>NC_041390.1:533830727-533849761 GCF_002162155.2 Triticum dicoccoides | reverse complement strand
GGGAGGCCCTGGAGCGCGGCCTTGCCGTCGCCTTCACTTCCGGCTGCCGGAGATTGCCCACGCCGTCCTGCTCGCGTTCGACCTCCCCCGAGCTTGCTGAAGACCTTGCCGGATTCGCTGTGAGCTTCTGCTCCGCTTCCTCCTCTCCGTTCTGCCATTTCCATGTCGTAGGCCTGCTACCATCGCAACCGCGAGTGGCTCGCCACCGGCCATGTTGCCGTCGTGGCCAGGGCTACTGTAGCTAGCACCCGAGCACATAGCCGTGCTCAGCGCAACATCGGGAGGCCGTGGACGCCTTCCGCAGCCCCTGCCGTGCCCCGTAGGCCATTCCCGCTCGAAGCCGTGCTCCGGCCGCCGCCTCGAGCTTGATTCCGGCGAGCTTCGGCCACCCCCGCCTCTCCCGCTTGCTCCATCCGACGCGGACGAGCTCCAGCTCCTCGCTTGTGGTCTCCGTCGCGCTTTTGGCCGCCGGAGGGACGATCCCGAGCCCCTCCGCCGCGTTCGGCCTCGCCGGCGGCTAAATGCCGGTGGGGTTTGACCCTTTGACCACACCGGCCGTCAGGTGGGCCCCATGGGTCAGATGATTAGCTTAAGGCTAATCACCCTCTGACTAAACCCCTGAGCAACTGACCAGTGGGCCCCAGTGCCACTAACCCTGTAATTAGAATGAGTTAATCCCCTTGTTAACTAACTATGACACTGACATGTGGACCCCACACGTCAGGTTTGACCTGGTCAGCCACGGTTGACTCGCTGACGTCATGCCTCTGTAATGCTGACGCAGTTATTTCTTTTCTGGTATTAAATAAATCAGGAAATTCTAGAAAATGCCCAAAACTTCAGAAAATCATAGAAAATAATCTATAACTCCAAATGAAATAAATTATATATGAAAAATTATCAGAAAAATCCAATATATCCATTTATTCTGTTTTCAAGCATGACAAAGCAACTTAACCTTTCTGTATAGATCAAAACATGATAATGCACATTATAAATTCATAACTTGAGTTTGAATTTGAAGCCTTGGTTCAAATTAGCTCAAACCCTTCTGGTTTTAATTGCATTAGCTCAAATCACATCATATTGCCATGCCATGTTCATGCATCATATTGTTGCATATGCTTGTGTTTAATTTTCGACACCGTTCCTTCTCGATAGGTCCTGCTCCGGAGACCGATCCAGAGTACCTGTCAGAGGAGCAGTGCCCCCCTGTTGATCTACCAGGCAAGCAAACACCCTTGTTCATTTCGATAAAATCCTACTCTCTCGCTCCTGCTCTCATTTATTGCATTAGGACAACAACGATTCAACTGCTATTTTATGCTGCGGTAGTTGAACCCATTCCTCTGCATGACCTGTCATTGCCAGAGTAAATAGTTAAAACCCTCTAGCATGTGTAGGAGTTGATTGAGCCATGTTGTGTTCTTGCCATGCCATGCCTGCTATTGCTTAGAGTTATGTCAGGTCTGATTCATCGGGAATGAATTGGAGTGGTACAATATGTTCTGGTGCTGAGAGCTAAGCGTGTGAACACAATTTGGTAAAGGTAGCGGTGAGAGGCCATGCAGGGGTACATGGTGGGTTGTCTCACTAGAACCGTCCTTAAGCACTGAGTTCTATGTATGTTGTCCAATGACTCGATACTACCACACATTGGGTTCCGGTAACTCGACCCCTCTCGACTTATTAACCAACTTGATCTCTGTCCAGGAATCGCAACTAGTTTCTGGTGTTTGTAGGTAGTGTTAGTAGTCTACCAAGTGGCACCCGGCCAGGTGGGCTTGGGACAGGCTAGGCACAGTGGCACGGTGTACCAAGTGGCACCCGGATGGTGGGCTTGGGAACCCTGCTCACATCATTTGGGGCCGTGAGCGACACCCCTGCCGGATCTCCTTGTGGATGGAACCCGAATAGGCGATAAACCTGGATGAGAGACTTGTGTGGTTAGTCAGGTCGTGGCCGACACCCTCGCCAGGCTTCCGCTTGAAGGTTGCCAAGGTACATGACGTGTACATGGTGATAAGTGGTGAGAGTGTGTGTGAAGAAGTACACCCCTGCAGGGTTATCATGATCTATTCGAATAGCCGTGTCCTCGGTTATGGACTTCTTGGATGCTTATGTAGTACATAGACAAATTGAATTGGATACTCTAAAATGCTCAAGACAAGTGTGAGTGCTATGGATGGCTTTCTCGTAGGAAGACGAGGATGAATCCATAGTAGTGTATTGATGTGGTGATTAGTGGACTCGTGTGCGCTGCCTCATCTCAAAGAAGTTTCTCGTTGTCGTAGAACAGGATAGCCACTGAGTCATAGTTGGCTTGCTGCAACTAAACCCCACATTACCTTCTTGATACAAATGCATGTATGATAGGATCTGATGTAAGTCTTGCTGAGTACCTTTGTACTCACGTTTGCTTTATTTATGTTTTGCAGGTGAGACATCTGTCTCACAAGTAGTACCGCTTGGACTTCGACGAGTAGCTTGTTACCTTAGCTACGATCTTGTACCTTGGGAGGGACTTGTAGATAGTCAGGCTTCTCGGCCTTTTTCTTTTGTAGTTGTCTGTACTCAGACATGTAATGCTTCCGTTGCTTGTATGCTCTGAATGATGGGTCATGTGACCCCTGTTTGTATTAATGCTATGTGGCTCTTCTGAGCCTTTATCTATATGAGTTTGCGTTATGTTGTGATGCCATGTTGTACAACACATACTTGCATGTTATGCGTACGTGTGACGTGTATTGCTATGTGTGGGATCCGACAATCTAGTTGTTTATCCTTGGCAGCCTCTCTTATGGGGAAATGTAGTCTAGTGCTCCCTTGAGCCATAGTAGTCCGCTACAGCCCGGTTCACCGGAGTCCTGCTAGCCCAGCACTACTGCTCAGAACACTTGACTGGCCGGCATGTGTTCCACTTCGTTCCTATGTCTGTCCCTTCGGGGAAATGTCACGCCGTGACTTCCGGAGTCCTGCCTAGCCTGCTACAGCCCGGGTTCCCTGAAGTCCTGTTAGCCCAGTGCTACAGCCCGGATTCATACGCTGTTGACCGACATGCTCGATGTGATTCATGTATGCCTGTCTCCATAGGTCTATGCCGCTTTGGGTTCATGACTAGCCATGTTAGCCCAGGTTCTCTGTCATATGGATGCTAGCGACACCATCATATACGTGAGCCAAAAGGCGCAAACGGTCCCGGGCCATGGTAAGGCGACACCCGTGGGGATACCGTGCGTGAGGCCGCAAAGTGATATGAGGTGTTACATGCTAGATCAGTGTGACTTAGAATCGGGGTCCCGACAGCTTTGGTATCAGAGCCTGACTGCCTGTAGGATTTCCAAGCCAACCTGGTCGAAGTTGAGTCTAGAAATTCTTTAGCTATATAGGGGAATTGATTAAGGAAGGGAACGTAAGGCTCTTTTTACTCCTTATACATCATGTCTTCTGATCTGAGTCATCCTATCTTTCCTACGGGGTTAAGGAACTAGGCTTCCTCTTCTGTCTATCAGGATCACGTGTTACTACTCCGTAGTCCCATAGGATTGGTTGATCTGAGTCTTATCCTAGTTCAAGTACTTCGGGTATAGTCTGTTTAGTAATATCCCAGAACCTTGAGTGATGGTGTTGAGTATGGTTGAGGGAGTCCTGGATTAGGGGGTGTCCGGGTAGCCGGACTATACCTTCAGCCGGACTCCAGGACTATGAAGATACAAGATTAAAGACTTCGTCCCGTGTCCGGATGGGACTTTCCTTGGTGTGGAAGGCAAGCTTGGCGATGCGGATATTCAAGATCTCCTACCATTGTAACCGACTCTATGTAACCCTAACACTATCCGGTGTCTATATAAACCGGAGGGTTGTAGTCCGTAGGCAATCAACTCCATATACAACAATCATACCATAGGCTAGCTTCTAGGGTTTAGCCTCCTTGATCTCGTGGTAGATCTACTCTTGTACTACCCATATCATCAATATTAATCAAGCAGGAGTAGGGTATTACCTCCATCGAGAGGGCCCGAACCTGGGTGAAAACATCGTGTCCCTTGTCTCCCGTTACCATCCGGCCTTGACGCACAGTTCGGGACCCCCTACCCGAGATCCGCCAGTTTTGACACCGACATTGGTGCTTTCATTGAGAGTTCCTCTGTGCCGTCACAATCAGGAAGGATGCCTCCTCCCGTCTTTAAAGACGGCGCCGTTGCTAAGGGAGCCTTGGCTGTCGGCCAAACCCTCTAGCTAGGTGGTTTCCTCATGACCGCCTGTTCGGCTGTTGCGCCGACGGTGACCTCTCGGGTCATCAAAAGCAACCTACACGTCAGCTCGGAGCTCGTCGAGCAGCTAGATCCAATGGAGCTCTCTTCCGTAAACGAGCTCTTGGATCGCATCGCCGCCCTGGGGGTCGCTACGGATTACGACCAGGTTGGGCTTAAACCCGATCTAAGAGAAATTAACTCTCCCCAAGTCACCCACCACGTTGTCGTGGTAGAGGCGCAGTGCGGCGACCCTTCATCTATTTTAAGGACTAGCTACGTCCGAATTCCCGACCCCTCCAAGCCGGATACCCGCGGAGGGGAGGATGTAACTCAAGACCTAAGCTTAGGATCAGGCAACGGGCTAGATTCATTGGACAACATCCAAGAATCCGAACTTCAGAGTTCGGAAACTCTTCGGCCTCCGAATCTTGGATTGGGTGAGGTTTCAGATTCAACGACACCCGCCCACTCGAACATAAGTGATCTCTCCCAAATCAGGCAGAGGCCCAAGGAAACATTACATCATTACTGGGCCAGATTCCTCCTGGTTATGAACAGGATAAAGGATTGCCGCGAGGGAAACACAATCTCAATTTTCTGCAGTAACTGCACGGACGAGGGAATCCTTAACACCGTAAGTCGTCGTGATATTACACGCTTTGCTGACTTGGCGTCCATAGTACAAAAATATTGTGCGATGGAAAGCGCCTGGAAAACCGAAATAAAATTTTGGGATAGTCCGGCCTTGAATAGTAATCCCGTCCGAACTAAGAGGGTGCATCATCATAGGACACCCGGGATAAACACCAAAAAGCCAAAACCCTCTACAGGGCATGGAACCGTACTGGAAAGGTGGCTTGATGGACCCTGTAGAATTCATAGTACAGAGGACGCCACACCAACTCACAGCCTTAGAGCATGTTGGATACTCCGGCAGGTGGCCAAAATTGGCGAGGACCTCTTAATTCTGGAGGCCGCAGAAAGCCAGCCCGAGGGCACCAGTACCGTTCTCACAGTCTTCGAGACTTTCGCATCAAACAATATGCGAAAAAGAACACTCCACAGCCTCGCCGAAGTCTATCAAGTTGCAACAATAAATCCATGGAGCGACACTGCTATTACCTTCAACGCAAGTGATGAACCAAGATTCCGAACTACCCGAGCACCAGCCGCATTGGTCCTTAGTCCCATAGTGGACGGCTTTCGCCTCACCAAGGTGCTCATGGATAGAGGCAGCGGACTGAACCTCATTTATGAGGAAACCCTTCAAAAAATGGAAATAGACTGGAACCGCATCAAGCAAAGCAACACAACCTTTAGAGGAATAATCCCCAGTCGGGAAGCACACTGCACAGGAAAAATCACACTAGATGTGGTGTTCGGCACGCTGGATAATTACAGGTCCGAAGAAGTCACGTTTCAGGTGGCCCCGTTCAAAAGCGGATATCACGCTTTACTAGGGCGGGAAGCATTCACAATCTTCCAAGCAATACCCCATTACGGGTACATGAAGCTTAAGATGCCCGGGCCGAATGGAATTATCACTCTAGCTAGTGATCCGGACATAGCACTCCGCGCCGAAAACAAGACGGCCGCATTAGCCCTTGAGGCGCTATCCGAAGCCTTAGTGGCCGAGGAACTAACTGCGCTGCGCTCCACGGTTAACAGGGATGATGTGATACTCGATAAGAGATCCAAATCCACGTCCTTCAAGCCAGCTGACGAAATAGTCAAATTCCAGGTCCATCCAACGGACCCCAATAAAACAGCTTCCATCGGGGCACGACTGAACCCTGATGCAGACACCGCACTGCGAGAGTTCCTACGAGAGAACTGGGACATCTTCGCCTGGCACCCTTCAGACATGCCAGGGATCCCACGTAGGCTGGCCGAACACAGCTTAAATATCCTAAAAGGATTTAAACCTGTCAGACAAGCCCTTCGGTGTTTTTCCGAACCCAAGAGACAGGCTATGGGAGAGGAGCTAGCCAAGCTATTAGAGGCCGGACTCATCAGAGACATAAAACATCCGGACTGGCTAGCAAACCTGGTGATGGTACCAAAGAAGGACAAATCCTGGCGCCTGTGTGTCGATTTCAAAGACCTTAACAAAGCTTGCCCAAAGGATCCCTTCCCCCTCCCCCGTATCGATCAAATTATCGATGCCACCGCAGGACACGATTTGTTGTTGTGTTTCCTCGATGCATACTCTGGTTACCATCAAATCAAGATGGCAGAATCATACCAAGCTGCAACAGCATTCATCACACCATATGGCCCATTCTGCTTCAACACAATGCCCTTCGGGCTGAAAAACGCCGGCGCAACTTATCAGCGCATGATCCAGACATGTCTGGCAAACCAGATCGGCAAAATAGTGGAGGCGTATGTGGATGATGTGGTCGTCAAATCAAGACATGTCGAATCCCTAGTAAACGACTTGAGGCTTACATTCGATAACCTCCGAAAATATGACATCAAGCTCAACCCAGAAAAATGCGTCTTCGGCGTTCCAGCCGGAAAGCTCTTGGGCTTCATTGTATCCGGTAGAGGAATTGAAGCGAACCCAGCCAAGATCCGAGCTTTGTCACAATTGGATGTCCCAAAGGACCTTAAACAAATACAAAAATTAACCGGGTGCGTGGCGGCTTTAAGCCGCTTCATCTCCCGCTTGGAAGAAAAGGCACTACCCCTTTATCGCCTCCTTCGGCGCACCAAACACTTCGAGTAGACGGATGCCGCCACGGTCGGACTTGATGAAATAAAAGCCATATTGGCAACAAACCCAGTCCTGGTCGCGCCAATCACCGGCGAACCAATGTTATTGTACATTGCAGCAACACACCAAGTTGTCAGCGCAGTGCTCGTTGTCGAGCGGGAAACGGACGGACACAAATTCCCCCTTCAAAGGCCGGTCTACTACATGTCCACTGTCCTCACTCCATGCAAATCACGGTATCCGCATTATCAAAAGATTGGATACGCGGTATTCATGGCATCCCGGAAGCTACGACACTACTTTCAAGAGTGTTCCATAACAGTAGCCTCGGAAGTGCCACTAAACGATATTATCAACAACCGCGATGCAACGGGCCGGATTGCAAAATGGGCCATCGAGCTTCTCCCGTTCGGTATAACCTATAAGCCACGGCGAGCTATTAAATCGCAAGTTTTGGCCGACTTCATCGCAGAATGGACGGAGGCCGAGCTCCCTAAAGAGTACGGCACATATTCAAACTGGATTATGCATTTCGACGGCTCCAAAATGTTGGCCGGACTGGGGGCCGGCGTCGTCCTGACGTCCCCCACAGGAGACACACTCCAATATGTGCTCCAGATCATGTACATGGATTCCAACAATGCAGCCGAATATGAGGCCCTCCTACATGGCCTCCGGATAGCAGTATCCATGGGTATCCAGCGCCTAGAGGTACACGGGGATTCAAACCTCGCGATATCCCAAATAAATGGAGACTTTGATGCCAAGGACCCAAAAATGGCAGCTTACCGTGACGTCGTCCTAAAAATGTCAGCTCGGTTCGAAGGGCTGGAGTTTCACCATATAGCCCGAGAAAACAATCAAGCGGCGGACGTCCTAGCACGCATCGAAGAAAAACGCGATACAGTCCCCCCCAATGTCTTTTTGGAAAGATTGTTCAAACCATCCGTAGCATGGGAGGGGGAACCCGCAAATACAGCCCGAACCCAGCCGCACCACTCGACGCCGAACAATCTGACACAATTGGAGGCTCTGCCAACGAAATTACACCTTCAGCCCACGTAATAATGGTGGTTATCGCCCCGTGGACAGAACCATTCCTGGCCTACCTTACTAGGCAGGAACTCCCGGAGGACCAAAACGAGGCCCGCTGCATAGTGCGGCGATCTAAGGCCTACAGAGTCCATGAGGGAGAACTTTATAAGAAAAGCACTATCGGAGTCCTTCAAAGGTGCATCTCCGAAGAGGAAGGGCGGAACCTCCTGGCTGAAATTCATGCCGGACTTGGTGGTCACCATGCCGCTGCTCGGTCCCTTGTTAGCAAGGCTTTCCGTACAGGCTTTTACTGGCCGACGGCCCGAGCAGACGCTCAGGACCTAGTCCAACGATGCGCTGGTTGCCAACTTTTTGCCAACCAAAGCCATATGCCACCCACCGCACTCCAAACTATACCCATCACCTAGCCTTTTGCGGTCTAGGGGCTTGACATGGTCAGACCCCTTAAAGGTGGAACCCATAGGAAAAAATACTTACTGGTCATGGTGGATAAGTTCACCAAATGGATAGAAGCCAAGCCTGTTAAAACGGCCGAATCCAGACCTGTGATAGACTTCATATCCGGGGTTGTACACCGTTATGGCGTCCCCCACAGCATCATAACCGACAACGGTACAAACTTTACGACCGACAAGGTAAAACTCTGGTGCAAAAACATGGGCGTCAAGCTCGATTATGCTTCCGTCTATCACCCACAAACCAACGGCCAGGTCGAACGTGCAAATGGTCTTATCATGAGCGGCATTAAACCCAGACTGGTGCGGTCCCTCAAGGAATCTAACACGCACTGGGTAGAGGAGCTCGACTCCGTGCTCTAGGGGCTGCGGACCACGCCAAATTGCACCACCGGATACACACCATTTTTTATGGTGTACGGCACAGAGGCAGTTCTGCCCTGCGACATAATTCATGACTCACCTAGAGTGCGCATGTACGAAGAAAGAGAAGCCGAGCTCGATCGGCAGGACAACTTGGACGCCTTGGAGGAGGAGCGTGACGTGGCAAAAGCCCGTTCCGCATTTTATCAACAGCAGGCTCGAAGATATCAAAGCAGAGAAGTATGGGCCAAAAATTACAATGTTGGCGAACTAGTTCTACGCCTGCCGGATAAGAAAAAGGACAAACTCAAGCCCAAATGGGAAGGTCCATTCATAATCGACCAAGTCCTGACTGGTGGGGCGTACCGCCTGCGAGATGCGTCGGATAACCGACTCGAGCCAAACCCGTGGAACGCCACCCGTCTCCGAAGATTCTATGCCTAGCGCCGGACTCTGTGTTCGTCTCCTTCCTCTGTCCATTTTTTGCATTTTTGCATTCTTCTGTCTTACATTTCTCTCCTTCCCCTCTTTTATTTTATAGCCCTTAAAGGCTCATCTAGTGACGCGCCACTCGCACTCATTAAACCTGGGGGCTTCTTTAACAGAAGCTTATTTACACGGGCTTCACGCCCAACACATGCGTCAAACTTCCGCATGTACCTTTTTCTTCACCATTATATGCATCGATATGACTTAAGTTTTGGCCAAGCTGGGTTGCCTGGCTCCCATGCTTACCCCTACGTTCCCGATTGTTCGGCTAGGCGGTAAAGGGAGCACCTCTGCGATTGTTACTGCCGGGTCAGCCGGATGTGTACCTCAGACTGGGTGAAGCCGAAAGCTAACGTTCTTAAGGGAATATTCGGTCGGTGAAATAAAAGATGATCTTTTTACTCATTTTATGCGCCCCCAGATGCTTTTTTCTGCGTCTTTTCACGCAGTCCGGACATGCACTTTAGGGCATGCCTCCCAGCGAAAGGAACCCCTAACGGAACTATTCTCTCTGGAAGATGTTTCTTACTAACCATGTAATATAACATAACTAGTTCGGTACTTGTCTGATAAAGCACTAATGACCCCTACGCCTGGTCTCCACGCATACCCCGGTTCTTATATAACCGCTATGGTATTCGGACACACTCCGGACCGTCAGGTCCCGAGGTTGAAGCAAAAAGGTCGGCAACGACAAACGATCTACAATCCGGCTAGAAGGCATTACACATGTCAATTCAAAATTACACAGTCATTCTGACTGATTGTATTCCTCTTCTATACCATCTAACAGGCTGTCTAATTTACAGTCCTGTTGGGAATACTTCGCGGCCAACTCTACCTGGCCGTATACTAAGCTTACAGGGATCTCCTTCCCGTCAGGCCCCACTGGTCCGACCTCGGCCATTTGGTTTGGGTCAGACTTCGTAAAACAGGTCTTCACCATGGCCCAGGCCTCCCTAGCGCCTTGTCGGCAGGCCGATATCTTCCACAACCGGAAGCACCGCCGAGCTCCCTTCAGCTTCTCCGCAAGCTCTCCAAGGCCCTCGGGCACGGAGTGGGCATGCCATAAGGCTTGGGCAATACCCCGCATCGCTTGCCGAATTCGCTCGTGCAGTTGCAAGAGTTCGGGAAGAAGGTCACCCGTAGAACCGGGCATCTCCTCTGCAGGACGACCTGTGAGCATACCTACAGACATTACTCTGTTAGTCGACTTCCTCGCCGAACCCTTTTTTCAAAGTTCGTTCAAGCACTTACTAAAAATTCCGCGTCGAAGCCGCTGATTCTCCTTCGTGGAGTCCGACAACTGGCCACGAACATCTTTAAGTTCGACGTCCAGCTTGGTGTTGGCATCCTGAAGATCATTCTTCTCTCGCCTCACCTTTGTCAACATACTCTCACCGGCCTTTAGCCGGCGTAAGAGTTGTTGCTTGTCCGGATCGAGTCCGGCGCCATCTGCAATATGATTTGTCAGATCTGCACCCACACCGCACAACACAAATCTTTCGAAGTATATCTTACCTGAGGGGGTCTCTTTGGGCTCCCCTGCTGCGGCTAGTGCGGCCTCTAGTTGGCCCTTGCACTTTTCCAGCTCCTGGGATAGTACGGCATTCTTCTCTGTAAGAACCTGCATATTAAATGATCCTTAAATCAGTTGCTCTAACTGCTTCAAGTCTCGGGGGCTACTGGTATATATATATATTTGACCAAAATTTTCTTACCCGTATGTCTTTTACATACTGCTTCGTGGCTCTGGCTAAACCATTTTGAGCGGCATGGAGGTACGCATCTCCCGAGTTAAAGGCATCTAAAGCCTCTTGGGAGAAACAAGCGTCACGTAGAACTGTCCGGCGACGCCTGTGGTTCATGGCACTCTCCACTTCAGAATTTGTGGCAGACAGCCTGTCCGCATCCTCTGTCGGAGGAGCGTCCGGTGCGCGCCTTGTGCTCGCCTCCGCTTCCTGGCCAAATGTTGGAGCCTGGCTGGTGGAGACGCGATTGGAAGCCTCTTCGGATGTAGTCCGGCGAGATCTCTTCGTTCTGAAGATAGCACGAACGTTAATATGCCCTGACAGAATAACACCAGGGAAACAGAGGGTGCGCTATACCTTTGCGCCGGCATCTCAGTCCGGACTACATTCCTTTTTGCCCCACGGGGCCCTGTGGCCCCTCGTTGGCTAGCCGCCGCAGGTTCGGCCTCCTGCCTCGGAAATCTCCCCTACAAAACACGGTTGTCGTCAGAAACACCAGGCTACGTGAGGGTGGAATCTCTTTCAAGGGAATAAGACCCCGGTTTCTGTCACCTGGGAGGCCGGGATTAACCCTGGGTAATCCGCCATAATGGCTACCAAGGTATTGTCCTTGCTTAGCTGATGGAACACCCCGTTGATAAGCTCCACCGATATGTCCGGATCCTCTTCGGAGTCCGGATCGAGGGACCGTTCTCGGTCCTCGGGTTGTGGAGGGCAGCTGTTTATATCCTTTACCTCCTGTCCCAGTTCCTGCATTGAAGTCGTTAGACTACCTATCTAACCATGGGAGTATAAAACAAACGGGCAAGCGCAATTGTTCACGTCCCCAACTTGGAGGATCGTACATACTGAATCCGGCCCGCGGGTTGACACGGAGGAATTCCTCCTTTTCTCCCTTGTACAAAGAGGATAAGATCTTTACTAAGGCGGTGGCTGAGGCCGGCCCCTTACGACCGTAACGTGTGGCGTCATCCTCCCCGTTGAAATCCCACATGGGGTGGCCTCTATATTGAAGCGGCTGCACCCCCCGCATAATGCATGCGGCCATGACTCCAATCATGGTTAGTCCGGAATGAGCCAACAGTCTTATCCGGCCCATCAGGTAAAGGACGTCTCTGTCGCTTTCTCTCTGAGAGCTCCGCGGATGCCAGCTCAAGCGTTTCTTCAATAGAGCATTGTTGAACTCAGGGAGACCGACCCGGATAGGGTCCGGTAGCGGGACGTCACCTATGTAAAACCATTCCGAAGGCCAGTCCTCGGACGCCTTCTTTGGGGTTCCGGATAGTTATCCAGTCCCGGCGATGCGCCATACTTCGGCTCCGCCCACTTGGTATATAGACCCCTCTTGAGAACGGGGCACCAGGCAGAATAACCTCTTCCACAGCGCGAAATGAGCCTCAACGCCTAAAAATAGCTCGCAAAGGGCGACGAAACCCGCAATATGCAATACGGAGGCGGGCGTGAGATTGTGCAGCTGGAGGCTGTAGAACTCCAGAAGCCCGTGGAGAAATGGATGTATTGGAAATCCCAGTCCCCATATTAGATAAGGGACGAGGCACACCCGCTCTCCTTTAGAAGGATTGGGGGTGCTCTCCGCTTGTTTTCCGCCATTGTAGGTGGCGAGACCGGCTCGGACCGGGACCATGTATGCCGGAGGGAGAAATCCCTTGGCCTGAAGCGACACTAACTCGCTATGCGGGATGGTGCAACTCTCCCAGTCCTCGGGTTTGCGACCGGAGGGGCGAAGGGAGGAGCTACGACGGCTGGTCATGTTGGAATGGACCTTTGCTGGAAGCGCTCTGATGATACCTCGCGGAAAGGAGAAGATGTGGTTTGGACCTAAATCCCCAGCCCGTTAAATAGGCGGCTCATTTATACGGCTAGGGGTGTGGATGTAAAAACGCCCCGGCTTTTTGCATTCATTTGACACGTGGAAGACGGCCATTATTGGGCGTGGAACCGAGGAGCACTACATTACAAAAATCGGACATTATTCCTACAGGTACACAAGATTTGGAGAAGAACCCGCCTTGCAATGCCGAACAATCTGCGCGCCGGACTCGTCGTCATTGAAGCCTGGTTCGGGGGCTACTGAGGGAGTCCTGGATTAGGGGGTATTCGGGTAGCCGGACTATACCTTCAGCCGGACTCCAGGACTATGAAGATACAAAATTAAAAACTTTGTCCTGTGTCCGGATGGGACTTTCCTTGGCGTGGAAGGCAAGCTTGGTGATGCGGATATTCAAGATCTCCTACCATTGTAACTGACTCTATGTAACCCTAACCCTATCCGGTGTCTATATAAACCGGAGGGTTGTAGTCCGTAGGCAATCAACTCCATATACAACAATCATACCATAGGCTAGCTTCTAGGGTTTAGCCTCCTTGATCTCGTGGTAGATCTACTCTTGTACTACCCATATCATCAATATTAATCAAGCAGGAGTAGGGTATTACCTCCATCGAGAGGGCCCGAACCTGGGTAAAAACATCGTGTCCCTTGTCTCCTGTTACCATCCGGCCTTGACGCACAGTTCCGGACCCCCTACACGAGATCCACCAGTTTTGACACCGACAATGGTACTACCCCATCATTTGCAGGATGTCTCATTTTGAGCATTTTACTGCCGTTATGCTGCCGGAATTGCCCTAGGAGTTTGAGAGATACTAAATTCTTGTGCTACCTTCTGCATCCTATAGTTGGTGCTGAATCCATCCTTGTTTTCCTTGGTTTCGTTCTTCAGGATGTTGCCAGTTAATCGAAGTTCTGTTGCTCGTAGCCGGAACCACGGAGATGGTAGGGATGAGGATCCTCCCGATCAGTCTTCGTTGGCAAAGTTCATGTTAGAGGTTGAGATGAACAAGCGTGAGACCAACCGCTTGTTAGCACGTATCGAGGAGAACACCGCACCCCAATGCAAGGAGTCAGCGACCATCTATGATTTCATTGGTCTGAAACCACCTACCTTCCATCATTCCATTGAACCACTCGATGCAGATGACTGGCTTCGTAGTATCACTCACAAGCTGCGTTCTGCGAACGTAGCTGAAAGTGACAAGGTCACCTATGTTGCATATCACCTGGAAGGTCCTGCTAGTCTTTGGTGGCAGAACTATGAGGCTATGCTTCCAGCTGGCCAGATAACCACCTGGAGAGATTTCACTGAGGCTTTTCGCGAGCATCACATTCCTCAGGCTCTCATTGACCGCAAGAGAGAAGAGTTCTGTAGTTTCACCCAGAGTAAGATGGTTGTTGATGCTTACAGTAGGGAATTTGAGAACCTTGCCCGCTATGCTACAGAAGAGGTGTCCACAGACGCCAAGAAGCAGGCTAGGTTCCGGAAGGGTCTCAACCCCAAGTTGCGTCGTGATCTCCACCTGCATCACTGTGATACATTCCAGGCTCTTGTGAACAAGGCCATTAATGCAGAGATAGCTCAACTCACTTACGAGGAGTCTCGTAAGCACACCCGTGATTTGGGTTCTTCTTCCGGTTCTACTTCGCAGAAGCCGGATTTGGGTTCCGAACTCCGCTCTTCCACCCAGTTATTCACCGAGGCCCTCTTATGTAGCGCCTCACCCAGTTCGGTTACATGCTCCACCCAAGCCTGTTGGTAGACCGCTTGTCAAAGCGGGTCCACGTCCTACCTCGGGGACTTGCTTCACATGCAGAGAGCCAGGACTCTATGCACGTGACTGCTCTCAAACCAATTATGCTCCACCCCAGCCTGAAAAGTCTGTTGGCCGTGGTAAGCCATCACGCAAGATGATCAGTGTCAAGTCAGCTTCCACTGAACGTGGATGTGTGCATCACGTCTCAGCTAAAGACGCTCATGATGATCCGAATGTCGTTCTTGGTACACTCCTTGTCAATTGTCATCCAGCATCGGTTCTGTCCGACACTGGAGCATCTCACTCCTTCATTTCTGAAAGCTATGCTAACTTGCACAACATTTCATTTTGTGATATGCCCTCTCCACTAGTCATTCAAACTCCTGGATCCAAATGGCAAACTTCTAGTGTAAGCCATGGTAATGAAATCCTTGTTGACAGACTTGTATTTCTTGCATCACTTATAGCCCTCAAGTCTACAGATATTAACATCATCTTGGGTATGGACTGGATGAAGGCTCATTATGCCAAGATTGATTGTTACACAAGGTCTGTTCAGCTTACACACCCATCTGGCAAGATAGTCACTGTCTCCACTAGAGTTGCAAAGCGCCAACTCTATTCTCTTAATGCCAGCCCTCTTCCAGACCTTGAAGATATCTCGGTAGTCCTTTACTTTCCGGATGTCTTTCCATAAGAACTGCCAGGTATTCCACCTGACAGAGATGTAGAGTTTTTCATAGATCTTATCCCAGGAACCGCTCCAATCTCTAGGAGACCTTACAAGATGGCACCCTTAGAACTAGCTGAGCTTAAGAAACAACTCGATGAATCCTTGCAAAAGGGTTTCATCCGTCCTAGTTCTTCTCCCTGGGCTTGCCCCGTCCTCTTTGTCAAGAAGAAGGATGGTACGGACCGGATGGTTGTAGATTATCGTCCTGTTAATTTGGTCACGATAAAGAACAAGTATCCGCTCCCCAGGATCAACGATCTGTATGATCAGCTCGTTGGATCCTCAGTCTTTTCCAAGATGGATTTCAGGTTAGGCTACCATCAAATCAAGATTAGAAACGGGGACATTCCTAAGACAACTTTTGTCACTCGTTATGGTCAGTACGAGTACACCGTCATGTCCTTTGGTCTATCCAATGCTCCAGCTACATTCTCTCGTTTGATGAACTCGATCTTCATGGAGTACTTAGATAAGTTCATCGTGGTTTACCTCGATGATATTCTTATTTACTCGAAGAACGAGGAAGAGCATGTTGAACATCTTAGACTTGTGTTAGAGAAACTCAAAGAGCACCGCATTTATGCCAAGTTCTCCAAGTGCGAATTTTGGTTGCCAGAAGTGACCTATCTAGGCCACGTGATATCTGGTAAGGGCATTGCTGTCAATCCCGAGAGAGTTCAAGCTGTTCTTGATTGGACTCCGCCTGAAATAGTTAAGCAAGTTAGGAGTTTCCTCGGCCTAGCCAGTTACTGTCGACGCTTTGTTGAGAACTTCTCCAAAGTGGCCAAACCTCTCACGGAACTTCTCAAGAAAGATAAAAAGTTTGAGTGGTCCCCACAGTGTGAGCACAGTTTTCAGGAACTGAAAAGACGCCTGACTTCTGCTCCCATACTTGTGCCACCGGATTTCACTAAAGACTTTGTTATCTACTGTGACGCCTCACGACAGAGACTACGTTGCATTCTTATGCAGGATCGTCATGTGATTGCCTATGCATCTCGATAGTTGCATCCACATGAGGAGAACTATCCTACACATGATCTAGAGCTTGCAGCCGTAGTCTATGCACTTAAGACATGGCGACATTACCTTCTCGGTAAACGTTGCGAGATTTACATCGACCACCAGAGTCTCAAGTATATCTTCACCCAACCAGATTTGAACCTTAGGCAAAGACGTTGGTTGGAGTTGATCTCAGATTACGACTTAGGGATTACCTACACCCCAGGCAAGGGGAATGTCATGGCTGATGCGCTAAGTCGTAAGTCCTATTGCAACAATCTCATGTTGCAGCAGGGCCAACCACTTCTCCATGAGGAATTATGTAAACTTAACCTTCACATTGCTCCTCACGGATTCTTTTCTACCTTGGTGGCTAAACCTACCCTTGTGGATCATATCATAGAAGCCCAGAAGCATGATACGGGGATTACCCGGATCAAGAGAAACATTGCCAAGGGCATTGATGGTAGTTTCTCTAGATGATCGAGGTGTTGTTTTCTTCGGGAATCGCCTGGTGGTCCCCAAGAAGCAGCATCTCCGGCAATTGATTCTTAAGGAGGCGCATGAATCTCCTCTCACGATTCATCCTGTTAGTACTAAGATGTATAAGGACTTACGCCAGACGTTCTGGTGGACTAGGATGAAGAGAGAAATTGCTCAGTTTATTGCTAACTGCTACGTTTGTCGTCGCGTTAAGGCAGAGCATCAAAGGCCTGCTGGCACCCTTTAGCCTTTAGCTATTCCTGAATGGAAATGGGATAAAGTTGGTATGGACTTCATCACCGGCTTTCCCAGGACCAAGAAAGGGAATAATGCTATCTTCGTAGTCATTGATCGTCTTTCCATAGTGGCTCACTTCCTACCTGTTCGAGAGAGTATCACTGCTAGTCAGCTCGCCGACTTATATATTTCTCGAATAGTGTCACTTCATGGTGTCCCACTAGAGATCAATTCAGACCGTGGTAGTCTCTTCACTTCTCATTTATGGGAGAGTTTCCAAACCGCCATAGGCACCCATCTTTCCTTCAGTACCGCTTTCCACCCTCAGTCAAGTGGTCAGGTGGAAAGGGTCAACCAAATTCTCGAAGACATGCTTAGAGCTTGTGTTATCTCATTCGGTATGGATTGGGAGAAGTGTCTTCCCTTCGCCGAGTTTTCTTATAACAACAGCTACCAATCCAGCCTCAAGAAAGCTCCTTTTGAGGTTCTATATGGACGAAGATGTCGAACACCTTTGAACTGGTCAGAAACCGGTGAAAGACAATTCTTTGGACCGGATATGATCCAGGAGGCAGAAGAGCAAGTTCGCATCATTCGTGAGAATTTGAAAACAGCCCAATCTCGTTAAAAGAGCCAGTACGATCGTAGTCATAAGGAAGTGGCTTATGAAGTTGGCGACAAGGCTTACCTTCGGGTTACCCCTTTGAAGGGTACCCATCGTTTCGGTATCAAGGGCAAGTTGGCTCCTCGTTATATTAGTCCCTTTCTCATTCTCGCTAAACGAGGAGAGGTTGCTTACCAGTTGGAACTACCCCCACATCTTTCTCGAGTACATGATGTCTTCCACGTCTCTCAACTCAGGCATTGCTTCTCGGATTCCATCCGCGGAGTGGACCACGAAACGCTTGATCTCCAAGATAACCTCACTTATCGAGAGTACCCCGTCCGCATTCTGGATCAAGCAGAGCGTGTCACTCGACGTCATAACATCAAGTTTCTCAAGGTTCGGTGGTCTCATCATTCCAAGAGAGAAGCTACCTGGGAGCGTGAAGATCGTCTTCGACTTGAGTACCCCGCTTTCTTTCCGCCAACTCCTGAATCTCGGGATGAGATTTCTTCGAGTGGGGGTGAGTTGTCACATCCCTAGTTCTGGTATGACCTGGACCAGCTAGTCATTTGTGCATCATGTTTAAATTCCATTTAAATTTGAAATGGGGATTGTTGAAAACCTAGCACCAAATGAATTCAACTAGGTTCAATAAAAATATTTTCAATGATCCCAAATGCCCTTTAGAAAAGTTCATGACTTTTGTCAAAGGTGAAAACCTCTGCCAAAAATCATGCACATATTTCTAGGCCATTCTGGATTTTTGAATTAAATCTTATTGTATTTGACTTTGGGCATTTAAAATACTATAAATAATTTAAATGTTCAAATAATGTTGGAACTATTTTTGGGCCACTAAAATAATTCAGAAAGTGTCCATGAATATTTTCAGGATTTTTGAAATGCCTTGGTATTTATCCTAAGCTCAAAACAGAGGCAAATAATTAGAAAACAAAAATAAAATTAGAAGACAGAAGAGAGGGAAACCTACCTGGCCCAAACTTACCTGGCGCCCCACCACGGCCCAGCAGAGGCCCAGCCCACCACAGCCGCCACCGTCTTCAACCTCCTGCCAGTAGGCAGGAGGGCGTGTGCCCAACGCGCACGCACGCGCCGGCCACCTCCTCCCTCCCTGGCTGCTCCCTCGCCGCCCTGGACGCCTCCTGTGTTGCCACGCACTCCCCTCGACCCCTGCGTCTCTCCCCTCTCGCTCTGGACCCCCTCCCCCTCCTCTGCTCTCTCTCTCACCCCCCCCCCCGAACGGCTTCGTC
>NC_041390.1:533818770-533830242 GCF_002162155.2 Triticum dicoccoides | reverse complement strand
GCCTCTCCGACAAGCCCAAGAGCTTCACCGCATCTTCCTCGTCCTCTCTGCCAAGACACGCACCTCGGGAGGCCCTGGAGCGCCGCCTTGCCGTCGTCTTCACTTCCGGCCGCCGGAGATCGCCCACACCGTCCTGCTCGCGTTCGACCTCCCCCGAGCTCGCTGAAGACCTCGCCGGATTCGCTGTGAGCTTCTGCTCCGCTTCCCCCTCTCCGTTCTGCCATTTCCGTGCCGTAGCCCGGCTACCATCACAACCGCGAGCGCCTTGCCACCGGCCATGTCGCCGCCGTGGCCAGGGCCACCGTAGCTAGCACCCGAGCACATAGCCGTGCTCAGCGCAATGCCGGGAGGCCGTAGACGCCTTCCGCAGCCCCTGCCGTGCCCCGTAGGCCATTCCCTCTCGAAGCCGTGCTCCGGCCGCCGCCTCGAGCTCGATTCCGGCAAGCTCCGGCCACCCTCGCCTCTCCCGCTTGATCCATCCGTCGCGGACGAGATCCAGCTCCTCGCTTGTGGTCTCCCTCGTGCTTTTGGCCGCCGGAGCGACGATCCCGAGCCCCTCCGCCGCGTTCGGCCTCGCCGGCGGCTAAACGCCGGTGGGGTTTGACCCTTTGACCACACCGGCCGTCAAGTGGGCCCCATGGGTCAGGTGATTAGCTTAAGGCTAATCACCCTCTGACTAAACCCCTGAGCAACTGACCAGTGGGCCCTAACGCCACTAACCCTATAATTAGAATGAGTTAATCCCCCTGTTA
The DNA here is from genome assembly GCF_002162155.2 of Triticum dicoccoides. Taxonomy (NCBI): domain Eukaryota; kingdom Viridiplantae; phylum Streptophyta; class Magnoliopsida; order Poales; family Poaceae; genus Triticum; species Triticum dicoccoides. Next base: position 533,829,490 of record NC_041390.1, on the reverse strand, counting down.
ACTAACTGTGACACTAACATGTGGACCCCACACGTCAGGTTTGACCTGGTCAGCCATGGTTGACTCGCTGACGTCATGCCTCTGTAATGCTGACGCAGTTATTTCTTTTCTGGTATTAAATAAATCAGGAAATTCCAGAAAATGCCCAAAACTTCAGAAAATCATAGAAAATAATCTATAACTCCAAATGAAATAAATTATATATGAAAAATTATCAGAAAAATCCAATCTATCCATTTATGCTGTTTTCATGCATGACAAAGCAACTTAACCTTGCTGTATAGATCAAAACATGATAATGCACATTATAAATTCATAACATGAGTTTGAATTTGAACCCTTGGTTCAAATTAGCTCAAACCCTTCTGGTTTTAGTTGCATTAGCTCAAATCACATCATATTGCCATGCCATGTTCATGCATCATATTGTTGCATATGCTTGTGTTTGATTTTCGACACCGTTCCTTCTCGATAGGTCCTACTCCGGAGACCGATCCAGAGTATCTGTCAGAGGAGCAGTGCCCCCCTATTGATCTACCAGGCAAGCAAACCCCCTTGTTCATTTCGATACAATCCTACTCTCTCGCTCCTGCTCTCATTTATTGCATTAGGACAACAACGATTCAACTGCTATTTTATGCTGCGGTAGTTGAACCCATTCCTCTGCATGACCTGTCATTGCCACAGTAAATAGTTAAAACCCTCTAGCATGTGTAGGAGTTGATTGAGCCATGTTGTGTTCTTGCCATGCCATGCCTGCTATTGCTTAGAGTTGTGTCAGGTCTGATTCATCGGGAATGAATTGGAGTGGTACAATATGTTCTGGTGCTGAGAGTTAAGCGTGTGAACACGATTTGGTAAAGGTAGCGGTGAGAGGCCATGTAGGAGTACATGGTGGGTTGTCTCACTAGAACCGTCCTTAAGCACTAAGTTCTATGTATGTTGTCCAATGACTCGATACTACCACACATTGGGTTCCGGCAACTCGACCCCTCTCGACTTATTAACCAACTTGATCTCTGTCCAAGAATCGCAACTAGTTTCTGGTGTTTGTAGGTAGTGTTAGTAGTCTACCAAGTGGCACCCGGCCAGGTGGGGGCGGCGTGGCGGCGCGCGGCCGGGCGGCGGAGTGGCGGCGATGGCGCGGCGACTTGCGAGGAGGCGTGTGGCTGCGGCGGCCGGGCGAGCTCCGGCCGGCGAGGGCGGCGGAGCGCGGTGCCGGCTCGGGAGAAGGAGGCGGCGCGGGGAGGCGGGCGAAGCGGGCGCGCGCGTGGGCCCGGGGGGCGGCTCCGGGCTCCCGCGGCCCGTGGTTGGAGTGGCGCAGCGGCGGCCACGTGGCACTCTGCCACTGGCTGCGGGCGGCGGCGGCGGCGTGTCCGGCCGAAACGGACACGTCCGGCGCGGCGCGAGGTGGATTTCTAGGGTTTCGGAGGTAGGGGGAGATCCGAAAATCGGGGGGTGTTTAAATAGGCATAGAGGGAGCTAGGAGAGTCCAAAAGAGGTGCGGTTTTCGGCCACGCGATCGTGATCGAACGCTCTAGAACATGGAGCAGAGTTAGGTGGGTTTTGGGCCAAATTGGAGGGGTTTTGGGCTGCAACACACACGAGGCCTTTTCGGTCCCCTCGGTTAACCGTTGGAGTATCAAACGAAGTCCAAATGATACGAAACTTGGCAGGCGGTCTACCGGTAGTAAATCAAGGCCGCTTGACAAGTCTCGGTCCAATCCAGAAATGTTTAATCCCCACACACGAAAGAAAGCTAGAAATGGCCACCGGAGGAGAACGGAGCGCCGGAATGCAAAACGGACAACGGGGAAAATGCTCGAATGCATGAGACGAACACGTATGCTAATGCAATGCACATGACGACATGATATGAGATGCATGACAACGATAACAACACACGGAGACAAAACCCGAACCCGAGGAAATAAATATAACTTAACGTCGGAAACGGCAAGAGTTGGAGTACAATTAGGGAAAGTTATATCCGGGGTGTTACAACACTCCACCATTATGAAAGGATCTCGTCCCGAGATCTAGGACTGAAAGAACGCCGGGTACTCAGAACGGAGGTGATCCTCGCGTTCCCAGGTAGCTTCACGGTCGGAATGGTGTGACCACTTGACTTTGAGAAATTTGATTGACTTGTTGCGAGTCTTGCGTTCAGTATCTTCAAGAATAGCAACTGGGTGCTCACGATAAGAGAGATCTTCTTGGAGCTCAATGTCCTCGAAGTTGACGGTGTGGTCAGGAGTCTTGAAGCACTTTCGAAGCTGAGAGACATGGAACACGTCATGAACATTTGCAAAGTTTGAAGGAAGCTCGAGTTGATAGGCGAGGTCGCCTCTCTTGCTGACAATCTTGAAAGGTCCCACGTATCTAGGGGCAAGCTTCCCTTTGATACCGAAGCGACGAGTACCTTTCATAAGAGAGACGCGGAGGTAAACATGATCTCCGATCTCAAAAGCCAAATCACGGTGCTTACTATCATAGTAGCTCTTCTGGCGGGATTGGGCTGCTTTGAGGTTATCACGAATGACTTTGCACATTTCTTCTGCCTCTGTGATTAAGTCATTACCCAAAAGCTGACGTTCACCGGTTTCAGACCAGTTGAGAGGGGTACAGCACTTCCTGCCATACAGAATTTCAAATGGGGCCTTGCCCGAACTTGCTTGAAAACTGTTGCTGTAGGAGAATTCAGCATAAGGAAGACAATCCTCCCACTTCATGCCGAAGGAGATCACACAAGCCCTGAGCATATCTTCAAGAATCTGGTTGACATGCTTGACTTGACCGCTTGTTTGAGGATGGAAAGTTGTGCTGAAGCGGATGCTGGTGCCCATGGCCTTCTGAAAAGAATCCCAAAACTTCGAGGTAAAGATGTTGCCACTGTCTGAAGAGATCACTTGAGGAATACCGTGCAGAGAGACAATTCGAGAGGTATAGAGTTCCGCCAATTGAGCTGCAGTGATCGACTCTTTGATAGGCAGAAAGTGAGCCACTTTGGTGAGTTTATCGATGACAACGAATATAGCATCATTGCCACGCTTGGACTTTGGAAACCCAGTCACGAAGTCCATTTCAATGTGGTCAAACTTCCATTCTGGAATGGCAAGAGGTTTGAGGAGACCAGCTGGCCTTTGGTGTTCTGCCTTCACTCTTCTGCAGACATCACATTCATTCACGAATTGAGCGATCTCGCGCTTCATTCGAGTCCACCAATAAGCTTGCTTAAGGTCCTGATACATCTTCGTGCACCCAGGGTGGATGGAGAGGAGAGAATTGTGAGCCTCGTTCATGATCACTTCACGGAGGTCACCTTTGGGTACCACAATACGATCCTCAAAGAAAAGAGTGTCCTTGTCATCAAGGCGGTAGCACTTGTACTTGGGTTGACTCTTGGCAATCCCAATCTTCACCTTTTTCACCATAGCATCAAGTAGCTGGGCTTGGCGAATCTGGTCTTCTAAGGTAGGAGAGACTTGAAGATTGGCGAGGAAACCTTGAGGAACAACTTGCAGATTAAGTTTGCGGAAAGCTTCACAAAGCTCGGGTTGATAAGGCTTAAGAATCAGACTGTTGCAGTAGGCCTTTCTGCTCAATGCGTCAGCAATCACATTGGCCTTGCCTGGAGTATACTCAATACTCGAATTATACTCTTGAATCATTTCGACCCATCGAGTTTGCCTGAGGTTGAGATTAGGCTGAGTGAAGATGTACTTGAGACTCTTGTGATCAGTGAAAATGTCCACTTTTCTTCCCAATAGAAGATGTCTCCAAGTCAAAAGAGCATGCACAACTGCCGCCAACTCGAGATCATGAGTGGGGTAGTTCTTCTCATTAGGCTTCAACTGGCGAGAGGTATAAGCAACAACTTTCTTCTCTTGCATCAATACTGCGCCAAGACCTTGGAGAGAGGCATCACAAAAGACCTCGTACGGCTTGGATTCATCCGGCGGAGTTAGAACTGGAGCAGTGATCAATTTCTCTTTCAAAGTGTTAAAAGCAATATCACACTCCGAAGACCAAACGTACTTGACGTGCTTCTGAAGAAGATTAGAGAGAGGCTTCACGATCTTAGAAAAGTTTTCAACGAATCTTCGGCAATAGCTTGCGAGACCGAGGAAGCTGCGGAGCTGCTTCACATTCTGAGGAGGTTCCCAATTCATAATTGCAGACACCTTCTCAGGATTCACGGCAATGCCCTTGGCAGAGATGATATGACCAAGATAAAGAACCTCATCGAGCCAAAACTCACACTTGGAGAACTTGGCGTAGAACTGATGTTCCCTGAGCTTATCAAGAACCAAACGCAAGTGCTTGGCATGATCTTCCTTGTTCTTCGAAAAACCAGAATGTCGTCGAGATAGACCAAAACGAAGTCATTGGTGTAGGCGTTGAAGATGAAATTCATCATGCGAGAGAATGTCGGAGGAGCGTTGGCAAGGCCAAAAGACATGACAGTGTATTCATATGAACCAAAGCTTGTTCTGAATGCTGTCTTGGGAATATCTTCTTCATGAATGCGAATCTGGTGGTAACCCATACGGAGATCAAGCTTGGAGAATACTTGGGCACCTTTGAGCTGTTCGAACAGCTCATTGATGTTGGGAAGTGGGTATTTGTTCTTGATGGTCTTCTTGTTCACTGGACGGTAATCAACACAAAGTCGGTCCGTTCCATCCTTCTTCTTCACAAAAAGAACACCACAACCCCACGGAGAAGAACTAGGCCGGATGAGACCCATTTTCTCTTGAATATCAAGTTGCTTCTTCAGCTCCTTCAACTCTTCAGGTCTGAGCTTGTAAGGACGTTTGCACACAGGTTCCGTGTCAGGCTCAAGATCAATAACGAATTCAACTGGCCGGTGCGGACGCATTCCTGGGAGCTCTTCTGGAAAGACGTCTTGATATTCGCAAAGGACTGGAATTTGAGAGATGGCATCCAATTCACCCTTCTCATTGAGAGAAAACAGACGGATAGTATCATCACGAGCGGCAAAGACAATTCCATCCTCAGACGAATGAGTCAATTGAATCTGCCTGGCTGCACAATCAAGCTGAGCCTTGTGCTTAGAAAGCCAATCCATCCCGAGAATAAGATCAATATCCGAGTCACCAAGAACATTTGGAGAGGACAAGAACTTATAGTCACCCAAAGTGATTGTAACATCCGGAACGCATACTCGAGATGTCATTTGACGGGCTGAAGAGACAATAGCCAACGGCTTCGGCAACACTTGAGTAACAAAATCATGCTTAGATGCAAAAGGTCTCGAGATGAAACAATGCGATGCACCCGTGTCAAAAAGAACATTTGCAGGAATATCATTAACAGGAAGGTTACCCATAATCACATCTGACGAGTCCTCTGCCTGAGCTGCATTCATCAAGTTAACCTTGGCGTGCTTGGGGTTATGCTTGACCACAGCTGTACTTGCCGATCTGACAGGAGGAGGAGGAGGAAGATGCCTCTGGTTGAAACACTTGTTGGCATAGTGACCCTTCTGTTGGCACTTGTTGCACGTGACCTCTGAAAGAGGACGGTGATACGGAGCACTCGATCTTGGAGCTTGAGACGAAGTCTTGTTCTGAAATCCAGGGTTGGGTGGGTGGGAAGAACCACTGCCAACTTTGCTCTTCTGCCGATACGGCTGACGGAACGGAGGAGGAGGAAGCCAATACTTCTGCTGCTTGGCCACTTGAGTAGAGGAAGACGGAGTAACATCTTTGACTCGCTTCTTGGAAGCATCACACCTCAACTGAGCAGCCTCTTGCTTCAGTGCCATGTTGTAGAACTCATCGTACCTCAAGGGCTCAAAGAGGACAAGAGCTAGCTGAATTTCTTCTCTGAGACCACCCCTGAACTGGTATATCATGCTCTTTTCATCAGGCACGTCCTGCTTGGCAAAGCGGGCGAGCTTCTGAAACAACTTGTTGTAGTCATAGACAGACAAAGAGCCTTGCTTCAGATTGCGGAATTCCTCACGCTTGCTTTCAACCACGCTCTGAGGAATATGATGAGCTCGGAAATCTCGACGGAAATCGTCCCAAGTGATAACACGTCCACCTCTGGAGGCCTTGTACTGCTGGAACCATTCTGCAGCCTGATCTTTGAGTTGGAAGGAAGTGAACTTAACAAAGTCCTCAGTCCTGACATTACTGCACTCGAAATGCTTGCACAGATCCACTAGCCAATCGTCAGCATCGGTTGCCTCAACACAATTGCTGAAAGTCTTTGGCCCGTTAGCAAGGAACTGGTTGAGTGTAGCAAAGTGACTCTGATTGCTGCCTTGATTCCCTTGGTTGCGCTCTTGAAGAATTTGCATGATCAACTGTGTGTTTGCATTGGTTGTGGCCATCACAGCTTGCCATGCCTCTGGAGGAGGTGGAGGTGGTGGCGGATCAGGATTCGGAGTCGTGCGCGTTGGAGGAGCCATCCTGAAGAGGTTGACCACCATTAGCACATTGACAGATAAGTATTGAAGCTGAATCCAACGGAATGAAAATTGCAACATATAGTCTTCACATCCGAACAAAATGAACGAATGCATTCCTCTTGAAATGGTCACATATCCATAAATTGAGAAGCCACGTAGAATTAAGGTAGAGAAATAAATCAACAAGGTACGGATCAATAACGAATAATCGGTAAGAAATCCCAATCTCAAACCAATATCCATGGAAGAAAAAACTAGAGCTACTAGAATTCCCACCTATGAAACTCCCGAACCTTTCCGGTTATGCAATCAGGTGTTGGGGATACAGGGGAACCATAATATCTCACCCAAACTAGCAAATCCTACATCCAGCTGTATCCATCCTTCAACACATAACCAACAAACCTTCGGAAACCATCTACCTCAACCTTCGAAAAACATCCATTATACAAGTTATGGCGATACTCCCGAACTCCCACCCCAGTACTGGGTGGCGTCGAGGTTATCTCACCAACGAACTGCATAAAAGAAATTTTCGATGTCAGCGTACTAGACTCAGGTATTCCAGAACTGCAACAATAAAATTATGATGACAACACCTCAGAGCTCAACTCCCCGGGACACTTCCACTAAACCCCTGACAGGAGGCACCAAGACAATGTTCTCATCATAAAACCATCGGAACGGTTCCAAGATACCCGCGTGATCCTAAAAAAAATTTAGTGAAATTTGAGAAGAGAAAAGTCAAAACTCTACGTCAGGATGCCTTACCAGAGCGATGAGGAGACTGGAAGTAAAAAGAATTCCTAAACTCTGCGATATATAATTCCTAAAAGACTCAAAACATTTTTCTAGACACAACTCGGCCGCTAAAAAACGATCAAGCAATGGGGCTCCTAAGGTCGGGGAAGGCTCTGATACCAACTTGTAACACCCTCGATGCGACTATAGCTCCCACGTGTCGAGGCACGACTTAGAGACATAATCGCATTGAAGGCATATGTCGCAAGTTAGGCAATCTTCACAACATCCCATGTAATATGATAATAAAAGGGGAGATAACATAGTTGGCTTACACTCGCCCTGTCAATCAAGTACATAAATAACATTACATCATCCAAAACACTCATGGCCCGACTACGGCGCCAAAATAAAAGAGAACCCAACATGCGACACGGTCCCAATCACCCCCAACTGGGCACCACTACTGATCATCGGGAAAGGAAACATAGTAATGTTGAGAGTCTACGCCGAACTCCCACTTGAGCTCATACGCGTCACCTGGAGCGGAATCGTCAGGCCCTGCATCTGGTGTAATAGTAATCTGTGAGCCACAGGGACTCAGCAATCTCCCACCCTCGCGATCAAGACTATTTAAGCTTATAGGTAAGGCAAGGTAAAATATGAGTGGAGCTGCAGCAAGCGACTAGCAAGTATGGTGGCTAACTTATTCACAAAGGAGAGCGAGAAGAGGAGGCAAAGCGCGAGCGAGAAACTAGAGAGCAACCTGCGCAAACATTACTCCAACACCGTGTCCACTTCCCGGACTCCGCCGAGAAGAGGCCATCACGGTAACACACTCGGTTGATTCATTTTAATTAATTAAGGTTCAAGTTATCTACAACCGGACATTAATAAATTCCCATCTGCCCATAACCGCGGGCACGGCTTTCGAAAGTTCAAATCCCTGCAGGGGAGTCCCAACTTAGCCCATGACAAGCTCTCACGGTCAATGAAGGAATAGACCTCCTCCCAAGACGTTCCGATCAGACTCGGTATCTCGGTAATTCAAGACACTTCGACAGGTTAAAACAAGACCAGCAACACCGCCCGAATGTACCGACAAATCCCGATAGGAGCTGCACATATCTCTTTCTCAGGGCACACTCAGATAACCAATCCGTACAACTAAAACCAGCCCTCGAGTTTCCCCGAGGTGGCGCTGCATGGGGCTCTAGTTTGGACCAACACTCAGAGGAGCACTGGCCCGGGGGGGTTAAAATAAGATGACCCTTGAGTCTGTAGAACCCAAGGGAAAGAAAAGGCTAGGTGGAAAATGGTAAAACCAAGGTTGGGCATTGCTGGAAAAGCTTTAATCAAGGTGAAATATCAAGGGGTTCCCATTATAACCCAACCGCGTAAGGAACGCAAAATCCGGGAACATAACACCGATATGACGGAAACTAGGGCGGCAAGAGTGGAACAAAACACTAGGCGAGAGGCCGAGCCTTCCACCCTTTACCAAGTATATAGATGCATTAAGATAACCCGGCAATATAATGATATCCCAACAAGTAAATAAATGTTCCAACAAGGAACGGCCTCCAATCTTCACCTGCAACTAGCAACGCTATAAGAGGGGTTGAGCGAAGCGGTAACATAGCCAATCAACGGTTTGCTAGGACAAAGGTGGGTTAGAGGTTTGACATGGCAATTTGGGAGGCTTGCAAGAAAGTGGTAGGCATCGTAGCAATGGCATAGCAAAAGAGCGAGCAAACTAGCATAGCAAAGATAGTAGTGATTTCGAGGGTATGATCATCTTGCCTGCACAGTTGTCAGAGTTGACTGGATCCTCAAAAGCAAACTCAACGGGCTCCTCGTTAGCAAACTCGTCTCCCGACTCTACCCAAACAAGACAAACAAGCAACAAGGACACAATCAACCACGTGCAAGGATCAAGCAATATGATGCAAAGATGATATGCTATGCGGGATGCGATGCGGGATGCAAAATGCAAGATATGACAGGAAATGCATGAACCTGGCCTCAACTTGGAAATCTAAGTGTGCCACTGGAAAGATGAGATGAAAACGCTTGAAAACGATATAAAGAACGCTGGAATCGGAGTTACGGTTTGGAAATGGCAAGCGATTCAAAAATGACACCGGTCTGCGATTTACAACAAGTAGGCATCTAAATGCGATGAAATGAACATGCTAAAGCAACCAAACATGACAACAAAATACATGGCAGGGATGCACACAAGATGCTTAACAAAAATCTAGCACTGAGCTACGGCCAATTCATCCATTAACAGGTTCAAACAAGCATGGCAAAAATGCAAATGACAAACAGATCTCAGACTTACTGAAATTAACACTTGTCTGGAATTTCAGATCAGGTAGCCCTCTTCGGAGCAACAAAACTACATGCTACAGGATCTGAACAAGGCAAAGTAAAGCATGGCATGGAGCTACTCAAAGAGCTTAACAAAAGTCCCTTAGTGACCTTGAGCCAAAAAGGATCAAAAAATACAATTGCAAGCACGTGAACATAGCAAAAACATAATGAGTTCTCATACGTAGTGAAAACTGGCACATGCTGAAATATAACTCAAGTAGGCATGTTTACGAGCTCGATGCACTCACTACGGTGCAAGTCATGGCAAGACAAGCATAAACCAATAAACAAGGCACAAAATGCAAGCTAGACATGGCAAGAGCAATAGCATAGCATGCACGGATCAACTACAACATCACCGGCAAAATTGCAAACAAGTTGACAATCTGCCCAGATTCACAAAGTAGCAAAAGTAGAGCTCGATTGACTCAAGCTAGGGTGCTCCATAATTGCAAACAAAGACATGGATGGATACATCACTACAAGATTAACAAAACTCCCTTACTGATCATCCTCAAAAGAGGCACGTATCACTAGGAAACAACAAGAACATATGGCATCATGAGATAAACAGCTCCAGGACTTAGTGAAATTACTAAGTCCCTGAAAACAGACTTAGCAAGTGCACCACTTTGCAAGCTTGCACAAGTCACCACACACATCCTAAAAATACATGGGTTGTACCTTTGGAAAGATGACAAAACCCTTAACAAAACACATGTAGAACTCACAGGCATATCATGCACACAATAATCATGGCAAAAATGACAAAAGTGCTAAACGGAGTAGCAGATCTGACAATTAACTCAAGTAGCCCTCTTCTAACAGCATTTCGGGCATCAAGATGAACTCTAATGCAAATGATGCAATGGAATGAAATGATGTATCCTCTGAGATGAACATTTTGATATGCTATATGCATGAATTAGAGCTACGGATGCAAAGTTACGGAGTCGCGAACATGTGCACATGGACTGAGAATTTCTGGGACTTAGGAAAAATTCAACCTCCGGATTAGGGTTACTGTTCACAAATCTGGATCGGCCCGGGACACTGTTCACCGGGGTGCGCCGTTCGAGGTTCGCCGGCACCGGGGTCTTGCTGGACAGAGGGGAGGCGAGGCCGGCTCCGGGCGACGGCCACCGGAGCGCCGGAGGC
>NC_041390.1:533808439-533818029 GCF_002162155.2 Triticum dicoccoides | reverse complement strand
CCGGGGGGCGGCTCCGGGCTCCCGCGGTCCCGCGGTGGGAGTGGCGCGGCGGCGGCCACGTGGCGCTCTGCCACTGGCTGCGGGCGGCGGCGGCGGCATGTCCGGCCGAAACGGACACGTCCGACGCGGCGCGAGGTGGATTTCTAGGGTTTCGTAGGTAGGAGGAGATCCGAAAATCGGGGGGTGTTTAAATAGGCATAGAGGGAGCTAGGAGAGTCCAAATGAGGTGCGGTTTTCGGCCACGCGATCGTGATCGAACGCTCTAGAACATGGAGCAGAGTTAGGTGGGTTTTGGGCCAAATTGGAGGGGTTTTGTGCTGCAACACACACGAGGCCTTTTCAGTCCCTCGGTTAACCGTTGGAGTATCAAACGAAGTCCAAATGATACGAAACTTGGCAGGCGGTCTACCGGTAGTAAATCAAGGCCGCTTGGCAAGTCTCGGTCCAATCCGGAACTGTTTAATCCCCACACATGAAAGATAGCTAGAAATGGCCACCGGAGGAGAACGGAGCGCCGGAATGCAAAACGGACAACGGGGAAAATGCTCGAATGCATGAGATGAACACGTATGCTAATGCAATGCACATGACGACATGATATGAGATGCATGACGATGATAACAACACACGGAGACAAAACCCGAACCCGAGGAAATAAATATAACTTAACGCCGGAAACGGCAAGAGTTGGAGTACAATTAGGGAAAGTTATATCCGGGGTGTTACAACACTCCACCATTACGAAAGGATCTCGTCCCGAGATCTAGGACTGAAAGAACGCCGGGTACTCAGAACGGAGGTGATCCTCGCGTTCCCAGGTAGCTTCACGGTCGGAATGGTGTGACCACTTGACTTTGAGAAATTTGATTGACTTGTTGCGAGTCTTGCTTTCAGTATCTTCAAGAATAGCAACTGGGTGCTCACGATAAGAGAGATCTTCTTGGAGCTCAATGTCCTCGAAGTTGACGGTGCGGTCAGGAGTCTTGAAGCACTTTCGAAGCTGAGAGACATGGAACACGTCATGAACATTTGCAAAGTTTGAAGGAAGCTCGAGTTGATAGGCGAGGTCGCCTCTCTTGCTGACAATCTTGAAAGGTCCCACGTATCTAGGGGCAAGCTTCCCTTTGATACCGAAGCGACGAGTACCTTTCATAAGAGAGACGCAGAGGTAAACATGATCTCCGATCTCAAAAGCCAAATCGCGGTGCTTACTATCATAGTAGCTCTTCTGGCGGGATTGGGCTGCTTTGAGGTTATCACGAATGACTTTGCACATTTCTTCTGCCTCTATGATTAAGTCATTACCCAAAAGCTGACGTTCACCAGTTTCAGACCAGTTGAGAGGGGTACGGCACTTCCTGCCATACCGAATTTCAAATGGGGCCTTGCCCGAACTTGCTTGAAAATTGTTGCTGTAGGAGAATTCAGCATAAGGAAGACAATCCTCCCACTTCATGCCGAAGGAGATCACACAAGCCCTGAGCATATCTTCAAGAATCTGGTTGACACGCTCGACTTGACCGCTTGTTTGAGGATGGAAAGTTGTGCTGAAGCGGATGTTAGTGCCCATGGCCTTCTGAAAAGAATCCCAAAACTTCGAGGTAAAGATGTTGCCACGGTCTGAAGAGATCACTTGAGGAATACCGTGCAGAGAGACAATTCGAGAGGTATAGAGTTCCGCCAATTGAGCTGCAGTGATCGACTCTTTGATAGGCAGAAAGTGAGCCACTTTGGTGAGTTTATCGATGACAACGAATATAGCATCATTGCCACGCTTGGACTTTGAAACCCAGTCACGAAGTCCATTTCAATGTGGTCAAACTTCCATTCTGGAATGGCAAGAGGTTTGAGGAGACCAGCTGGCCTTTGGTGTTCTGCCTTCACTCTTCTGCAGACATCACATTCATTCACGAATTGAGCGATCTCGCGCTTCATTCGAGTCCACCAATAAGCTTGCTTAAGGTCCTGATACATCTTCGTGCTCCTAGGGTGGATGGAGAGGAGAGAATTGTGAGCCTCGTTCATGATCACTTCACGGAGGTCACATTTGGGTACCACAATACGATCCTCAAAGAAAAGAGTGTCCTTGTCATCAAGGCGGTAGCACTTGTACTTGGGTTGACTCTTGGCAATCCCAATCTTCACCTTTTTCACCATAGCATCAAGTAGCTGGGCTTGGCGAATCTGGTCTTCTAAGGTAGGAGAGACTTGAAGGTTGGCGAGGAAACCTTGAGGAACAACTTGCAGATTAAGTTTGCGTAAAGCTTCACAAAGCTCGGGTTGATAAGGCTTAAGAATCAGACTGTTGCAGTAGGCCTTTCTGCTCAATGCGTCAGCAATCACATTGGCCTTGCCTGGAGTATACTCAATACTCGAATTATACTCTTGAATCATTTCGACCCATCGAGTTTGCCTGAGGTTGAGATTAGGCTGAGTGAAGATGTACTTGAGACTCTTGTGATCAGTGAAAATGTCCACTTTTCTTCCCAATAGAAGATGTCTCCAAGTCAAAAGAGCATGCACAACTGCCGCCAACTCGAGATCATGAGTGGGGTAGTTCTTCTCATTAGGCTTCAACTGGCGAGAGGTATAAGCAACAACTTTCTTCTCTTGCATCAATACTGCGCCAAGACCTTGGAGAGAGGCATCACAAAAGACCTCGTACGGCTTGGATTCATCCGGCGGAGTTAGAACTGGAGCAGTGATCAATTTCTCTTTCAAAGTGTTGAAAGCAATATCACACTCCGAAGACCAAACGTACTTGACGTGCTTCTGAAGAAGATTAGAGAGAGGCTTCACGATCTTAGAAAAGTTTTCAACGAATCTTCGGCAATAGCTTGCGAGACCGAGGAAGCTACGGAGCTGCTTCACATTCTGAGGAGGTTCCCAATTCATAATTGCAGACACCTTCTCAGGATTCACGGCAATGCCCTTGGCAGAGATGATATGACCAAGATAAAGAACCTCATCGAGCCAAAACTCACACTTGGAGAACTTGGCGTAGAACTGATGTTCCCTGAGCTTATCAAGAACCAAACGCAAGTGCTTGGCATGATCTTCCTTGTTCTTCGAAAAAACCAGAATGTCGTCGAGATAGACCAAAACGAAGTCATTGGTGTAGGCGTTGAAGATGAAATTCATCATGCGAGAGAACGTCGGAGGAGCGTTGGCGAGGCCAAAAGACATGACAGTGTATTCATATGAACCAAAGCTTGTTCTGAATGCTGTCTTGGGAATATCTTCTTCACGAATGCGAATCTGGTGATAACCCATACGGAGATCAAGCTTGGAGAATATTTGGGCACCTTTGAGTTGTTCGAACAGCTCATTGATGTTGGGAAGTGGGTATTTGTTCTTGATGGTCTTCTTGTTCACTGGATGGTAATCAACACAAAGTCGGTCCTTCCATCCTTCTTCTTCACAAAAAGAACACCACAACCCCACGGAGAAGAACTAGGCCGGATGAGACCCATTTTCTCTTGAATATCAAGTTGCTTCTTCAGCTCCTTCAACTCTTCAGGTCTGAGCTTGTAAGGACGTTTGCACACAGGTTCCGTGCCAGGCTCAAGATCAATAACGAATTCAACTGGCCGGTGCGAACGCATTCCTGGGAGCTCTTTTGGAAAGACGTCTTGATATTCGCAAAGGACTGGAATTTGAGAGATGGCATCCAATTCACCCTTCTCATTGAGAGAAAATAGACGGATAGTATCATCACGAGCGGCAAAGACAATTACATCCTCAGACGAATGAGTCAATTGAATCTGCCTGGCTGCACAATCAAGCTGAGCCTTGTGCTTAGAAAGCCAATCCATCCCAAGAATAAGATCAATATCCAAGTCACCAAGAACATTTGGAGAGGACAAGAACTTATAGTCACCCAAAGTGATTGTAACATCCGGAACGCATACTCGAGATGTCATTTGACGGGCCGGAGAGACAATAGCCAACGGCTTCGGCAACACTTGAGTAACAAAATCATGCTTAGATGCAAAAGGTCTCGAGATGAAACAATGCGATGCACCCGTGTCAAAAAGACTTTTGCAGGAATATCATTAACAGGAAGGTTACCCATAATCACATCTGACGAGTCCTCTACCTGAGCTGCATTCATCAAGTTAACCTTGGCGTGCTTGGGGTTATGCTTGACCACAGTTGTACTTGTCGATCTGACAGGAGGAGGAGGAGGAAGACGCCTCTGGTTGAAACACTTGTTGGCATAGTGACCCTTCTGTTGGCACTTGTTGCATGTGACCTCTGAAAGCGGACGGTGATACGGAGCACTCGATCTTGGAGCTTGAGACGAAGTCTTGTTCTGAAATCCAGGGTTGGGTGGGTGGGAAGAACCACTGCCACCTTTGCTCTTTTGCTGATACGGCTGACGGAACGGAGGAGGAGGAAGCCAATACTTCTGTTGCTTGGCCACTTGAGTAGAGGAAGACGGAGTAACATCTCTGACTCGCTTCTTGGAAGCATCACACCTCAACTGAGCAGCCTCTTGTTTCAGTGCCATGTTGTAGAACTCATCGTACCTCAAGGGCTCAAAGAGGACAAGAGCTAGCTGAATTTCTTCTCTGAGACCACCCCTGAACTGGTATATCATGCTCTTCTCATCAGGCACGTCCTGCTTGGCAAAGCGGGCGAGCTTCTGAAACAACTTGTTGTAGTCATAGACAGACAAAGAGCCTTGCTTCAGATTGCGGAATTCCTCACGCTTGCTTTCAACCACGCTCTGAGGAATATGATGAGCTCGGAAATCTCGACGGAAATCGTCCCAAGTGATAACACGTCCACCTTTGGAGTCCTTGTACTAGTGGAACCATTCTGCAGCCTGATCTTTGAGTTGGAAGGAAGCGAACTTAACAAAGTCCTTAGGCCTGACGTTACTGCACTCGAAATGCTTGCACAGATCCACTAGCCAATCGTCAGCATCGGTTGCCTCAACACAATTGCTGAAAGTCTTTGGCCCGTTAGCAAGGAACTGGTTGAGTGTAGCAAAGTGACTCTGATTGCTGCCTTGATTCCCTTGGTTGCGCTCTTGAAGAATTTGCATGATCAACTGTGTGTTTGCATTGGTTGCGGCCATCACAGCTTGCCATGCCTCTGGAGGAGGTGGAGGTGGTGGCGGATCAGGATTCGGAGTCGTGCGCGTTGGAGGAGCCATCCTGAAGAGGTTGACCACCATTAGCACATTGACAGATAAGTATTGAAGCTGAATCCAACGGAATGAAAATTGCAACATATAGTCTTCACATCCGAACAAAATGAACGAATGCATTCCTCTTGAAATGGTCACATATCCATAAATTGGAGAAGCCACGTAGAATTAAGGTAGAGAAATAAATCAACAAGGTACGGATCAATAACAAATAATCGGTAAGAAATCCCAATCTCAAACCAATATCCGTGAAAGAAAAAACTAGAGCTACTAGAATTCCCACCTATGAAACTCCCGAACCTTTCCGGTTATGCAATCAGGTGTTGGGGATACAGGGGAAGCATAATATCTCACCCAAACTAGCAAATCCTACCTCCAGCTGTATCCATCCTTCAACACATAACCAAGAAATCTTCGGAAACCATCTACCTCAACCTTCGAAAAACATCCATTATACAAGTTATGGCGATACTCCCGAACTCCCGCCCCAGTACTGGGTGGCGTCGAGGTTATCTCACCAACGAACTGCATAAAAGAAATTTTCGATGTCAGCGTACTAGACTCAGGTATTCCAGAACTGCAACAATAAAATTATGATGACAACACCTCAGAGCTCAACTCCCCGGGACACTTCCACTAAACCCCTGACAGGAGGCACCAAGACAATGTTCTCATCATAAAACCATCGGAACGATTCCAAGATACCCGCGTGATCCTAAAAAAATTTTTAGTGAAATTTGAGAAGAGAAAAGTCAAAACTCTACGTCAGGATGCCTTACCAGAGCGATGAGGAGACTGGGAAGTAAAAAGAATTCCTAAACTCTCCGATATATAATTCCTAAAAGACTCAAAACATTTTTCTAGACACAACTCGGTCGCTAAAAAACGATCAAGCAATGGGGCTCCTAAGGTCGGGGAAGGCTCTGATACCAACTTGTAACACCCTCGATGCGACTATAGCTCCCACGTGTCGAGGCACGACTTAGAGACATAATCGCATTGAAGGCATATGTCGCAAGTTAGCCAATCTTCACAACATCCCATGTAATATGATAATAAAAGGGGAGATAACATAGTTGGCTTACACTCGCCACGTCAATCAAGTACATAAATAACATTACATCATCCAAAACACTCATGGCCCGACTACGGCGCCAAAATAAAAGAGAACCCAACATGCGACACGGTCCCAATCACCCCCAACTGGGCACCACTACTGATCATCGGGAAAGGAAACATAGTAATGTTGAGAGTCTTCGCCGAACTCCCACTTGAGCTCATACGCGTCACTTGGAGCCGAATCGTCAGGCCCTGCATCTGGTGTAATAGTAATCTGTGAGCCACAGGGACTCAGCAATCTCGCACCCTCGCGATCAAGACTATTTAAGCTTATAGGTAAGGCAAGGTAAAATATGAGTGGAGCTGCAGCAAGCGACTAGCAAGTATGGTGGCTAACTTATTCACAAAGGAGAGCGAGAAGAGGAGGCAAAGCGCGAGCGAGAAACTAGAGAGCAACCTGCGCAAACATTACTCCAACACCATGTCCACTTCCCGGACTCCGCCGAGAAGAGGCCATCATGGTAACACACTCGGTTGATTCATTTTAATTAATTAAGGTTCAAGTTATCTACAACCGGACATTAATAAATTCCCATCTGCCCATAACCGCGGGCACGGCTTTCGAAAGTTCAAATCCCTGCAGGGGAGTCCCAACTTAGCCCATGACAAGCTCTCACGGTCAACGAAGGAATAGACCTCCTCCCAAGACGTTCCGATCAGACTCGGTATCTCGGTAATTCAAGACACTTCGACAGATTAAAACAAGACCAGCAACACCGCCTGAATGTGCCGACAAATCCCGATAGGAGCTGCACATATCTTTTTCTCAGGGCACACTCAGATAACCAATCCGTACAACTAAAACCAGCCCTCGAGTTTCCCCGAGGTGGCGCTGCAAGGGGCTCTAGTTTGGACCAACACTCAGAGGAGCACTGGCCCGGGGAGGGGGTTAAAATAAGATGACCCTTGAGTCTATAGAACCCAAGGGAAAGAAAAGGCTAGGTGGCAAATGGTAAAACCAAGGTTGGGTATTGCTGGAAAAGCTTTAATCAAGGCGAAATATCAAGGGGTTCCCATTATAACCCAACCGCGTAAGGAACGCAAAATCCGGGAACATAACACCGATATGACGGAAACTAGGGCGGCAAGAGTGGAACAAAACACTAGGCGAGAGGCCGAGCCTTCCACCCTTTACCAAGTATATAGATGCATTAAGATAACCCGGCAATATAATGATATCCCAACAAGTAAATAAATGTTCCAACAAGGAACGGCCTCCAATCTTCACCTGCAACTAGCAACGCTATAAGAGGGCTGAGCGAAGCGGTAACATAGCCAATCAATGGTTTGCTAGGACAAAGGTGGGTTAGAGGTTTGACATGGCAATTTGGGAGGCTTGCAAGCAAGTGGTAGGCATCGTAGCATTGGCATAGCAAAAGAGCGAGCAAACTAGCATAGCAAAGTAGTAGTGATTTCGAGGGTATGATCATCTTGCCTGCACAGTTGTCAGAGTTGACTGGATCCTCAAAAGAAAACTCAACGGGCTCCTTGTTAGCGAACTCGTCTCCCGGCTCTACCCAAACAAGAGAAACAAGCAACAAGGACACAATCAACCACGTGCAAGGATCAAGCAATATGATGCAAAGATGATATGCTATGCGGGATGCGATGCGGGATGCAAAATGCAAGATATGACAGAAAATGCATGAACCTGGCCTCAACTTGGAAATCCAAGTGTGCCACTAGAAAGATGAGATGAAAACGCTTGAAAACGATATAAAGAACGCCGGAATCGGAGTTACGGTTTGAAAATGGCAGGCGATTCAAAAATGACACCGGTCTGGGATTTACAGCAAGTAGGCATCTAAATGCGATGAAATGAACATGCTACAGCAACCAAACATGACAACAAAATACATGGCAGGGATGCACACAAGATGATTAACAAAAGTCTAGCACTGAGCTACGGCCAATTCATCCATTAACAGGTTCAAACAAGCATGGCAAAAATGCAAATGACAAACAGATCTCAGACTTATTGAAATTAACACTTGTCTGGAATTTCAGATCAGGTAGCCCTCTTCGGAGCAATAAAACTACATGCTACAGGATCTGAACAAGGCAAAGTAAAGCATGGCATGGAGCTACTCAAAGAGCTTAATAAAAGTCCCTTAGTGACCTTGAGTCAAAAAGGATCAGAAAATACAATTGCAAGCACGTGAACATAGCAAAAACATAATCAGTTTTCATACCTAGTGAAAACTGGCACATGCTGAAATATAACTCAAGTAGGCATGTTTACGAGCTCGATGCACTCACTACGGTGCAAGTCATGGAAATACAAGCATATATCCATAAAGAAGGCACAAAATGCAAGCTAGACATGGCAAGAGCAATAGCATAGCATGCACGGATCAACTACAACATCACCGGCAAAATTGCAAACAAGTTGACAATCTGCCCAGATTCACAAAGTAGCAAAAGTAGAGCTCGATTGACTCAAGCTAGGGTGCTCCATCATTGCAAACAAAGACATGAATGGATACAACACTACAAGATTAACAAAACTCCCTTACTGATCATCCTCAAAAGAGGCACTTATCACTAGGAAACAACAAGAACATATGGCATCATGAGATAAACAGCTCCAGGACTTCGTGAAATTACTAAGTCCCTGAAAACAGACTTAGCAAGTGCACCACTTTGCAAGCTTGCACAAATCACCACACATATCCTAAAAATACATGGGTTGCATCTCTGGAAAGATGAAAAAACCCTTAACAAAACACATGTAGAACTCACGGGCATATCATGCACACAATAATCATGGCAAAAATGACAAAAGTGCTAAACGGAGTAGCAGATCTGACAATTAACTCAAGTAGCCCTCTTCTAACAGCATTTCGGGCATCAAGATGAACTCTAATGAAAATGATGCAATGGAATGAAATGATGTATCCTCTGAGATGAACATTTTGATATGCTATATGCATGAATCGGAACTACGGATGTAAAGTTACGGTGCCGCGAACATGTGCACATGGACTGAGAATTTCTGGGACTTAGGAAAAATTCAACCTCCGGATTAGGGTTACTGTTCACAGATCTGGATCGGCCCGGGACACTGTTCACCGGGGCGCGCCGTTCAAGGTTCGCCGGCGCCGGGGTCTTGCCGGACGGAGGGGAGGCGAGGCCGGCTCCGGGCGGCGGCCACCGGAGCGCCGGAGGCGGCGGCGTGGCGGCGCGCGGCCGGGCGGCGGAGTGGCGGCGATGGCGCGGCGACCGGCGAGGAGGCGCGCGGCTGCGGCGGCCGGGCGAGCTCCGGCCGACGAGGGCGGCGGAGCGCGGCGCCGGCTCGGGAGAAGGAGGCGGC
>NC_041390.1:533543109-533807988 GCF_002162155.2 Triticum dicoccoides | reverse complement strand
GGAGGCCGGCTCCGGGCTCCCGCGGCCCGCGGTGGGAGTGGCGCGGCGGCAGCCACATGGCGCTCTGCCACTGGCTGCGGGCGGCGGCGGCGGCATGTCCGGCCGAAACGGACACGTCCGGCGCGGCGCGAGGTGGATTTCTAGGGTTTCGGAGGTAGGAGGAGATCCGAAAATCGGGGGGATGTTTAAATAGGCATAGAGGGAGCTAGGAGAGTCCAAATGAGGTGCGGTTTTCGGCCACGCGATCGTGATCGAACGCTCTAGAACATGGAGCAGAGTTAGGTGGGTTTTGGGCCAATTGGAGGGGTGTTGGGCTGCAACACACACGAGGCCTTTTCGGTCCCTCGGTTAACCGTTGGAGTATCAAACAAAGTCCAAGTGATACGAAACTTGGCAGGCGGTCTACCGGTAGTAAATCAAGGCCGCTTGGCAAGTCTCGGTCCAATCCGGAAATGTTTAATCCCCACACACGAAAGAAAGCTAGAAATGGCCACCGGAGGAGAACGGAGCGCCGGAATGCAAAACGGACAACGGGGAAAATGCTCGAATGCATGAGACGAACACGTATGCAAATGCAATGCACATGACGACATGATATGAGATGCATGACAACGATAACAACACACGGAGACAAAACCCGAACCCGAGGAAATAAATATAACTTAACGCCGGAAACGGCAAGAGTTGGAGTACAATTAGGGAAAGTTATATCCGGGGTGTTACAAGTCCGCTACAGCCCGGTTCACCGGAGTCCTGCTAGCCCAGCACTACTGCTCAGAACACTTGACTGGCCGGCATGTGTTCCACTTCGTTTCTATGTATGTCCCTTCGGGGAAATGTCACGCGGTGACTTCCGGAGTCCTGCCTAGCCTGCTACAGCCCGGGTTCCCCGGAGTCCTGTTAGCCCAGTGCTACAGCCCGGATTCATACGCTGTTGACCGACATGCTGGATGTGATTCATGTATGCCTGTCTCCATAGGTCTGTGCCGCTTTGGGTTCACGACTAGCTATGTCGGCCGGGTTCTCTGTCATATGGATACTAGCGACACCATCATATATGTGAGCCAAAAGGCGCAAACGGTCCCGGGCCATGGTAAGGCGACACCCGTGAGGATACCGTGCGTGAGGCCGCAAAGTGATATGAGGTGTTACATGCTAGATCGGTGTGACTTAGAATCGGGGTCCCGACACCAGATCTCAAGGAAGAGAAGAATGCCAACACCCTACACTGCCTATTGCTTGATAAATTAGGCTGGATATTGGGCTCAATAAATTAATCAAGGTATATGCTTTTATCTTTCCTCCCAACTGTATTCAGATTTCTTCCCCCCCAAAAAAAAAGTTTCAACTCCCCGTCTAAAACCTGCTGACCACCCTCCATCGGTCATTATGTCATAACCGGACACGGCAGACATGTGAAGTAACAGAAAGGAACCAGCACACTGTTTGTGAGAAGATGCAAAATTCAAAACAGAACTGAGAATTATTCCATGGAAGTACTTATTATTGATATGTAGGACAAGAAACTTGCATGATATCTTATGACAGCACATCCCTACAAAAGAGAGCATAGACTACAAAGCTACAGGGTTCGGAACTAAGTAACACAAGCTTATATGAATGAAACAAGCAAACTAGAAAACGCATGGTTCACAGTTGAACCCCTAGTAGTTGATACAACACGCGGGCACCATGCTGATTGCGCATGTCACACTTGTAGGTCTTGTAGGTCGAAATTTCAGTACGAGGTCCTGCCATCACCCTCCATGATCATGTCCTTGAAAGCACCACCGCTTGGGATCATAGGCAGCACGTGCTCCTGATGCGGGACGATGATATCCAACAAGTATGGCCCTGGGGTCTCAAGCATCTTCTTGATTGCTGCAGTGACTTCGCTCTTCTTCGTCACACGAACTGCCGGAACGTTGAATCCTTTAGCAATCGTCACAAAATCTGGATATATCTCACTCTCATTTTCTGGGTTGCCAAGGTATGTGTGCGCCCGATTGGCCTTGTAAAACCTATCCTCCCATTGCACCACCATTCCCAGATGCTGGTTGTTCAATATCATCACCTTCACAGGGAGGTTCTCAATACGGATCAATGCCAACTCCTGAATGTTCATGAGGAAACTACCATCTCCATCAATGTCAACAACTGTAACACCTGGGTTGGCCACAGCAGCGCCAGCTGCAGCTGGTAACCCAAATCCCATTGCCCCCAAACCAGACGAAGACAGCCACTGCCGTGGCCGCTTGTAAGTGTAATACTGAGCCGCCCACATCTGGTGCTGCCCAACACCAGTAGCAATGATCGCCTCCCCTTTTGTCAGCTCATCCAGTACCTGGATAGCATATTGCGGCGGGATGGCCTCGCCAAAAGTCTTGAATCCTAGAGGAAACTCCCTCTTCTGCTGATCCAACTCCTTGTGCCATGGACCAAAATCCAGACCCTGTTGTGCTTTGCTCCCATTTAATAGAGCATTCAACCCCTGTAAAGCAAGCTTAACATCTGCACAAATGGAGACATGTGGCTGCTTGTTCTTGCCAATCTCAGCTGGGTCAATGTCAATGTGCACAATCTTGGACCTGCTTGCAAAGGCCTCGATTTTCCCAGTCACGCGATCATCAAACCGCACACCAAATGCAAGCAACAGGTCAGCCTTATCGACTGCATAATTTGCATACACAGTGCCATGCATCCCAAGCATGCGCAGAGACAGTGGGTCGTCGCTGGGGAAGTTGCCAAGGCCCATCAGAGTAGTTGTAACCGGAATCCCAGTGAGCTCAACAAAGCGGCGCAACTCCTCGCCGGATGCAGCGCAGCCACCACCAACATACAGAATTGGGCGCCGTGACTCGCCAACCAGACGCAGGACCTGCTCAAGCGATTCAGTAGATGGTGGCTTGGGCAGGCGGGCGATGTACCCTGGCAAACTCATCGGCGTGTCCCAGATAGGCACAGCCATCTGCTGCTGGATATCCTTGGGGATATCAACCAGCACCGGCCCCGGGCGGCCAGAGGACGCGAGGAAGAAGGCTTCCTGGATGACGCGGGGGATATCCTCCACGTCAAGGACCAGGTAGTTGTGCTTGGTGATGGAGCGCGTGACCTCCACTATGGGCGTCTCCTGGAACGCGTCCGTGCCGATCATGCGGCGGGGGACCTGGCCCGTGATGGCGACCATGGGGATGGAGTCGAGGAGGGCGTCAGCGAGCGCGGAGACGAGGTTGGTGGCCCCCGGGCCGGAGGTGGCGACGCAGACGCCGACGCGGCCGGACGCGCGGGCGTAGCCGGACGCCGCGAACGCCTCCCCCTGCTCGTGGCGGAAGAGGTGGTTGGTGATGACGGGCGAGCGCGTCAGCGCCTGGTGGATCTCCATGGACGCGCCGCCGGGGTAGGCGAATACGTCGACGATGCCGCAGCGCTCGAGCGCCTCGACGAGGATGTCGGCGCCCTTGCGGGGCTCGGACGGGCCCCAGGGCCGGAGCGCGGTGGCGGGGGGCGCGGCGGAGGTGGCAGCAGCGGGGGGCGCGGCGCAGCACCTGACGACGCGGGCGGGGAGCGCGCGGTGCGAGGCGGGCTGGTGGCGCGGGAGAGGCTGGCGGGCGGGCTTGGGCATGGCGGCGGCGGCGGCGGCGGCGCCGGAGAATGCGACGGCGGGGGAGGTGGCGGCGGCCATGGCGGCGGCGAGGGTTTGGGCGAGGGGAGAGATTTCTGTGAGGCGGAGAGAGGGTTGGAATTGGGGAGGGGTGATGGTTTTGTCTTTGGCGCTGTCACGCGGCGGGTGAGTGTGTGGTTCAGATGGGACGCCACTCGTTTGTTTGGGCTAGCTTTTTTTGTGCAGAAAGGCTGATGCTCAAACAAGCAACTATTTTGGACCCGTGTGATATCACCAGAGATTTCGTATCTATTTTGCACTCGCCAAGCTATCAGGCTGTTTGGATTGTGATTATTTTTGTCATACTTCTATAACACATTATTTTTGTCACATTTGTCGCATTTATCTTACTTGAGTTGATTAAATTGTTAGCCATGCTTTGATCGTCTAAAGGAATCTTTTCACAATTTTTCTGTCTATGACATATGGGGTTCACTGCTCAGAAAAATAAATCTTGCCTTAGATGTGGCTAGAACCAAATACTCATCTAATTTAATCAGATTTGACTAAGGTGATGTATGGTAAAGTGTGACAAGATATGGTTAGAAACCAAAGAACCCCTATGTCTCTCCGATACCGATTCTTATGAATGGTCTGCGGGCGAACGACTACGGGCCGGTCAATTAGCGGTGTTGCTCGATGCATGCCTTCGCTCATTCGTGTCCGATCGCTCCGTTTGATTGGTAAAGTCCGGTTTTCTTTATTTTTTCTTTTCATTTTTTGTGTGTTTTTGCCAGTATTTTTCGGTTTTCTTTTCTTTATGTTTTTTTCTTCTTTGATTTTCAATGTTTTTTCTCTTTTTCTTCTTCTTCTTTATTTTCTTTGGTTTTTTGGGTTGTTTTTTCTTTGATTTTATTTTTATGTATTTGTTTGTTTATTTTTTCAACACATGTCTACTTTTGCACATATGGTGTACATCTTTTATACATGTAAAACATTTCTTATAAATGACTTCCATTATACATGTATAGTTTAAAAATTTTACAGAAACATGTTTTGAATATATTTTCCAAATATGTGTTAAACATCTATACTAGTATAAAACGACACAAAGGGGAAGATCCAATAGATCCCGGCCGTCAAATCGGGTCAATCCAACGACCCATGCTACTGCAATGGTGAGGGCTCAACACGTTAGTGTGCAGTTAATATCATATCAAATATTAATGCCAATGCTAATTAATCACATACTTAATGCACAAATAATATATACCTAATATTTACTGTAATTAATATATTACCTAATATCAACGTGCATTGCACATAAAAATTTACTAATTTTTTTAAATACACGATCAAATATATTTTTACTGAAAAATATTTTTTTGAACTATGTAAACATTTTTGTACATTGTACAAACAATTTTTGATAATATAATGAGCGCATTTGTTAAGCTTGAGAAGAATTATTCAAATGTGACATAATTTTTGTTGAATGTATCAAACATTTTAAGAACATTACATGAACACTTTTCTAAAATTATATACATTTTTTTAAAAGTCCACATACATTTATTTTGAAATATGTGGCACTGTTAATTTTCATAAACATTTTTGGTACACATAATTAACATTTATACATTTTTCATTCATGTTATATATTTTTTATATACATCAAAAATATTTTTCCTATACAGGTTTAACATTTTTCAAATGCAAGATTAAAAAATTCAAAACATATATAGAACATTTTGAAATACAAATAAAATTAAAGAGAAAGCGAAAAATGAAAATAAAAGCATGCATGATGTCATTGTGACATCAGCATGACACAATTAGTGGTTCCTAGCCCGACCCTCAGGCTGTAGGCAAGCCGTGCCTGGGCGTCGCAACAGGCGGAACATTGCCGCGCCCAGAGCGACTATGTATTGCTCGTAGCGACTCCTACGTCAGAGTCGCCTCTAGCGATCCGGTGGACAAGCGCAACGACCATCGGGACTCGTCATGTTGATAGTTTTGTTTATTTTGTTTCTATTTTAATAATATTAAGTACATATTTTATAAAAAATACGTAAGTTAATTTTAAAGAGTGATTATTACATTTAAAAATGCAATGTAAAAAAAATGTTCGATCAACTTTTAGAAAATAAACGAGCAATTCAAAAACAATCTATGTGGCATTTAGAAAATTATGTTTTTCAAGCAATTCACGTGTAACTTATAGAAAATGAATAAACCATACAAAATAATATACAATGTAAAAATAATGTTCGCACGGTTCAAAAAAGTTTCATAGTACCATTCAAAAAAGTATGCTACATTTAAAAAATGTTCGCGCGTTTCAAGCAAAATGTTTGTGATATTTCAAAAAAATAAAGTGTATAAAATTGTCTGCATAATATTTTTTTGAACGTATTTCATATCATAAAATAAATTCTTTGAAGATGTATTTCAAAGGAGTGTTCAAAACAAGTACTCTATCTCTGAAATAAATTATTAATCATGTATTTTAAAAAACTTAAATGTGTACAAAAAATACACAATGCATATGAAAAAAAGTTGACATCAAAATATATAATTTAATAAATGTTAATTATATATCTGAAGATTAAATTAAAATTTAAAAACACACAAAAAAGTAAACCGGTGAAAACCAAAGAAAGAAACAAGGAAATTGTAGAAAAAGACAAAAGCAAAAAACAAGAGGGTGAAATGAAGAAAACCACAGAAAAATAGAAGAAAACCGATGCAAAAGTACTGAGAAAACCCGATATAAAACCAATGGGGAAAAACTAGTGTGGCTTGTACGCGAGTTGTAATAGGAATCCTTTCACGCAACATATATCTCCCGATCTCATTGATAGATTGTCGACCAAACGCATAGGAGAGGTAAGTGGGTTGTGCCCCCCCCCCCTGGGTTCGCGCAGAGAACTCCCGCTATTCTTCCCTGTTTTTGCAGTTGATTTCTACCAAAATAAATTGGCTCGTGTAATTGTATATAAAAATGTAATTGCAAGAAAGTATTTTAAGAATTTAAATTTTCTAATCTTATTCTCGAAATGTTAAAAAAGGTTAATGAAATTATAGAATGTTTTCGAAAAATGATCCTATTTTCAAAATCTATCAATGGATTAAAATATATTCACAAAGAAATAAAAAAATAAACATAAAATTTGGAAAAATGTTTATTATAAAATTTATCCTTAGATATAAGAAATGTTAACGTACTTCAAATAATTTTCATAAAATTTAAAAATCAAAAAATAAAACAGACTCGTCAACTTTAAGTAATTTCATATCCTTAGAAAATAAAAAAGGTGGACGGAAACTACAGAACATTGATAGAAGAAAACAAAAAAATTAACATGAGAACGAAAAAATAAACTGGCCCGCCCACCCCGTTAGTTGGCCCAATCCATAATGGGCCTCGTTGTGCAAATGCACGACAACTTGCGGAGACAGCGACAAATAGAAATAGCGTGGAATCACAACACGAATAATTCAGACTCATCGTGAAATCACAACTCGAGGGCCGAAGCTCAAGAGATCACTCATTCTTTTAATCTTAGCTCCATGAAAAAAATCTTGCCTTGATGTTTAGAATTGATATAGCTAAACTTTTTGATCGACTAGAGTGGAACTCTCTCTCTCTCTCTCTCTCTCTCTCTCTCTCTCTCTCTCTCTCTCTCTCTCTCTCTCAAATGGTTGCATGGACTTTTTATCAACTTGGTTCATGCGTGTATTCCATCCCTACTTGTTTGTTATTATACAAAACAATCTTAACATCGCTTCCGCATCATGTTAGGTATAAAACATGGTTGTCCCCTCTCTCCTTGTCTTTTTTTCCTGGTCATTAATGATCTTACTATTTTTTTTACAATAGCCATGTCCGGTACTCAACTCAATGGCGTTTCTATTGGGCCAAATTTCCCGCCCATTCACTCCCTCGTGTTTGTTGATGATCTCCTTGTGTGTGGTCAAGTCAATGTTATTGAATCGAACCATGTGAGCCAAATTATCCATGGATATTGTTCTACTTCTTGACAAACCCCTCCGTGGAACAAATCTGGAATCATTTTTGGTTGTGGTGTTCTTGTTCACATAAAAATGCAATAAAGCAAAATTTTCAAGTGAACAACCATCAAGTGAGTGCCAATTCAAGAGTATGACATCTACATCCAAAATCTATCCGAGCAAAAGAGCAAGAGGAATGTGAACAAGCCCTTCAGTTTGGCACATTGTTACACGGTGCTCACGGGAAATGAGAAGTGAGCGAGAGGAAATTAGGAAACAACACCAAGGACATCAAGATTGAGCATGCATCTCTATCTTCCATTAGTCTCTAGGAGGATGGCGATGGGGAGGATGAGAGGGGAGAGAAGTGCCACTCTAGCTCAAGGTCGGGTCGGAGAAAGAAAGGGGAGGAGAGGAAAGAATGGTGGAGTTCACACATATAAAGAAGAACTAAATTAATCGATGTAGACAAAGAAGGAGTTGGCCCTCGAACTCAAGCAAGAGAAGATGGATGGGTGTAGGCCTGCTGTTGAGGATGAGGTTGAACCTTGAGGCCGAAAGGAAATGAACAAGAAAAACGAGCAAGAGGAAACGATCATGTTTATGGATGCTAGTGGGATGGATGAGAGACGACATAACACAATTGGGAATCTGCCCGTGGACAAATCTTGACTTTCAAAATGCCAAGACCAATATCCTATAATACTGGAAGTGGTTGTGACAATGGAAGTGTGTGAGTTATGCGGCGTCTGGAAGTTTTGTGTCGTTACCTTTGGTTGAATGTGTGGTTTGAATTTGAACTATTGTTAAAATGTTTTGAATTCAAAATGTTTTTAACATGTGTGTACTACATATGGTAACATTTGAATTACTATTACGCTGTAATGTATTAGAAATCAGGTTTATGTATGAAAATAAATGGAATAAATAATGAAGAAAGATGTTTTAGCCTGGCAAGAACGATAGAATATCATGTGGAAACCAAGTTTTGGTGGAATCTAATCAAAACCACGTGGAAACAATATTTTGAAGTTTTTGAAAAAAGCTGGAAAAAACAAGATCTTAAGAGTGCGATGTTTTATTAGCATGTGAAATTCCTAAGTTCAAAAACATTACCATTTACAAGGTATGAAAAAAAAATCAATATTAAATAGTTCCAAACAGTAAACATCAATATTCATTGTTGAATTTATTTTTCTACGGTTCATAAATGGTGATGTGTTGGAACTTGAAATTTCGCATGGCAATAGAACATCAAACTCTTAACATATCATACATTTTTTTCAGATTTTCTAAAAACTTTCAAAGTGTGGTTTCCATAAAAAAACTTTGAAACTTGATTTTCATGTGGTATTCTCTCGGCAAGAATAAGTAACCATGCCCATTCTTTAAAGTCGTGAGTATTCTCCTTCCACGTACTACCTCCGTCCTGGTTTATTAGTCCTCTTTGTATTCCATGCCAGATTTTGATCATAAATTTAACTAACAAAATGTTCATGTATGTCACCGAAAACTATATCATTGAAAACTATGTTCTAATATGAATCCAACGATATAATTTTTGTTGACATGCATTAACATTTTGTTAGCTAAATTTTTGGTCAAAATTTGGCACGAATTACAAAGGGACTAATAAACCAGGACGGAGATAGTAAATCTGACAGACACTAACCCTAACACGAGTAACCAAAACAAAATAAGCCTGGCAAACTGATGGGGCCAAATGTGGTGCCCCGCCAGGAGCAATGAATTGCTTAAGTTGGAACTGCCGGGGGGCAGGGAACCACCGGATAGTTCGTGAGGTGTTGGCCCTTGCAAAAGCCAACTTCCCCAAGTTTGTCTTTCTTTCAGAGACAATGCAAACTAAAAGAAAAGATGGAGAAGCTTAAATGGAGACTGGGACTAAAGGGTTTCAGTGGTGTTAGTAGTAATGGCAGAAGTGGACGTTTGGCTCTATTTTGGGACGAAGCTTTAACAGTGACTATTTTGGATAGTTGTGCACGTTACATTGACGTGCACGTCATGGACAACGGTACTGATGCTAGTTGGTGGGGTACCTTTATTTATGGTGAACCTCGGGTGGAAGATCGTCATTTGATGTGGGATCATCTAGCTAGATTACGTGTTGTTTCACAAGCCTCGTGGTTTGTTTGCGGAGATTTTAATGAGGCTATGTGGCAACATGAACACCTATCCCACTGTATGAGATCTGGAAAATCTAATGTTGGCGTTTTGGCAGTGCTTGGAGGTGTGTGAGTTGGAGGATTTATGGTTCTCTAGTTTCCCCTATACATATGATAATGGACAGTCTGGAGATCATAACGTCCAAGTAAGGCTGGACCGGGCGGTTGCGGACGACGCATGACGAGACTTATACCCTTCGGCAAAGGTGCTGGACCTAGCCTCGCCATGCTCGGACCACTACCCGGTACTTGTTCAGCTTGAGGTCTTCGCCGAGCTTCCAAGACAGCGCCCTCCACTACGTTATGAAATCATGTGGCAGCGACAATCAACGCTACCAGAAGTTGTAGCTAATGCCTGGGTGAAGTCAAGGCCTTCTAGTCACTTGGGGGAGGTCGCAAACTCCCAATCATAGCAAAATTACACACGTGGGGTGCTGAGAACTTTGGTCACGTCACTAAAAAGATTGAGGAACTTAGAGTTGATCTTGAGGAGCTGAAATCGCAATCAGCTGATCGTGACCCGATCCGTGCAAAAATGAATGAGATGGATGAGTTACTGTATCACGAGGAGATGCTCTGACTACAATGCTCTCGTACTACATGGCTGAAAGAAGGCGACCGTAATACTAAATACTTTTTTCGTCGAGTTGTTTGGCGGTCGCGTTGTAATTACATTCAACGGCTTTGTTGGACGGATGGTACTTGGTGTAATGTTCCGACTGATATGGAGCGTATGGCAGCCTCGTATTTCAAAGAGGTTTTTACTAAAGATCCCACCCTCTCTCCTAAAATCGGTGTTGGATTGTATTCTGCCTAAGGTGACACCCGAAATGAATGCTTCTTTGTGTGAACCATATATACAGAAAGAAATATCAGACGCCTTATTTCAGATAGGCCCACTAAAGGCGCCAGGTACGGATGGGTTCCCGGCACGTTTTTATTAACGCAATTAGGCGGTGCTTAAGGTTGAAATAGTTGCTGTAGTGCTTGAGTTTTTTGAAACAAGAGTCATGCCTAAAGGTGTCAACAACATGGCGATCGTCTTAATTCCTAAAGTTCAGCATCCCAAAGAATTAAAGGATTTGAGACCGATTAGTTTGTGTAATGTGTTATACAAAATAGTTTCGAAGTGCAGGCCTGGCAACTACTTGATGATCCAGACAGTTTGTGTTCTCGCTTATTATGTGCGAAGTACTACCCCGATAGGAACCTGTTGGATACAGTTTTTACTGGAAATCCTTTAACTGTATGAAAGGGTATTGAACATGGTCTAGAGCTGGTTAAAAAGGGATCATTTGGCGGGTTGGAGATGGTTCTTTGATACGGACATGGAGGGCCCCTTGGATTCCCCGTGGCCATAATTTTTTTCCTGTTACACCTAAAAGGAATTGTCGATTCAATCATGTGTCTGATTTTGTTGATGAGAACGGTGCATGGATGATGCAACGATTGAACGACCACTTTTGGCTGATGGACGTACGTGAAATCCTCAAAATACATACCTCACCAAGGCAACGTCAAGATTTCTTTGTCTGGCATCCGGAGAAGAATGACCAGTTCTCTGTGAAAAGCACGTACCACTTGGCGACGACAGTGCATGATGACCAATTGGCCGGAGGGGCGTCCAACACTAACCCTGACGAGAACCGATCCATCTGGAACCTGATATGATGGCAATCTTCGATACCACTGCGGATGAATCATACAGTATGGCGAGCGGCTTCAGGAGCACTCACTACTGCTACGTAGGAGTACATGCAATATAGGCACCTAGCGATGCGCGATACGTGCCCAATTGGTGATATTGTTGATGAGGACAGCTACCATGCTTTGATTGCGTGCAGACATGCACGTGCAATCTGGGAGGCCATGAGGAAGGTCCCAAGACCAGCTACTTAGTAATAGTGGCAAAGAATGGCTACTGAACGTGCTGCTTAATTAATTGTACCAATGCATAGCGTGACCGTATGATTATGCTTATTTGGCGTATTTGGCAATTACGGAATGATCTTACTCATGATAAAGAGGTTATCCGATGGCCATTACGGAATGATCTTACTCATGATAAAGAGGTTATCCGGAAACTGGATCAGCTCAGCCTCGGCTTCTGAAAATTCAGTGATCCCATGCTCCCGTGCCAGCGCAATGCAATGAACAGACTAGACGTATATACCAATGTTAAACGCGCCCGAGGTTGGTTGCTCTTGCGTGAAGGTAAATTCTCCATCCCGATCCCACTTAAAGCAAGGCGGGCGCACGAACCCCGTCGCACGTTGGCGACGTTACTGGCTCCTTGCACGATGCACCTAGGATCGGGTTACACTACACCGGGAGAGCTCAAGACGAGGCAGTAGTGCCATATTGCTGAATTCCTACGATTGCTCTTTTTTTTGGACCGGAAGCTCCTACGGCTGCTCTTGCATCAATGTTAATCCCACCTTAATCCGCGTTTCCTATCCCGGTCCACACTGGAAACGAGATGCCCGTATGCGCACGCCAACAAGTGGACGAGCGCAAATACATGTATAGCATTTCGATGCACCAGGGTCGTTGACAAGAGGAC
This sequence comes from Triticum dicoccoides, assembly GCF_002162155.2. Taxonomy (NCBI): domain Eukaryota; kingdom Viridiplantae; phylum Streptophyta; class Magnoliopsida; order Poales; family Poaceae; genus Triticum; species Triticum dicoccoides. Next base: position 533,795,627 of record NC_041390.1, on the reverse strand, counting down.
GACTTGTGTTCATTTTACTCAAAACTTTCAGGTTATATACTGTTATAATCTAGCTGATCAAGCAGTATAGAGGTGCAACTTCTGGAGGAGATACAGAGGAAAAGAAGAGGATTGCTATGCCATGATGTCTCTGTTCTTTGTCACACTTTAATTCGGGCATGTTTGGATTACACTCGATCAGCCCCAGTTCCACCGGATGCACAGAGAAACTGAGCTAAAATTCCCTGCCAATCCGAAGGAATCGGGTCTGGACAACGCGATAACGCAACATAAAAACTTTCCTGTAGGAATGATAAGTGTATCGTCTTGCCCTCAACATCTATACAAGAATATCAGCCCTCTTTCAGAACCTATCCCCCCACCCTATAACATCTACACATTCAAGTGAGCGGCTCTGATCTCTCTGCCCCCAGCCACAGGCCTTCCTCTCTAGCACAAGCTCAGCTCCTCAGGACGATGCCTTGCCATTTGCCGCAGGATAATCCCAGTTCAGCCATGGCATGTCACAAAAGAATGGCATGAGCTGGTGCACTCTGTGCCGGCAGGGAAAATGTCACGAGGCCCGGAGAAGGTCGGGATCGCGCAAACACTCCTGAGGGTTAGCATAGAAGTAGTCCTCTTCCTTGGGCTTGTCAGGAATCACCGTCCTTCTCGAAGCTGATCCCATCCGGTTTGCATGGACGGACTTGATTAATTTAGAGAACTCATCCCACGGCAATGAGCCGCTCTTATACCGATCGACCAGATCAACGATAATTTTTCGGTCCAATAAGATTGTTTTCTTGAATCCCATGAACCTGTAGGATAAAAACATGAAATACTACATGAATTTCCTCTATAGTTAACAATCAGGTTAAAGATGCTGAAATGTTCAGATCTAGCATGCACATGATGTCGGATTTTAGCAGTATGAAAATGTTCTGATTAGATTATTTTCGTTACGAAGCAGAGCTATGACCAAATGGAATATATACCTGCGATGCCCCTCGACAACTTTAGCCATGTTCCCATCATATGTTGGAACAAATATGTCGCTTTCCAGTGACACCAAGTAATCGAGTGCGGCCATCTGTGATGAATGGTTCTGAAAGAACCTGAGATCAGACGGTTCCAAGAGCGTCTCCTTTCTCACCTATGCAACAATGTAAATTCATCATCAGCAAAACGGACATAAGAGATATGCAATCATGCAGACCAGTGATAGCTATGAAATGCTGCAAAGATGTAACCATAGATGTACATGCACCAATTGATACATACCACGTTGGGATACGCTGAAGTAAGAGAAGCCATTCTGCGTTTGCCGCCATATATTTCTCCAGCCGCAATGTATATCTGCATACTTCTGTCAACCTTCAATGCTCTGAGGACAAGAGCAATCTCCTCAGGTGTTAATGGGCAAAAGCCATCTTTTCTTTTCACATAAGAGTCAATGACTTTCTCTTTCCACCAGGGGTAAGCATATCTGCGGTTGGCGAGCAACTCAGCTGTTAATATGTAACAAAACACAGATCTACTTGATGTACGAGAGCCGGCATATTTTTACCTCATCCTGGTGAGCTCATCTGCCTCCTCACGCGTGCAACCTTCAGTACAGCCAGAGAACGCCAGCATATCCATTTCATATCGTAAATGAAGGACCAAGAAAGGGCCATTTTTGCGGAGAATTCGAATCACTCGTCTACCCAACTCTTCAATTTGGGGTGTGAACTTCAGTGAACCATAGTTAACTCGGCAACGCAACTTCTGGATATCCAGGGGCAAACCATTATTGGCAAGCCTAGCATCAGTTCGGTTTAGATGGAGAACCTTGTGTTTCTGAATCAAAGGAAGTATCTGTGCCGAAAGAATTTAACAGTAAGCATTTTCACACAAAAAAGTAGCATTGTAAGGTTAAGTAGCAAAAGACACATCTAACAATACAAAAAAAATCTAACCTGATTATGGTAATAGGAGATATCTGACCAACTAATAGGTGGCATTGAGTGAAACATCCCCACTTCCACTCTTTGCTTCATTCTTGGAGGCAATTCTCTAAGTATACGAACCTCGCCTCTCAGAGAAGTTATGAAATGTTCAACGTCGAATATATCCTGAAACTCACTAGAAGCAAAACAAGAGGATATTCGCATAAGTATACAGCCATAGGGGTAAGCATAAAACCAACTCTAACTATGCTCGAAAGCAAATGGGAAAAGTAGAGCTATATCAAAATAGCAAGTGCACCTTGGGTCATTCCAAAATGATGTCTTATCCAACTCGGGAACTATCAGAGTCACATTCAAGTATCTTGCAATGGCAACCATGTCACATATCTGAGTAAACAGACAACGAATGAGAGGGTTATTAGATGCTACTCCATAAAGCATGATGGTCTGCCAGAAAATCAGTTACTGAAAAAAATGGAGAGTTTTCAAGCTGCTTACAGCTGCTCGCATTTGGTTAAGCCCGCCATTGCATGAAACCATCAGATAGCCATTGTTCCTATAAATTCCTAGCAGAACAAACATGGAGACAGTAAAAGATTAGAAAAGGCAAGGACAACTAAAAATCATACGAGCACAATGTACACCATGCGCCGAAACGCGCCGTAATGTGCATAAATTTTCCTAGCAAGTGAACAAAAAATTCTACGCCCAATAGTGTTGAAAATGTAAATTTGACCACATCAATTGATGTCGCGTTGAAATAAACCATGGCATGGCATGTACTACAGACAGAAAATCACCAAATTGTGCCATTATTGAGGCTACTACATGGTTTTTCTATAAAGAAGATAAGCCAACCTATTAATTGATACACTAAGACCAAGCTCGGGTTCATTCATGCCAGTCCCTAAATGCACTACAATTGGTACCAAAAAGGTAAAGGCCAACCCATAAATATCGAGTTCAAGCAATCAAAAATGTCGGTACATGCTTCTTTTCCTCCATTGGGCAATGATTAACCAATTAGAACTACCAATTTGGGATCAAATAACATCTGGAAATTTGCATAAAAAAGGTTGAATTCTAAATCATTGGAGATGACAATGCAAAGCATGGCAAATCTCATCGGCGAATTGTTGCAATCCCAAGAACGACAATGCGGAGCAGAGTTGGTAGTAGTAGCACTTACTCCTTGGCGGCAAGACGGCCTTCTCCGCCACGGGCTCCGTCATGGCGAGCCGCGCCGTCCGGCACGACGGCCAGCCCATGAGGACGCGCGGGCCCCACGTCTCCCCGACGGCCGTGAGCTGGACGAGGCAGGTCCAGAGCAGCACTGTGGTGGTGGCGCGGAGCACCCACAGCTTCATCATCCGCGACCGCGCCACCGCGGCCACCACAGACGGGAGTCTCAGCTTGCCCGCCCCGCCCGCCTTGAGGCCCATTGCCGCCGCCGCCTTGCACCCCATCGGAAACACGCACGGGCGAACCACCCTACGCGTGGAGCATCAAGACGCCACCAAGAAGGGAGGGAATCGCCTCGTCTCCAATCAGCGCAGCACGGCGAGGACGACGGCGGACGACGCGAGCACGGGCAATGCGCTGGCTATATATACAGCGCCGCCCGCCGCGTCCAATGGCAGTGCCCCCGAAACCGGCGGGAAACGGGGAGGGATGACGCGTCCCCGCGGCCAGCTAGCGGCAATCCGGCGCCGGTTGCCAATTTTACCCCCTCAGCCTTATCACCTTCCTTATAACGGCCGAATCCGGAATAGGAAACCCCGGCCGGAGATGGGCCACCGCGCCAGGCAGCAAAACACGGCCCGCGCCACGTCGAGGCCGTCAGAGGCGAGCGGGGAGAGACGGCCGGTGAATGCAGTGTGCCGGCCGGTGGAATGGTGGATCTCGGCTCGCCCGTGCCCTGCCGCGGGGCTCGGAAGCAGGTGACGAGTGGGAGAATGCGGGGCGTGAGGCGAGGAGGAGGAGCGATTCGCGTGCGGGGCGTGAAGTTATTTTCGGGCCCTCGCGTCGGTGGTTTTGGTTATATTCATGCGTGGGCGGACGTGTCCGGGTGGCCGGCGGTGGGTGGCGCCCGGAAATGCACACGGCGGAGTGGGGAGCAGGAGCGCACGTGGGCGGTGCGGAGCTCGGGGCAGCGGAAGCTGAGGCGGGCCGGGACGGCTGTGATGGACGCCCTTGAGCCCGGGTCAGGGGGGGTGGGGAACTGCCGCCGCGGATGCCGTTAGATCGCGGCGGGCCCACGGTGCAGGCGGAGAGGAGCAACAGTGGTCCCGTCGTCACGTGTTGGTTAAGAGCAGTGACGGTGAGAGATCACATCCCCAGGCGAAGTCACGTGTCTCGGGACTCGGAGCGTCAACCACGCCTAGCCTAGGAGAGGTAGGGAAAATATGATTTTTTGTTAAAAGAGACCGCCTGCCGGATCCAAATGGCAAAAAAGACCACCTCTGGATAGATTTGCAAAAGAGGCCCCCTTGCCGTGGCGCAGGCGCGCCAAGCGACACGTGCCACCTGCCGCCACGACGTGAGGCGGCCGGCCCCGCCGCCATGCTGCCAGGCGGCCAGTCCCTGGCAACTGAAATCCAGGCCAGCGACGGAACGGAGCTGGGTATGGGGGGGCATGCCGCCACCTGATGAGGCGGCCAGCACTGTAGTCCTGGGAGCGGCACTGTAGCGATGCACTGCTGCTGCAGGGCCATGCCACCACCCGTCGAGGCGGCCGGCACTGTAGCTGCTACGCGCTGCACTGTAGCGGGACGAGCTGCACTGCTGCTGCTGTACATATATATTACCTTTAAAATAATTTGTGCATATATATTACCTTTAAAATTGTTCTAACAATACTCTCACTTATGATGAATCAATAGGTCTTCTCTGTAAGTTTATCAAGTCAACCGAACCGCAGGTTGTTTCCTCTTCATTTCTATTTATCAAAACCCATATATTCTAGTGGACATGATGACACACGCAATGCTAAAATTAAAAATAAATTGCATCAAAGGTTGAACCCTGCAATCTGTGTAGCATATATGCGAGACAAATTAGTTAATTAGTAATATAGTGCCCGCCCACGGCAGGCCGCGTGCAGCAGCAGCAGTGCAGCTCATCCCGCTTTGCACCAGTAGCAGTGCCAGCCGCCTCAACTGGTGGCGGCATGGCCCAGCAGCAGCAGTGCACGCTACAGTGCCGCTCCCAGGGCTACACTACCGGCCGCCTCATACGGTGGCGGCGTGGCCCATCATACCTAGCTCCGTTCCGTCGCTGGCCTGGATTTCTGTTGCCCATGACTGGCCGCCTGGCAGCGTGGCGGCGGGGCCGGCCGCCTTACGTCGTGGCGGCAGGCGCCACGTGTCACCTGCCGCGTCTGCCGCCACGACGAGGGGGTCTTTTTTGTCAATCTGATTTAGAGGTGGTCTTTTTTGTCATTTCAATCCGGCGGGTGGTCTCTTTTGACAAAAAATCAAGAAAATATCAGGTGATACCATGCCTTAGATGCTCCCATGATACAAGCTTCTGATCCGTCGGATCTTAGATCCAACGGCTCCTAATAGGTTCTGAAAGGTTGTCGTACTTGTTCGCAATTTTTAAACTTTAAAAGGGCTTTTTTGCAAAATGTTGAAAGCCTTCTGGAAGCCGTTAGATCTCAGACCCAACGTCCAACGGCTCCTAGGAGCTCGTATCATGGGAGCATCTAAGGAGGTAGTACTAACCAGACAGTGGAAAAATGAAGCCGTAATCTCAAGCAAGAGAACGATTTTGACTCCTACATTTGGCAAGCGATGCATGTTGATGTAAAATCATCGGATGATTAGTTTCTGTTAGAAGTTGGGCGCGCTTTGCTGGGTTGTTGGTGTTGTTGAGATTCTGAACAAAAATACTCGTTTTGTTTTAAAATACTCCCTTCATTTCCTTATACAAGGTCACAGAATTACAGATATTAAGATAAAATTTAATGACTGCTTTGCAAGTCCGCTTTTTTTTTGTTAACTGGAATCATTAATACGTCGACATGCATGCAAGGAAGGAATTAGAAGGAAGTAGCACAATGTCATTATGACTACATGCATGCAAAAAAATTTAACTTTCTAAAGAACTAATACCCCTTGTATTTTAGAACCGGTGGAATATATAGTTTGGCGGATGACGGACGATGGAGTGTGATTTATATTTATTTATAATGCGGTTATTTGGTGGGCTTTTTCATGATGTGATCCTATGTTATGCGCTAATCAACTCATATCTTTATGGGTAAATTTCTGTGTTGGTGGCTACATGTATTATATTGGTGCTATAGTATCATCACATCGTGGCGCTTCTTTTTTCTAGGTGGTAAGAGGATGCACAGGGTTGATATGTTTTTCTAGCCGATTGTTGTTGATTGATTTCAAAAATCGTCTTCCCGATCAAAGTCGTAAATCAAATTCAAAATTGAATATCTCAACGGAATAAAAGAGGTTCAAATTAGGAATATGGTGAGTGCTCCTTGAAAAATTATTGACCCGATCAAAATCAGGTGACCAAATTCTAAACTAAACACATCAATTAATTGTGAGGACTTAAAAATTAGAAAGCATAGTGTATAGTACATCTATATATATACCAATATAAAAAGACCTAAATAGGCAGATCCAATTAATCTCAGCCATCGAATCATGTCAATCCAATGACCTAGACTGCTTCAATGTCGAGCGCTCAATACGTTTAGCGTGCAATTACTTTCATGCCAAAATAGTGTTAATCACATAATAACATGCAAAAAATATCCTACATAATATCCGCATGCATTTAATATACTTTGAAATTAACGTGCATTGCACATACACATTGACTAGTAATATAAAAGAATAAAATGAGAGTTTTGAGAAATTGTTAACTTGATCAGAATTGGCTGACCCAATTCCAATTGGACACCTCAATTGATTGTGAGGCTTTTTACCCCTAGGGAGCTCAGTGATATACTAGAAGGGTTGGGTGCGCTTTGCTGCGCCGTTGGTGTTGTTGAGATTCTGATTTTTTTACTCATTTTGTTTTAAAATATAAGATGTATTACTTTTTTGAAGTCCAAACTTCTTTGAGTTTGATCAAATTTATGAAGAAATATATCAAAATTCATGATATCAAATTGGTGTTATTAGATTCATAATGAAATGAATTTCCATTTTTTGGCTTAATATTGTGGGTGTCGATTTTTTTGCTCTAAACTTGGTCAAAGTTAATGAAATCTAACTCTCTAAAGAACTAATGCCCTTTGTATTTTGAAACTGGTGGAATATTTAGTTTGGCGGATGGGGGAGTGTAGCGACCAGACCTCAAACGGTCCAATCTCTGTGCTCCGGTGTCATCCCTGGATCAGTAATACTGACACCACACGGTACTTGAAGGATTTATAACAGAGTATCAATCACATACTTATTACATCGAGTGTCTCAAAAGAGTACTTATTACAATAAATATGGCATAAGGCCATCTAATAACGATAACAGCGGAAGGCTTGGAAAATAAGTGAGTCCATCAACTCCAACGGCATCACTGAGTATAGAACCACGACCTAAAAGCACCTTACTCGTCGTCTGAAAAGTCTGCAACATAAACGTTGCAGCCCAAAACGGGTCAGCACATGGAATATGCTGGCAATGTAATGCATAGAGAGCAATGAAAAAATAAGGCTATACTACATGCATATTTGGCGGGTGGAAAGCTCTATGGTTACAGTTTTGCGTAAAGCCAATTTTTCCCTACTGTAAAGGAATAAATTTTATTTAACTATCATGGTGGTTGTTAAAACATTGAGAGTGTAGATACCCTCTCAATCCCAATTAAACATCATCATTAAAAACCCAATAAATTAATTAGAGTAACATGATGAGATTCACATGATAATCCAAGTACTAGATACTCAAGATGTCCATAACCGAGGACACGGCTAACCATGATTAGTTTATACACTCTGCAGAGGTTTGCGCACTTTTTCCCACAAGACTCGATCTCCTCCGTTGGGATTCTCGCACTTCATGGTGTTTGAGAAACGGATGACCGAGACATAGTCTTTTAGAAGCGCTAGCACCTTACGATCGGGTTGACCGTTACACCTACTTTCCCCTACATCTGCTAGTCTACCACTGTAAGAGTTCGCACAACTTAATCAACTATGTTAGAGCCCATAGTAGCTTGTGGCTGCACACAGAAGTTTCTAGTATGAATAATTTCATGATCCCTTTGAGCCTGGGTGGCGGTCCAAAAGAAAAATAGGCAATCGCTGGAATACCCAGGTCCCTCAATCCACCCAGATGTGTGTTTAAGTTGCCATCTTAGATAAACCATTAATTTAACAATCTCACATCTGTCATAGATACACTCACCCAATCCACGTCTACTAGCATAGCATGGCAATATAAGCAAATATAGAAGTAACTCCCAAGGGTTTGATAATAACACAGGTAATAGGTACTACCTCATCTACTTCCCAAAAACCACAATTTAATTAGATCATAATCATGCAATGTGTGAGGATTGATCTAATGCAACAAAACCAGGTAGTAGGAGGTATGATCAAAGTGTTACTTGCCTTGCTGATGATCCGCAAAACCTAGCGATTCGAAGTAGCAAGCGGCGCACTCCGGGTACTCTATCGCAAACAAACAAGCATACAATAAGTACTCAACTAATGCACAGGTAAAACTCAAATAAGAGATCTAACCAGAAAGTTCAACTTAAGAACTCCGTTTGACAAAAAGAACCAAGTCAAATGAAGCAACGAAAGACAAACGGCAAAAGAAACAAGCTTCGTTTACTATTCTGGATCTAGGTCAAATTTTACAGAGGCAAAAACTTGTTTGAGTTGGTTAAACGGAAAGAGGGTTTCGACATGAAACTCCAGGCGCTTGAATCGTCTGATTCCGATAAACGAGCGAAAAGTTATACTAAAACGAAAATCGGATCAGAAATCGCGATCAGAAAAATCGCGGAATAAATCCGAGAAAAAGAAAAATGACGAACTGATTAACGAACGAACGTTCATTATCTGGATCTTAACAATGTACGCGTTCGTTAAAATGAACGAACGAGCGAATGCTCGATTGACCTTGTCGGCGACGGCGGGGCTCCGGCGGCGGTGACGGCGGGCGGGGCGCGACGGCGGCGGCGGCGGCTAGGCTCGGGAGCGGCTTAGGGTTAGGGCGGCGGTGGCTTGGGATGATTCAGGCCCGGGGCGTGCTATATAAAGGCCCCCCCTAGGAGTCCGGGCCAAACACGGCCCGTAGTCGGTTCACTCTTTTTTAAAAAAAAAATATTACGCGTAGAAAAACAAACAAAAGGAATACTAAACGGACTTCAAAAATTCCGAAATAAATTTTCCTCGGCTTCTAAAATCAAGCCGCATAGAATGAACATTTATTTGGGACCTAAATGCAATTTTGGAAAAACGCATATTTTTTCTAAATTTAAATAAAATTGCAAATAAATCCAAAATAAAATCTTATTTGATTTTATTATTAAATCCTCAATATTTCTTTATTTTGGGAAAGTCATTTTAATCCCTCTCTTATATTTTTTATAATAGAAATAATTGAAGGTAAAATAAATAAAATTAAATGATCCTATTTTTAAAATTTAAGAAAACTCAAATATGAAAATAACAAAATCCCCAACTCTCTCCGAGGGTCCTTAAGTTACGTAGAATTTGTAGGATCAACTAAAATGCAAATAAATATGATATGCAATGATGATCTAATGTATAACATTCTAAATTGAAAATTTGGGATGTTACAAACCTACCCCCTTAAGATGAATCTCGCCCTCGAGATTCGGGTTGGCTAGAAAATATGTGAGGGTGATCCTTCAGCAGATCTTCCTCTCGCTCCCAGGTGGCTTCATCCTCCGTGTGGTGGCTCCACTGAACTTTGCAAAACTTGATAACCTTGCTGCGGGTGACTCGGTTGGCATACTCAAGAATCTTGACTGGTTTCTCGTCATAGGTCAAATCACTGTCCAACTGAATCGCTTCCAGTGGCACTGTGTCTCTCAGCGGTATATCACCCATCTCTGCGTGGCACTTCTTCAACTGGGAAACGTGGAATACATCGTGAAGTCCTGACAATCCTTCAGGCAATTCCAACTTATAGGCTACTTCTCCCATACGCTCCAAAACCTTGTATGGTCCTACAAAATGTGGCACTAACTTTCCCTTAACTCCAAAGCGCTCAACTCCTCGAAGTGGAGATACTTGAAGATAAACTCGGTCTCCGACTTCGTAAACTGTCTCCTTGCGTTTAGAATCTGCGTAGCTCTTCTACCTGGACTGGGCTACCTTGAGCCTATCGCGAATCAATTTCACCTTCTGTTCAGACTCCTTAATCGGATCCGGTCCAAACAACTGGCAGTCTCCAACTTCATCCCACGACAATGGGGTCCTGCACCTCCTTCCGTATAAGGCTTCGAAAGGGGTCATCTTCAAACTGGATTGATAACTGTTGTTGTAAGAGAACTCTGCGTATGACAAATTCTCGTCCCAACTAGATCCGTAATATAGCGCACAAGCTCTCAGCATATCCTCCAAAATCTGGTTGACTCTCTCTCTCGGTCTGTCCATCTGTCTGCGGATGGAAAGCTGTACTGAACTCTAGCCTGGTACCCAAAGTTTCATGCAACTGATTCCAGAACTTTGAGGTAAACTGGGTTCCTCTATCTGATACAATGCTCCTTGGAACTTCGTGCAGACATACGATCCTGGTCATGTATATCTTTGCCAACTTGGCACTAGTGTAGGTAGTCTTCACTGGGATGAAATGAGCTACATTTGTCAAACGATCGACTACAACCCAAATCGAGTCATAGCCTAAAAGAGTTCTGGGCAATCCTGTGATAAAATCCATGCCTAACTTATCCTACTTCCATTCGGGTATTGGTAATGGCTGTAGCAATCCTGCTGGCTTCTGATACTCTGCCTTTACTCTCTGACATACATCACAAACTGCTACATACTCCGCAATATCCTTCTTCATTTCGGTCCACCAGAAAGTATCCTTCAAATCCAAATACATCTTGGTATTTCCTGGGTGAATCGAATATGGTGAATCATAGGCCTCCTGCAGAATTAACGTCCTGATCTCCGGGTCATTGGGCACATAAACACGGTTTTCAAACCATAAGGTATCGTGCTCATCCTCATGAAATTCTTTAGCTTTTCCTTTGCTCATTTTCTCCTTAATAGAAACAATCTCCTTGTAAGTCTTCTGGGCTTCTCTGATCTTATCCATCAAGGTAGACTGAATCTCCAATACTGCTACATAGCCTTTCGGAACTATCTCCAAACATAGCTCACGAATATTTTTGGCTAACTCCCTTGGTAATTCTCCCGCCATTAAGGTGATGACATGACTTTTACGGCTCAGCGCATCGGCTACTACGTTAGCCTTTCCAGGGTGATAATGCAATCTCATATCATAATCCTTGATGAGCTCCAACAATCTCCTTTGTCTGAGATTCAACTCCTTCTATGTGAAAATGTACTTCAAACTCTTGTGATCTATGTACACTTCACAATGGTTTCCAATGAGAAAGTGTCTCCAAGTTTTCAATGCATACACTACGGCTGCTAACTCCAAATCATGCATGGCATAATTTAACTCATGCGGCTTAAGCTGTCGTGAGGCATATGAAATAACTCTTCCTTCCTGCATAAGCACTACTCCAAGTCCTCGACACGAAGCGTCACAATACACCTCATAATCATTGGTCTGATCCGGCAAAATCAAGACTGGTGAGGTAACCAAACATTTCTTCAACTCCTGTAAACTAGCCTCACATTCCTCAGTCCATTTGAACTTGGTATCCTTCTTCAACAACTCCGTCATAGGCTTCGCAATCTTCAAGTAATTTTCAATGAATCTCCGGTAGTATCCTGCAAGTCCAAGAAAACTCCAGATCTCTCCAACTATTGTTGGTGCTTCCCAACTTGTCACCGTGTCAACCTTGGTGGGGTCTACTGCTATACCTTCTCCGGATATAACGTGTCCTAGGAATCCAACTTCCTTCAACCAGAATTCACATTTGCTAAACTTGGCATATAACTGATGTTCTCTGAGCTTCCCAAGTACCAAACGCAAATGCTCCTTATGCTCCTCTTCATTCTTCGAGTAAATCAGAATATCATCAATGAACACTACGACGAACTTATCCAAAAACTCCATAAGCACTTTGTTCATCATATTCATAAAATATGCCGGTGCGTTAGTCAGGCCAAATGACATAACGGTGTACTCGTACAGCTCATACCTGGTGGTAAAAGCCGTCTTAGGTATATCCTGTTCTCGAATCTTCAACTGATGGTATCCTGATCGCAGATCGATCTTGGAAAATACCTTAGCTCCTTGCAATCGATCAAACAGATCATTGATCATCGGTAGTGGGTACTTGTTCTTGATTGTTACTTCATTCAACCCTCGATAATCAACAACCATCCTTAACGATCCATCCTTCTTCTCCACTAAAAGTACTGGCGATCTCCAAGGTGAAGAACTTGGGCGAATATAACCTTTATCTAGTAACTCTTTAATCTGCTTCTTAATCTCCTTCAAATCCTTTGCGGGCATCCTATACGGTCTCTTAGATATTGGTATTGTGCCTGGCGAAAGCTCAATGAAAAACTCAATGTCTCTATCCGGTGGCATGCCTGGCAACTCCTCTGGAAATACATCAGGGAAATCCTTCACTACTGGTACTTCCTCCTGCACAACTACTGTTAACGAATTTACTTGAGTCCTTTTAGGCACATGTCGGGATACATACTTGATCCTTCTTTCTTCTGGGGTGGTAAGCAAAATTGACTTACTGGTGCAATCAATGTTTCCTCCATACATCGACAGCCAATCCATACCCAGAATTACATCCAAACCTTGTGATTCCAAAATGATTAAATCTGAGGGAAACACATGCCTACCTATACTCAATGGCACTTGAAAACATCCCTTACTGGCCATATACTCCGCTCCTGGTGAGCTTACTAACATAGGTGTTCTAAGGATCTTAGTGGGCAGGTTATACTTATCCACAAATCCCCGTGATATGTATGAATGCGATGCACTAGTATAAAAAAACGATTGCAGTAAATGGCTTAACCAAAAACTTACCGATTACTCCATCCGGCTGCTCTTCAACCTCCTCCACGTTAACGTGGTTCACCTGTCCCCTATTGAAAGGGTTCGGCTTCTTCTCAGAGCTTCCATTGCCATTTCCATTCTGGGATTCAGGACATTCATTGGCATAATGTCCGGTCTTCTGGCACTTAAAGCAAGTGACTTGGCTCAGGTCTCTTTGGGCTAGGGTTGATGGGTTGGTACGGTTCTGGCCATTGCTTCCTCCATTCCCATTACCATTCTTGGGGCCATTATGATTGTGCGAGCTACCTCCTCCATGAGTATGCTGAAAATGTCCTCCCGGTCTAGGGTAAAACGTGGCTTCTGCTGAGCTCCAGAATTGTACTTCCCTTGTCCATACTTCCTCTTGCGGTTCTCAATCTGCTACTGCTTCCCTTCAATCATAAGAGCACGATCTACCAACTCCTGGTAGTTGTTGAAGGTTGCTACCATCAACTACATGCTCAACTCATCATTCAGTCCTTCCAAAAACTTCTCCTGCTTAGCTGCATTCGTAGCAACGTCATCTGGGGCATAACGTGCTAGCTTACTAAAGTCCTCCACATACTGGCCAACTGTCCGTCCTCCTTGGCGCAAGTTGCAAAACTCTCGCTTCTTCATGGCCATAGCTCCTGCTGAAACATGGGCAGTACGGAAAGCCTGCTGGAACTGGTCCCATGTGACAGTGTCGATAGGGAAAGTGGCTGTGAAATTCTCCCACCATGATGCTGCGGGTCCGTCAAGCTGATGTGCGGCAAACTTCACCTTTACTGCATCGGTGCATCCTGCTGTGGTCAACTCCCTTGCTGTCTTGCGGAGCCAATCATCTGCTACTATAGGCTCGGTGCTACTGGAAAACACCGGCGGATTCAGCCTAAGAAAACGGGCTAAGTGATCAACAGGTGGTGGTGGTGTGGGTTGTTGTTGTTGTTCCCCTAATTCTGATTCTGGACTAGCAATTGCGTTAATGTATTCTGCTGCTGGATCAACTAAGTGAGCTCCGGTGGGAAGGTAAATCCGGGGTCACGTCTCTGAGGCATCTGAGGGGTTTAGAAAAGATGAGATTTAAGAATAGAGAGGGGTCTAAAAAGAAAACACTACCCATATGCACATGAGGCAATTGCAAACAATATCACTTCATTCAATCAAACAAGGGCATACAATCGGTCTAACTATCGCAAAAGTGCTCGGACTACTATATTTACATGGTTGACTACTACTACTGTTGGGGTGGTCTACTAGAAATATTCTTCGGTTGCAGACTCCATGATATCTGCTCCAGCTTCATCAACATAGTCATCATCGCTATCATCTGGATCCGAGTCGGTGTCGTCGATGATGATGTAGTCTTCCGGGCGATCTTCTTGGGTTCTTCGTCTTCATCTATTGGTATAGGGCCTCCCATAAATATTTCGATCTTCATTGTTAGGTCGGCATTCTTATCCACTAGTACTTCGATTTCCTCTTCATAATCTTCACTTGTAGCCTTGAGTTCTTCCTCCAGTTCCGTGATTCTTGTCCTCGCCTTCTTCAGATCTATCATATCTGCACACATCTGGTTCTCCTGTCGTCGAATGTGCTGGTTTAACTCCTAGATGAAGCTGCGATGGATCTATCCTTCTTGGTGCTGATCATCTCCCATTGCTCATCTCGGCGCCCACAAATCTGCTAGATAGTATCCTTGAGATCATTGCGGTAGACTTCTCCAATACGTCCCATGGCGATGTGAGCTGCCATGCTTTTTCCTAGACTCCAGGTTGGTGCATCAAAGGAAAATTCTATGGGTTCAGTGACTAGCATGAACGTCCTTCCTGGAACTTGAACTTGAATCATCCAGCACTCCTCTTCAGGTAAAGTGGCGTTGTAGGTCCCGGTGAAGCTTGGTACTCCGATGTTCAGATATCTAGTGACTTCCTTCAAGTGACGTCCAAAGGGTGTATCTTCATCTTGTTCCTTGCATCCGCCATCCTAAAAGAGTAGAAAAGATGAGATGTCAGAATGAGAAGAGTGAGTAGTGATCTAGGGATTTAGCTTAGTGGTCATGTCCTACAGTCAGCGTGTGTTCCGATACCATCTTGTAGCGACCAGACCTCAAACGGTCCAATCTCTGTGCTCCGGTGTCATCCCTGGATCAGTAATGCTGACACCACACAGTACTTGAAGGATTTATAACAGAGTAGCAATCACATACTTATTACATTGAGTGTCTCAAAAGAGAACTTATTACAATAAATATGGCATAAGGCCATCTAATAACGATAACAGCGGAAGGCTTGGAAGATAAGTGAGTCCATCAACTCCAACGGCATCACTGAGTATAGAACACAACCTAAAAGCACCTTACTCATCGTGTGAAAAGTCTGCAACATGAACGTTGTAGCCCAAAACGGGTCAGCACATGGAATATGCTGGCAATGTAACGCATAGAGAGCAATGAAAAAATAAGGCTATACTACATGCATATTTGGCGGGTGGAAAGCTCTATGGTTACAGTTTTGCGTAAAGCCAATTTTTCCCTACTGTAAAGAAATAAATTTTATTTAACTATCATGGTGGTTGTTAAAACATTGAGAGTGTAGACACCCTCTCAATCCCAATTAAACATCATCATTAAAAACCCAATAAATTAATTAGAGTAACATGATGAGATTCACATGATAATCCAAGTACTAGATACTCAAGATGTCCATAACCGGGGACACGGCTAACCATGATTAGTTTATACACTCTGTAGAGGTTTGCGCACTTTTTCCCACAAGACTCGATCTCCTCCGTTGGGATTCTCGCACTTCATGGTGTTTGAGAAACGGATGACTGAGACATAGTCTTTTAGAAGCGCTAGCACCTTACGATCGGGTTGACCGTTACACCTACTTTCCCCTACATCTGCTAGTCTACCACTGTAAGAGTTCGCACAACTTAATCAACTATGCTAGAGCCCATAGTAGCTTGTGGCTGCACACGGAAGTTTCTAGTATGAATAATTTCATGATCCCTTTGAGCCTGGGTGGCGGTCCAAAAGAAAAACAGGCAATCGCTGGAATACCCAGGTTCCTCAATCCACCCAGATGTGTGTTTAAGTTGCCACCTTAGATAAACCATTAATTTAACAAGCTCAAATCTGTCATGGATACACTCACCCAATCCACGTCTACTAGCATAGCATGGCAATATAAGCAAACGTAGAAGTAACTCCCAAGGGTTTGATAATAACACATCTAATAGGTACTATCTCATCTACTTCCCAAAACCCACAATTTAATTAGATCCTAATCATGCAATGTGTGAGGATTGATCTAATGCAATAAAACTGGGTAGTAGGAGGTATGATCAAAGTGTTACTTGCCTTGCTGATGATCCGCAAAACCTAGCGATTCGAAGTAGCAAGCGGCGCACTCCGAGTACTCTATCGCAAACAAACAAGCATACAATAAGTACTCAACTAATGCACAGGTAAAACTCAAATAAGAGATCTAACCAGAAAGTTCAACCTAAGAACTCCGGTTGGCAAAAAGAACCAAATCGAACGAAGCAACGAAAGACAAACGGCAAAAGAAACAAGCTTCGTTTACTATTCTGGATCTAGGTCAAATTTTACAGAGGCAAAAACTTGTTTGAGTTGGTTAAACGGAAAGAGGGTTTCGAGACAAAACTCCACGCGCTTGAATCGCCTGATTCCGATAAACGAGCGAAAAGTTATACTAAAACGAAAATCGGATCAGAAATCGCGATCAGAAAAATCGCGGAATAAATCCGAGAAAAAGAAAAACGACGAACAGATTAGCGAACGAACATTCGTTATCTGGACGGGCGAACGCTCGCTAATTAACTAAATCGAAAAAACCGATCTATCTAAAAAAACGGTTTTTCTAAAAAAACGGCGGCGGCGGCGAGATCGACCTCGTCGGCGGCGGCGGGGCTCCGGGGGCGGCGACGGCGGGTGGCGGCGCGGCAGCGGCGGCGGCGGCTGGGCTCGGGCGCGGCTTAGGGTTAGGGCGACGATGACTTGGGCTGATTCGGGCCCCGGGGTGCGCTTTATAAAGGCCCCCCTGAGGAGTCCGGGCCAAACACGGCCCGTAGTCGGTTCACTCTTTTTTTTAAAAAAATTATTACGCGCAGAAAAACAAACAAAAGGAATACTAAACGGACTCCAAAAATCTTGAAATAATTTTTTCCGGCTTCTAAAATCAAGCCGCACAGGATGAAAATTTATTTGGGGCCGAAATGCAATTTTGAAAAACGCGCATTTTTCCTAAATTCAAATAAAATAGCAAATAAATCCAAAATAAAATCTTTTTTGATTTTATTATTAAATCCTCAATATTTTTTTATTTTGGGAAAGTCATTTTGTTCCCTCTCTCATATTTTTATAATAGAAATAATTGAAGATAAAATAAATATAATCAAATGATCCTATTTTCAAAATTTGAGAAAACTTAAATATGAAAATAACAAAATCCCAAACTCTCTCTGAGGGTCCTTAAGTTGCGCAGAATTTCTAAGATAAACCAAAATGCAAATAAATATGATATGCAATGATGATCTAATGTATAACATTCTAAATTGAAAATTTGGGATGTTACAAACCTACCCCCTTAAGATGAATCTCGTCGTCGGTATTCGGGTTAGCTAGAAAATAGGTGAGGGTGGTCCTTCAGCAGATCTTCCTCTCGCTCCCAGGTGGTTTCATCCTCCGTGTGGTGGCTCCACTAAACTTTGCAAAACTTGATAACCTTGCTGTGGGTGGCATACTCAAGAATCTTGACTGGTTTCTCCTCATAGGTCAAATCATTGTCCAACTGAATCGCTTCCAGCGGCACTGTGTCTCTCAGCGGTATATCAGCCATCTCTACGTGGCACTTCTTCAACTGGGAAACATGGAATACATTATGAACTTCTGACAATCCTTCGGGCAATTCCAACTTATAGGCTACTTCTCCCATACGCTCCAAAACCTTGTATGGTCCTATAAAACATGGCGCTAACTTTTCCTTAACTCCAAAGTGCTTAAGTCCTCGAAGTGGAGATACTCGAAGATAAACTCGGTCTCCGACTTCGTAAACTGTCTCCTTGTGTTTAGAATCTGCGTAGCTCTTTTGCCTGGACTGGGCTACCTTGAGCCTATCGCGAATCAATTTCACCTTCTGTTCAGACTCCTTAATCAGATCCGGTCCAAACAACTGGCGGTCTTCAACTTCATCCCACGACAATGGGGTCCTGCACCTCCTTCCGTACAAGGCTTCGAAAGGGGCCATCTTCAAACTGGATTGATAACTGTTGTTGTAAGAGAACTCTGCGTATGGCAAATTCTCGTCCCAACTAGATCCGTAATCTAGCGCACAAGCTCTCAGCGTATCCTCCAAAATCTGATTGACTCTCTCTCTCTCTCTCGGTCCGTCCATTTGTCTGTGGATGGAAAGCTGTACTGAACTCTATCCTGGTACCCAAAGTTTCATGCAACTGATTCCAGAACTTTGAGGTAATCTGGGTTCCTCTATCTGATACAATGCTCCTTGAAACTCCGTGCAGACATACGATCCTGGTCATGTATATCTTTGCCAACTTGGCACTAGTGTAGGTAGTCTTCACTGGGATGAAATGAGCTACCTTTGTCAAACGATCGACTACAACCCAAATTGAGTCATAGCCTGAACGAGTTCTGGGCAATCCTGTGATAAAATCCATGCCTAACTTATCTCACTTCCATTCGGGGATTGGCAATGGCTGTAGCAATCCTGCTGGCTTCTGATACTCTGCCTTTACTCTCTGACATACATCACAAACTGCTACATACTTCGCAATATCCTTCTTCATTTCGGTCCACCAGAAAGTATCCTTCAAATCCAAATACATCTTGGTATTTCCTGGGTGAATCGAATATGGTGAATCATGGGCCTCCTGCAGAATTAACGTCCTGATCTCCGGGTCATTGGGCACATAAACACGGTCTTCAAACCATAAGGTATCGTGCTCATCCTCACGAAATCCTTTAACGTTTCCTTTGCTCATTTTCTCCTTAATAGAAGCAATCTCCTTGTCAGTCTTCTAGGCTTCTCTGATCTTATCCATCAAGGTAGACTGAATCTCCAATGCTGCTACATAGCCTCTCAGAACTATCTCCAAACATAGCTCACGAAGATTTTTGGCTAACTCCCTTGGTAATTCTTCCGTCATTAAGGTGTTGACATGACTTTTACGGCTCAGCGCATCGGCTACTACGTTAGACTTTCCAGGGTGATAATGCAATCTCATATCATAATCCTTGATGAGCTCCAACCATCTCCTTTGCCTGAGATTCAACTCCTTCTGTGTGAAAATGTACTTCAAACTCTTGTGATCCGTGTACACTTCACAATGGTTTTCAATGAGAAAGTGTCTTCAAGTTTTCATTGCATGCACTACGGCTGCTAACTCCAAATGATGTGTGGCATAATTTAACTCATGCGGCTTAAGCTGTCGTGAGGCATATGAAACAACTCTTCCTTCCTGCATAAGCACTGCTCCAAGTCCTCGACGTGAAGCATCACAATACACCTCATAATCCTTGGTCTGATCCGGCAAAATCAACACTGGTGAGGTAACCAAACGTTTCTTCAACTCCTGGAAACTAGCCTCACATTCCTCAGTCATTTGAACTTGGTATTCTTCTTCAACAACTCCGTCATAGGCTTCGCAATCTTTGAGAAAATTTCAATGAATCTCCGGTAGTATCCTGCAAGTCCAAGAAAACTCCGGATCTCTCCAACTGTTGTTGGCGCTTCCCAACTTGTCACCGTGCCAACCTTGGTGGGGTCTACTGCTATACCTTCTCCGGATATAACGTGTCCTAGGAATCCAACTTCCTTCAACCAGAATTCACATTTGCTAAACTTGGCATATAACTGATGTTCTCTGAGCTTTCCAAGTACCAAACGCAAATGCTCCTTATGCTCGTCTTCATTCTTCGAGTAAACTAGAATATTATCAATGAACACTACAACGAACTTATCCAAAAACTCCATAAACACTTTGTTCATCGTGTTCATAAAATATGTCGGTGTGTTAGTCAGGCCAAATGATATAACGGTGTACTCGTACAACCCATACCTGGTGGTAAAAGCCGTCTTAGGTATATCCTGTTCTCGAATCTTCAACTGATGGTATCCTGATCGCAGATCGATCTTGGAAAATACCTTAGCTCCTTGCAATCGATCAAATAGATCATTGATCATCGGTAGTGGGTACTTGTTCTTGATTGTTAATTCATTCAACCCTCGATAATCAACAACCATCCTTAACGATCCATCCTTCTTCTCCACTAAAAGTACTGGCGATCCCCAAGGTGAAGAACTTGGGCGAATATAACCTTCATCTAGTAACTCTTTAATCTGCTTCTTAATTGTAACACCCTCGATGCGACTATATCTCCCACGTGTCGAGGCACGACTTAGAGGCATAATCGCATTGAAGGCATATGTCGCAAGTAAGGCAATCTTCACAACATCCCATGTACTATAAATAATAAAGGGGAGATAACATAGTTGGCTTACACTCGCCACGTCAATCAAGGTACATAAATAACATTACATCATCCAAACACTCATGGCTCGACTACAACGCCAAAATAAAAGATAACCCAACATGCGACACGGTCCCGATCACCCCCAACTGGGCACCACTACTGATCATCAGGGAAAGACACATAGTATCGTTGAGAGTCCTCGTCGAACTCCCACTTGAGCTCGAGCGCGTCACCTGGAGCAGAATCATCAGGCCCTGCATCTGGTGTAATAGTAATCTGTGAGCCACAGGGACTCAGCAATCTCGCACCCTCGCGATCAAGACTATTTAAGCTTAATAGGTATGGCAAGGTAAATATATGTGGAGCTGCAGCAAGCGACTAGCATATATGGTGGCTATCCTGTTCGCAAAAGAGAGCGAGAAGAGGAGGCAAAGCGCGAGCGAGAATCTAGAGAACAACCTGCGCAAGCATTACTCCAACACCGTGTTCACTTCCCGGACTCCGCCGAGAAGAGACCATCACGGTAACACACTCAGTTGATTCATTTTAATTAAAATAAGGTTCAAGTTATCTAGAACCGAACATTAACAAATTCCCATCTGCCCATAACCGCGGGCACGACTTTCGAAAGTTCAAATCCCTGCAGGGAAGTCCCAACTTAGCCCATGACAAGCTCTCACGGTCAACGAAGGAATAGACCTCCTCCCGAGACGTTCCGATCAGACTCGATATCTCAGTTCTTCAAGACACTTCGACAGGTTAAAACAAGACCAGCAACACCGCCGAAATGTGCCGACAAATCCCGATAGGATCTACACATATCTCGTTCTCATGGCACACTCAGATGAGACTAGCTACGAGTAAAACCAACCCTCAAGTTGCCCCGAGGTGGCCCCGCAGGCAGCTCAGTCGGACCAACACTCAGAGGAGCACTAGCCCGGGGGGGTTTAAAATAAGATGACCCTCGGGCTCCGGAAACCCAAGGGAAAAAGAGGCTAGGTGGCAAATGGTAAAACCAAGGTTGGGCATTGCTGGAAAAGCTTTAATCAAGGCGAACTATCAAGGGGTTCCCATTATAACCCAACCGCGTAAGGAACGCAAAATCCGGGAACATAACACCGATATGACGGAAACTAGGGCGGCAAGTGTTGGGTTTCGTAGTAATTTCAAAAAATTTCCTACGCGCACACAGGATCATGTGATGCATAGCAACGAGAGGAGAGTGTTGTCTACGTACCCAACGCAGACCGACTGCGGAAGCGATGACACGACGTAGAGGAAGTAGTCGTACGTCTTCACGATCCAACCGATCAAGCACCGAAACTACGGCACCTCCGAGTTCGAGCACACGTTCAGCTCGATGACGATCCCCGGACTCCGATCCAGCAAAGTGTCGGGGAAGAGTTTCGTCAGCACAACGGCGTGGTGACGATCTTGATGAACTACAGCAGCAGGGCTTCGCCTAAACTCCGCTACAGTATTATCGAGGAATATGGTGGCAGGGGGCACCGCACACGGCTAAGGAATCGATCACGTGGATCAACTTGTGTCAACTTGTGTGTTTAGAGGTGCCCCTGCCTCCGTATATAAAGGAGGAGAGGAGGGGAGGCTGGCCGGCCAAAGGGGGGAGGCGCAGGAGAGTCCTACTCCCACTGGGAGTAGGATTCCCCCTCCAATCCTAGTCCAACTAGGATTCCTCGGAGGGGAAAAGAGGAGGAGGGGGCCGGCCACCTCTCCTAGTCCTAATAGGACTAGGGGAAGGGGGGGCGCGCAGCCCATCTAGGGCAGCCCCTTCTCTTTTCCACTAAGGCCCACTATGGCCCAAATAGCTCCCGGGGGGTTCCGGTAACCCTCCCGGTATTCCGGTAAAATCCCGATTTCACCCGGAACACTTCCGATGTCCAAACATAGGCTTCCAATATATCAATCTTTATGTCTCGACCATTTCGAGACTCCTCGTCATGTCCGTGATCACATCCGGGACTCCGAACAACCTTCGGTACATCAAAATGCATAAACTCATAATATAACTGTCATCGTAACCTTAAGCGTGCGGACCCTACGGGTTCGAGAACAATGTAGACATGACCGAGACATGTCTCTGGTCAATAACCAATAGCGGGACCTGGATGCCCATATTGGCTCCTACATATTCTACGAAGATCTTTATCGGTCAGACCGCATAACAACATACGTCGTTCCCTTTGTCATCGGTATGTTACTTGCCCGAGATTCGATCGTCGGTATCCAATACCTAGTTCAATCTCGTTACCGGCAAGTCTCTTTACTCGTTCCGTAATACATCATCTCACAACTAACATATTAGTTGTAATGCTTGCAAGGCTTATGTGATGTGTATTACCGAGAGGGCCCAGAGATACCTCTCCGACAATCGGAGTGACAAATCCTAATCTCAAAATACGCCAACCCAACATCGACCATTGGAGACACCTGTAGTACTCCTTTATAATCACCCATTTACGTTGTGACGTTTGGTAGTACCCAAAGTGTTCCTCCGGTAAACGGGAGTTGCATAATCTCATAGTCATAGGAACATGTATAAGTCATGAAGAAAGCAATAGCAACATACTAAACGATCAGGTGCTAAGCTAATGGAATGGGTCATGTCAATCAGATCATTCTACTAATGATGTGACCTCGTTAATCAAATAACAACTCATTGTTCATGGTTAGGAAACATAACCATCTTTGATTAACGAGCTAGTCAAGTAGAGGCATACTAGTGACACTCTGTTTGTCTATGTATGAACACATGTATTATGTTTCCGGAAAATACAATTCTAGCATGAATAATAAACATTTATCATGATTATAAGGAAATAAATAATAACTTTATTATTGCCTCTAGGGCATATTTCCTTCAGTCTCCCACTTGCACTAGAGTCAATAATCTAGATTACACTGTAATGAATCTAACACCCATGGAGCTTTGGTGCTGATCATGTTTTGCTCGTGGAAGAGGCTTAGTCAACGGGTCTGCAACATTCAGATCCGTATGTATCTTGCAAATCTCTATGTCTCCCACCTGGACTAGATCCCGGATGGAGTTGAAGCGTCTCTTGATGTGTTTGGTCCTTTTGTGAAATCTGGATTCCTTTGCCAAGGCAATTGCACCAGTATTGTCACAAAAGATTTTCATTGGACCCGATGCACTAGGTCTGACACCTAGATCGGATATGAACTCCTTCATCCAGACTCCTTCATTTGCTGCTTCCGAAGCAGCTATGTATTCCGCTTCACATGTAGATCCCGCTACGACGCTTTGTTTAGAACTGCACCAACTGACAGCTCCACCGTTTAATGTAAACACGTATCCGGTTTGCGATTTAGAATCGTCCGGATCAGTGTCAAAGTTTGCATCAACGTAACCTTTTACGATGAGCTCTTTGTCACTTCCATATACGAGAAACATATCCTTAGTCCTTTTCAGGTATTTCAGGATGTTCTTGACCGCTGTCCAGTGATCCATTCCTGGATTACTTTGGTACCTCCCTGCTAAACTTATAGCAAGGCACACATCAGGTCTGCTACACAGCATTGCATACATGATAGAGCCTATGGCTGATGCATAGGGAACATCTTTCATATTCTCTCTATCTTCCGCAGTGGTCGGGCATTGAGTCTTACTCAATTTCACACCTTGTAACACAGGCAAGAACCCTTTCTTTGCTTGATCCATTTTGAACTTCTTCAAAATTTTGTCAAGGTATGTGCTTTGTGAAAGTCCAATTAAGCGTCTTGATCTATCTCTATAGATCTTAATGCCTAATATGTAAGCAGCTTCACCGAGGTCTTTCATTGAAAAACTTTTATTCAAGTATCCCTTTATGCTATCCAGAAATTCTATATCATTTCCAATCAGTAATATGTCATCCACATATAATATCAGAAATGCTACAGAGCTCCCACTCACTTTCTTGTAAATACAGGCTTCTCCGAAAGTCTGTATAAAACCAAATGCTTTGATCACACTATCAAAACGTTTATTCCAACTCCGAGAGGCTTGCACCAGTCCATAAATGGATCGCTGGAGCTTGCACACTTTGTTAGCTCCCTTTGGATCGACAAAACCTTCTGGTTGCATCATATACAACTCTTCTTCCAGAAATCCATTCAGGAATGCAGTTTTGACATCCATTTGCCAAATTTCATAATCATAAAATGCGGCAATTGCTAACATGATTCAGACGGACTTAAGCATCGCTACGGGTGAGAAGGTCTCATCGTAGTCAATTCCTTGAACTTGCCGAAAACCTTTTGCGACAAGTCGAGCTTTGTAGACAGTAACATTACCATCAGTGTCAGTCTTCTTCTTAAAAATCCATTTATTCTCAATTGCTTGCGGATCATCGGGCAAGTCAACCAAAGTCCATACTTTGTTCTCATACATGGATCCCATCTCAGATTTCATGGCTTCAAGCCACTTTACGGAATCTGGGCTCACCATCGCTTCTTCATAGTTCGTAGGTTCATCATGATCTAGTAGCATGACCTCCAGAACAGGATTACCGTACCACTCTGGTGCGGATCTTACTCTGGTTGATCTACGCGGTTTAGTAGTATCTTGATCTGAAGTTTCATGATCATTATCATTGGCTTCCTCACTAACTGGTGTAGGTGTCACTGAAACAGTTTTCTGTGATGAACTACTTTCCAGTAAGGGAGCAGGTACAGTTACCTCGTCAAGTTCTACTTTCCTCCCACTCACTTCTTTCGAGAGAAACTCCTTCTCTAGAAATGATCCATTCTTAGCAACGAATGTTTTGCCTTCGGATCTGTGATAGAAGGTGTACCCAACAGTTTCCTTTGGGTATCCTATGAAGACACATTTCTCCGATTTGGGTTCGAGCTTATCAGGTTGAAGCTTTTTCACATAAGCATCGCAGCCCCAAACTTTAAGAAACGACAACTTTGGTTTCTTGCCAAACCACAGTTCATAAGGCGTCGTCTCAACGGATTTTGATGGTGCCGTATTTAACGTGAATGCGGTCGTCTCTAAAGCATATCCCCAAAATGATAGCGGTAAATCAGTAAGAGACATCATAGATCGCACCATATCTAGTAAAGTACGATTATGACGTTCGGACACACAATTACGCTGTGGTGTTCCGGGTGGCGTGAGTTGCGAAACTATTCCACAGTTTTTCAAATGTACACCAAACTCGTAACTCAAATATTCTCCTCCACGATCAGATCGTAGAAACTTTATTTTCTTGTTACGATGATTTTCAACTTCACTCTGAAATTCTTTGAACTTTTCAAATGTTTCAGACTTATGTTTCATTAAGTAAATATACCCATATCTGCTTAAATCATCTGTAAAGGTGAGAAAATAACGATATCCGCCACGAGCCTCAATATTCATCGGGCCACATACATCGGTATGTATGATTTCCAACAAATCTGTTGCTCTCTCCATAGTACCGGAGAACGGTGTTTTAGTCATCTTGCCCAAGAGGCACGGTTCGCAAGTACCAAGTGATTCATAATCAAGTGGTTCCAAAAGTCCATCGGTATGGAGTTTCTTCATGCGCTTTATACCGATATGACTTAAACGACAGTGCCACAAATAAGTTGCACTTTCATTATCAACTCTGCATCTTTTGGCTTTAACATTATGAATATGTGTATTACTACTATCAAGATTCAATAAAAATAGACCACTCTTCAAGGGTGCATGACCATAAAAGATATTACTCATATAAATAGAACAACCATTATTCTCTGATTTAAATGAATAACCGTCTCGCATTAAACAAGATCCAGATATAATGTTCATGCTCAACGCTGGCACCAAATAACAATTACTTAGGTCTAATATTAATCCCGAAGGTAGATGTAGAGGTAGCGTGCCGACTGCGATCACATCAACTTTGGAACCGTTTCCCACGCGCATCGTCACCTCGTCCTTTGCCAGTGCCCGCTTATTCTGTAGTCCCTGTTTCGAGTTGCAAATATTAGCAACAGAACCAGTATCAAATACCCAGGTGCTACTGCGAGCTCTAGTAAGGTACACATCAATAACATGTATATCACATATACCTTTGTTCACCTTGCCATCCTTCTTATCCGCCAAATACTTGGGGCAGTTCCGCTTCCAGTGACCAGTCTGCTTGTAGTAGAAGCACTCAGTTTCAGGCTTAGGTCCAGACTTAGGTTTCTTCTCTTGAGCAGCAACTTGCTTGCCGTTCTTCTTGAAGTTCCCCTTTTTCTTCCCTTTGCCCTTTTTCTTGAAACTAGTGGTCTTGTTAACCATCAACACTTGATGCTCCTTCTTGATTTCTACCTCCGCAGCTTTCAGCATTGCGAAGAGCTCGGGAATAGTCTTGTTCATCCCTTGCATATTATAGTTCATTACGAAGCTCTTGTAGCTTGGTGGCAGTGATTGGAGAATTCTGTCGATGACGCAATCATCCGGAAGATTAACTCCCAATTGAATCAAGTGATTATTATACCCAGACATTTTGAGTATATGCTCACTGACAGAACTGTTCTCCTCCATCTTGCAGCTATAGAACTTATTGGAGACTTCATATCTCTCAATCCGGGCATTTGCTTGAAATATTAACTTCAACTCCTGGAACATCTCATATGCTCCATGACGTTCAAAACGTCGTTGAAGTCCCGATTCTAAGCCGTAAAGCATGGCACACTGAACTATCGAGTAGTCATCAGCTTTGCTCTGCCAGACGTTCATAACATATGGCGTTGCTCCTGCAGCAGGCCTGGCACCCAGCGGTGCTTCCAGGACGTAATTCTTCTGTGCAGCAATGAGGATAATCCTCAAGTTACGGACCCAGTCCGTGTAATTGCTACCATCATCTTTCAACTTTGCTTTCTCAAGGAACGCATTAAAATTCAACGGAACAACAGCACGAGCCATCTATCTACAATCAACATAAACAAGCAAGATACTATCAGGTACTAAGTTCATGATAAATTTAAGTTCAATTAATCATATTACTTAAGAACTCCCACTTAGATAGACATCCCTCTAATCCTCTAAGTGATTACGTGATCCAAATCAACTAAACCATAACCGATCATCACGTGAGATGGAGTAGTTTTCAATGGTGAACATCGTTATGTTGATCATATCTACTATATGATTCACGCTCGACCTTTCGGTCTCCGTGTTCCGAGGCCATATCTGCATATGCTAGGCTCGTCAAGTTTAACCTGAGTATTCTACGTGTGCAAAAACTGGCTTGCACCCGTTGTAGATGGACGTAGAGCTTATCACACCCGATCATCACGTGGTGTCTGGGCACGACGAACTTTGGCAATGGTGCATACTCAGGGAGAACACTTCTTGATAATTTAATGAGAGATCATCTTATAATGCTACCGTCAATCAAAGCAAGATAAGATGCATAAAAAGATAAACATCACATGCAATCAATATAAGTGATATGATATGGCCATCATCATCTCGTGCTTGTGATCTCCATCTCCGAAGCACCGTCATGATCACCATCGTCACCGGCGCGACACCTTGATCTCCATCGTAGCATCGTTGTCGTCTCGCCAATCTTATGCTTTCACGACTATCACTACCGTTTAGTAATAAAGTTAAGCATTACATCGCGATTGCATTGCATACAATAAAGCGACAACCATATGGCTCCTGCCAGTTGCCGATAACTTGGTTACAAAACATGATCATCTCATACAATAAAATTCAGCATCATGCCTTGACCATATCACATCACAACATGCCCTGCAAAAACAAGTTAGACGTCCTCTACTTTGTTGTTGCAATTTTTTACGTGGCTGCTACGGGCTTAAGTAAGAACCAATCTCACCTACGCATCAAAACCACAACGATAGTTTGTCAAATAGACTCCGTTTTAACCTTCGCAAGGACCGGGCGTAGCATACTTGGTTCAACTAAAGTTGGAGAGACAGTCGCCCGCAAGCCATCTCTGTGCAAAGCACGTCGAGGGAACCGGTCTCGCGTAAGCGTACGCGTAAGGTTGGTCTGGGTCGTCTCGTCCAACAATACCGCCGAACCAAAATATGACATGCTGGTAGGCAGTATGACTTGTATCGTCCACAACTCACTTGTGTTCCAACCGTGCATATAACATCAACATCAATAACCAGGCTCGGATGCCACTGTTGGGTTTCGTAGTAATTTCAAAAAAATTCCTACGCGCACACAGGATCATGTGATGCATAGCAACGAGAGGAGAGTGTTGTCTACGTACCCAACGCAGACCGACTGCGGAAGCGATGACACGACGTAGAGGAAGTAGTCGTACGTCTTCACGATCCAACCGATCAAGCACCGAAACTACGGCACCTCCGAGTTCGAGCACACGTTCAGCTCGATGACGATCCCCGGACTCCGATCCAGCAAAGTGTCGGGGAAGAGTTTCGTCAGCACAACGGCGTGGTGACGATCTTGATGAACTACAGCAGCAGGGCTTCGCCTAAACTCCGCTACAGTATTATCGAGGAATATGGTGGCAGGGGGCACCGCACACGGCTAAGGAATCGATCACGTGGATCAACTTGTGTCAACTTGTGTGTTTAGAGGTGCCCTGGCCTCCGTATATAAAGGAGCCAAGGGGGGGAGGAGGCGCCGGCCAGGAGGAGGTGGCGCAGGAGGAGTCCTACTCCTACCGGGAGTAGGACTCCCCCCCCCCCCAATCCTATTCCAACTAGGATTCCCAAGGGGGAAAGAGGGAGAGGGGTGGACGGCCACCTCTCCTAGTCCTAATAGGACTAGGGGAAGGGGGGAGGCGCGCAGCCCCCTTGGGCTGCCCCTTTCTCCTTTCCACTAAGGCCCATGATGGCCCATACGGCTCCCGGGGGGTTCCGGTAACCTCCCGGTAACCCGGTAAAATCCCGATTTCACCCGGAACACTTCCGATGTCCAAACATAGACTTCCAATATATCAATCTTTATGTCTCGACCATTTCGAGACTCCTCGTCATGTCCGTGATCACATCCGGGACTCCGAACAACCTTCGGTACATCAAAATGCATAAACTCATAATATAACTGTCATCGTAACCTTAAGCGTGCGGAC
This sequence comes from Triticum dicoccoides, assembly GCF_002162155.2. NCBI lineage: Eukaryota > Viridiplantae > Streptophyta > Magnoliopsida > Poales > Poaceae > Triticum > Triticum dicoccoides. The sequence goes on along the minus strand of NC_041390.1, from coordinate 533,765,992 downwards.
CCTACGGGTTCGAGAACAATGTAGACATGACCGAGACACGTATCCGGTCAATAACCAATAGCGGGACCTGGATGCCCATATTGGCTCCTACATATTCTACGAAGATCTTTATCGGTCAGACCGCATAACAACATACGTTGTTCCCTTTGTCATCGGTATGTTACTTGCCCGAGATTCGATCGTCGGTATCCAATACCTAGTTCAATCTCGTTACCGGCAAGTCTCTTTACTCGTTCCGTAATACATCATCTCACAACTAACATATTAGTTGTAATGCTTGCAAGGCTTATGTGATGTGTATTACCGAGAGGGCCCAGAGATACCTCTCCGACAATCGGAGTGACAAATCCTAATCTCGAAATACGCCAACCCAACATCGACCATTGGAGACACCTGTAGTACTCCTTTAAAATCACCCAGTTACGTTGTGACGTTTGGTAGTACCCAAAGTGTTCCTCCGGTAAACGGGAGTTGCATAATCTCATAGTCATAGGAACATGTATAAGTCATGAAGAAAGCAATAGCAACATACTAAACGATCGGGTGCTAAGCTAATGGAATGGGTCATGTCAATCAGATCATTCTACTAATGATGTGACCTCGTTAATCAAATAACAACTCATTGTTCATGGTTAGGAAACATAACCATCTTTGATTAACGAGCTAGTCAAGTAGAGGCATACTAGTGACACTCTGTTTGTCTATGTATTCACACATGTATTATGTTTCCGGTAAATACAATTCTAGCATGAATAATAAACATTTATCATGATTATAAGGAAATAAATAATAACTTTATTATTGCCTCTAGGGCATATTTCCTTCAGCAAGAGTGGAACAAAACACTAGGCGAGAGGCTGAGCCTTCCACCCTTTACCAAGTATATAGATGCATTAAGATAATAAGATAATATAATGATATCCCAACAAGCAAATAAGGTTCCAACAAGGAACGGTCTCTAATCTTCACCTGCAACTAGCAACGCTATAAGAGGGGCTGAGCAAAGCTGTAACATAGCCAATCAACGGTTTGCTAGGACATGGTGGGTTAGAGGTTTGACATGGCAATTTGGGAGGCTTGAAAGCAAGTGGTAGGCATCGTAGCATTGGCATAGCAAAAGAGCGAGCAATCTAGCATAGCAAAGATAGTAGTGATTTCGAGGGTATGATCATCTTGCCTGCAAAGTTGTCAGAGTTGACTGGATCCTCGAAAGCAAACTCAACGGGCTCCTCGAAAGCGAACTCGTCTCCCGGCTTTACCCAAACAAGACAAACAAGCAAACGGAACACAATCAACCACGTGCAAAGCTCAAACAATATGATATAATGATGGTATGCTATGCGGGATGCGATGCGGGATGCATATGCAAGATTTGACAAGGGATGCATTAACCTGGCCTCAACTTGGAAATCCAAGTGTGCCACTGGAAAGATGAGATGAAATCGCTTGAAACGATATAAAGAACGCCGGAATCGGAGCTACGGTTTGGAAATGACAAGGAATACAAAAATGACCACGTTTTGCGATTTACAGCAAGTAGCCATCTAAATGCAACAAGATGAACATGCTACAGCACCCAAACATGGCATCAAAATACATGGCAGGAATCCATTCATGAAGATTAACAAAAGTCTAGCACTGAGCTAGGGCCAAATCATCCATTAACAGGTTCAAACAAGCATGGCAAAAATGCATTTGACAAACAGATTTCAGACTTAGTGAAATTAACACTTGTCTGGGATTTCAGATCAGATAGCACTTTTTAGAGCAACAAAACTACATGCTACAGGACCTGAACATGGCAAAGTAAAGCATGGCATAGAGCTACTCAAAGAGCTTAACAAAAGTCCCTTAGTGACCTTGAGCCAAAAGGGATCAGAGAATACAATTGCAAGCATGTGAACATGGCAAAAACATAATCAGTTTTTAGACTTAGTGAAAACTGGCACATGCTGAAACATATCTCAAGTAGGCATGTTTACGAGCTCGATGCACTCACTACGGAGCAAGTCATGAAAAGCTAAGCATACATCCATCAAGAATACACAAAATGCAAGCTATACATGGTAAGAACAATAGCATAGCATGCATGGATCAACTACAACATCATCGGCAAAATTGCTAACAAGTAGACAATCTGCCCGGAATCACGAAGTAGCAAAAGTAGAGCTCGATTGACTCAATCTAGGGTGCTCCATAATTGCAAACAAAGACATGGATGGATAGAGCACTACAAGATTAATAAAACATCCTTACTGATCATCCTCAAAAGAAGCACGGATCACTAGGAAACAACATGAACATATGGCCATATGAGATAAACAGGTCAAGGACTTAGTGGAAATGCTAAGTCCCTGAAAACAGAAATACCAAGTGCCTCACTTTGCAAGCTTGTGCTAGTCACCACACACATCACAAAAAAACATGGGTTGCACCTCTGCAAAAGATGGCAAAACCCTTAACAAAACATATGTAGAGCTCATGGGCATATCATGCACACAATAATCATGGCAAAAATGACAAATGCCTAAATGGAGCAGCAGATCTGACAATTATCTCAAGTAGCACTCTTCTAACAGCATTTCGGGCATCAAGATGAACTCAAATGAAAATGATGCAATGAAATGAAATGATGTACTCTCTGAGACGAACATTTTGATATGCTATATGCCAAAAACGGAGTTACGGATGAGGAGTTATAGCACGATGAACAGGAGCATATGAACTAAGGTTTCGGGCAAAAAGTCAACCCAGACGAGATCCAGATCTGGATCTGGCGCGTTTCCCAAGGTTGGCCGGAGTGAGCTCGCCGGAGTTTGAAGTCGGCCGCCAGAGTTTGTTGGGGAGGCGGCGTGGGGCTTGCCGGAGTCGGTGGCCGGCCGGATCTCGCCAGATCCGGGGCCGGGGCGGCGTTTGGACGAGGCGGCGGGGCGGTGGTCGCCGGCCAGGGGCGGCGGAGAGCGGTGGTCGCCGGCGAGGGGCGGTCGCCTGCGCGGTGGCGCGCGGACGCCGGCGCGGAGGCGGACCGGGGCGGCTCGGTGAGGACCCAGGCGAGGAGGCGCGGTGGACGCGCGGGCTCCAGAGGGCCAGCAACGGGCCTCGCGGGCCTGGCGGTGGAGGGAGCGGCCGGTGCCACGTGGCGGCGCCTCAGTGGCCGCGGGTGGCGGCGGACGCGGTGTCCGGCGCGGCGGACATGTCCGGCACGCGACGGGGTAGGTGGACTAGGGTTAGGGTGGAAGAAGACCCGAGATTTCGGAGGAGGGGCTATAAATAGGCATAGAGGGAGTTAGGAGTGTCCAAATGAGGTGCGGTTTTCGGCCACGCGAACGTGATCGAACGCTCTAGATGATGGAGAGAGTTTTGGTGGGTTTTGGGCCAAATTGGAGGGGTGTTGGGCTGCAACACACACGAGGCCTTTTCGGACCCTCGGTTAACCGTTGGAGTATCAAACGAAGTCCAAATGGTGCGAAACTTGACAGGCGGTCTACCAGTAGTAAACCAAGGCCGCTTGGCAAGTCACGGTCCAATCCATCCCCACACACGAAAGAAAGGAAGAATAGACCACCGGAGGAGAACGAAGCGCCGGAATGCAAAACGGACAACGGGGAAAATGCTTGAATGCATGAGATGAACATGTATGCAAATGCAATGCACATGATGACATGATATGAGATGCATGACAACGATAACAACACACGGAGACAAAGACCCGAATCCGAGAAAATAAAATAACTTAACGCCGGAAACGGCAAGAGTTGGAATACATATTGGGAAAGTCATATCCGGGGTGTTACATTAATCTCCTCCAAATCCTTTGCGGGCATCCTATACGGTCTCTTAGATATTGGTATTGTGCCTGGCAAAAGCTCAATAAAAAACTCAATGTATCTATCCGGTGGCATGCCTGGCAACTCCTCTAGAAATACATTAGGGAAATCCTTCACTACTAGTACTTCCTCCTACACAACTCCTGTTAACGAATTTACTTGAGTCCTTTTAGGCACATGTCGGGATACATACTTGATCCTTCTTCCTTCTGGGGTGGTAAGAAAAATTGACTTACTGGCGCAATCGATGTTTCCTCCATACATCGACAGCCAATCCATATCTAGAATTACATCCAAACCTTGTGATTCCAAAATGATTAAATCTGGGGGAAACACATGCCTACCTATACTCAATGGCACTTGAAAATATCCCTTACTGGCCATATACTCCGCTCCTGGTGAGCTTACTAACATAGGTGTTCTAAGAACCTTAGTGGGCAGGTTATACTTATCCACAAATCCCCGTGATATGTATGAATGCGATGCACCAGTATCAAAAAGAACAATTGCAGTAAATGTCTTAACCAAAAACTTACCGATTACTGCATCCGGCTGCTCTTCAACCTCCTCCACGTTAACGTGGTTCACCTGTTCCCTATTGAAAGGGTTCGGCTTCTTCCGAGAGCTTTCATTGCCATCTTGAGAAATTGTTGACTTTTTTTGATATCTTGAGAAATTGTTGACTTGGTTAAAATTGGGTGACCTAATTTTAATTGGACACCTCAATTGATTGGGAGGCTTTTTACCTCTAGGGAGTTCAGTGATATATAGTAGTAGATTTCTATGAGAGCAGTATGGATGGTCGCCGCGCGACCGCGACCGCGACCAGCGTATAGCTGCGCTGGTTTTCACGTGCACAACGGTGAGTCGCTCCGAAGAGAGAAAGGAAGATGACACTACAGGTCATAGTGACCGGCTGGCGATGGCGCTGCCAGTTGGGGATCCGACCCATTTGCCTTCCGGTAGTGCGCAAGGAAGGAGTCATCACCCTTCGTGCATGAACGAGAACCAGGGATACGTGCATACATTCATTCTCCCATGAATTTAGGCCTCCTTTGGTTTGTTGGATTTTTATAGGAATTCTATAGGATAGGATTTGCAAAGGAAATTTTTTTTTGAAGCCCTTTGGTTTGTAGGAATGGATTCATATTCCTATGTAGGATAGGAATCAATCATTCACATTTTGGAGGGAAAAAACATTAGCCTAAACTCAATGGAAAAAAAAATCCTATCCTATGCACCAAATGACATCTCTTTCTCTATAGGAATTGACATGCATGTCATCTCACTTTCTATGATTTTCCTATTCCTATAAAATTCCTATCCTATGAACCAAAAAAGACCTAGGATTTTAGGCTAATGTTGCAGGGTTGACCTTACCATTCCATCATAAGTACTCCCTCCATTCCACAATGTAGTGCTGCCTTTATCCCCGTGCTTCAACTTTGACCGTAAATTTAACTATCAAGACCGATTGCGGCAGGAGCAAACATTATATCAGTGAATTCGTATTCGAAAGAAGTTTTCAATTATATAATCTTTTCTCCCGCCGCAGTTGGTCTCGTTGGTTAAATTTATGGTCAAAGTGGGACCTCGGGAAGCGCGGACGCACTATAAGGGTGCTTGGATACGTTTTAGTCTCATGACTAAAAGTAGTGGGACTAAAACTTGCTAGCCTCACCCATGCTTGGATCCAAATAGTAAAGAGACTAAAACCAAGTTATTGGGCATTTATTATCCTCCAAACCCTTCAATCCAGAACTCGCATGTGTTAAAGAAGAGGAATTAAATGAGAAGAGAGAATGCTAATACATATTTTAGTAGGTTTCCTATGACTAAAAAATTTTAGCCTTAAGACTAGTCCTAGCATCTCTTTAGTCAGGGGTGCTTGAAACTTTAGCCTCTAAAAAAGACTATTTTTAGTCACCCTTGGATCCAAGCACCCTCTATTTTGAAACGGAGGGAGTAGTGCATAATTGCAAATCGCAAAAGGTCAAGGGACGGCATGTGAACGCGTGCACCGCACCGGCCGCTCGGTACTGTTCGGTTGCGGTTGCGGTTGCGGTTGGGTGCTACCTCCCTCATCCTCATGTGCAGCGCCTGCATGGAGCGGGGCTGGAAGAACACGGCACGGGGTGCGTGGCAATGGAGATGCCGTCAGCGTGTCTGTATACATCGAGAGTCCAGATGAAGATGCCAAGGCAGCCAGCAGGAAGCAAACGAGGTAACGGCCATGAGAGACTGACTTCAGGGGGGCCCTTTTTTCCTCTAATCATCTTCTCGTACCAGTAGAACACTCACGAGCTGTCCACACTTGCTGAGTCTTTTGTCCAAGGGTGCGCAGAGCCCTGGGACCATTCAGGATTCAGCCGTTCCAAAATCTCAACGTGCACGTGAACGAGAGGTACAGACGAACAGTGTAGTACGAGACAGAGTAGTTTCACGCCCTACTCTGCAGAAGCTGTGCCTGTCTGTACCGCTTCTCTTCATTTTTAAAAGAGAGAAACAGTGCGTGGTGTACACTGTACTCTGCGACGCGCTCGCTGAAAATTTTCGCCCATGCGCGGCGTGATTTTCGCGACAGGAAGCATATCGTGGGCCGTCCTTCCATTTTTTTCGAGAAGAAATATCGTGCGGCCGGCCTAAGGAACAAGCTTTGGGCTATGGGCTGCTGGCCAGCCTTTGGAGAGAGGTCGGCCCATACTCGCCCGACCGCGCTGGGATGCTCGCGCCGCGCGGCGGAGGCGCCGAGCGCTGCTGAATAATCCCACATCGGGGAGGGAGCGAGTGGCGCGGGCAGGGGAGGGGTACAAGTAGGAGGGGAATGGGACGGCTGCAGCTCAAAAAGGGTCGGTTGGCTATGTATGCCACGTCCATCCTTAGCTGATGGGTGCTGTATGGCTATCAAGACATATGGCCGACATAATTTGTGGGACTCAATAGGGTTGGCTCGTCATGGCCGACCCTCCATACCTAATCTCAAATAGTTCAAACCTAATTGTAGTCGTCGGGGCAACGTGGTTGCCCACCAAGAAAAATCAATAGTGTCTTCACGATTGTAAATCAAACTCTCTCACAGGGCTGAATTTTATCTATGTCGAAACTCAAATTTGGCGCAAACATCACGCACTCAAGTACAAAATAATTCGTTTTCTAGTCCGTCAGTTTTTGCCAACGCATTTTGATGAAGATTTTCTTTGGGAAACTAGGGAATGCGCTTCATACTTGAGAGTTTTTGATGGAAGTTTTACAGACCCTTTCGATTCGAACAAAACACACTATGGTCACTTAGACGACGAGGATCGCCCTCCGTGCAGAATAAAAATGGAATCTTATTTCACATGAGAAGTCAATCCGGGCTTAATTTTAGTTCACCGCACTCTGAGGAATATAACAGTGTAGGAAGAATAGAGAACACCCTAGTAGAAACAAAAAGGAACGCCAGAGCAGGGGTACCAGTTTTCTAGACTTCAATCGCAACAAGAATAGCATTTGCTTCAACGGGACACGGCAAAGATGCAAACATTCCAATGTACAGCCGCAGCTGGGACTCGGTAGCTGCGCGCTAGCGCCATCTGTGTAGACTTGGGAAGGCGTCACGTATGATCACAGCAACTCCTTCGCATTTTCTGCCTTCTTATCCTCGTCACCGTCACTCTCTAAGCCCTGCAGAAGCACGGAGCTGATGTTAGCATCAACCATACAGATGTAACGGCAATATCTTATATGCCTCAAGCATGTCAAACACACACGCAAGTGATACACAACATCTCAAGAGACACCTAAGTAGCCTAGTGGTAGAGCACTAAGCTTCCAGCTGTTAAAGCAGTAGATTCATGCCCCCACTAAGGGTCGAGCACTAATCTGGAAGTCAAAGATATGTGGTATCACCTGCAAATGCTTTTCTTGTACAGTACATCACAGCAGAACAAGAAACGTGTAAAGGCTATAGAATGATCACCACGCCTCACATTGGTAGTAGCACTAGAACAAGGAATTCCAAATGTACAATGTCTTGTCCAATACGGTTACCGCACATCAAAACTGCATTCCATGGGTATGAAACACTAGACCAATACCATCTTATAAACTGGCTAGTGACGGTATCTATTTTACGGGAAGCAGGTGTACTTACTGAGGCACCATCTATCTTATCAAAGTCATCGTCTAGCTCATCATCATCGCCAGCATCTGCAAGTGACGACACAAAAAATAAATCACATACAAGAAATGCAGCAACATGTAGCAATTAATTGGATAGGATCAGGGTGCAGGTAAATGAATAGCGTACCAGGACCCTCATCATCACTGCCTAGATCTCCAAGAAGAAATACATCCAGATCCTGCTCTCGATTTGATGAGGTAGATGTCTTGCTTGGCACCTTCGTGTCTTTCTCTTCTGAAGTTGTAGCTTGTGAGGTCTGTGATATTTCCTTCTGGGCAACCATTTTTTCCTCCTCGGCTTTCACTTTCAGCTCCTCAAAATATTTGGTTTCGTAACTATGTGGGTTACATTTCAAGTCAATAAGCTATAGAGGATCAACACTAGTGCCTAGTGTGCAAGAAAATTATGCTCAAACTAACACATGTAGCATTATAGCACTTGGAAAGCAAACCATTTTTAGCTCAACTAGAAAAACATCGACCCTGGTTTCATGAGGCAAGTCAAGTTTGTTATAAGCCCAAAATAGAGTGGCAAAAAAACAAAAAATCACTGCTTGTAACATAATTCATTTATCATATACAAGTGTTCCATTGGGTAACTGAATCGTGGAATTTCACAGACTAAATAATCAGAATATATATTTTTTAGTTCCTTCAACAAGTGCAAGACCAAGGATAAATCACAAACCATCCAGATTCTAGAAATAAAAAGATTGTTCAAATTCCAATATGCAAGATCCTACAGGTTGAATTGGACACAACAAAATTTGAACAAATAATTCTGGCAGAATATCTATTGTGTGTATTCTGAAGAAATAATCAGTCCAAACTACCTATAGGTGGCAAATGTGGCAATGTAGAATCCATTCTGTTAAGACAAACGTATGATGCAGAAGTTTGGCCCGTGTTGACCAATGACCACAATATGTATTAGGATTTACATAGCATGAGCCAACATGAAGCAAGAAGAGTAGAAGACTTACGGGGTTACATAGTTGTTTACTAGCAAGAAATAAACTCGCCAGAATTTACGCTCTTTCATGTATCTTGGGCACAGCTCATATCTGAACTTTGAAATTTCCTGAACATAAGATAGCGCTGGTGAATAAAATTTCGCCAAAATACAAAATTAGAGACTCAACACAAAAAACTAGTATGCAGGTTAACAGGATAATAAATTAATAGCCCAACAGAGCCTCAGCGATCTGGACCAGCAGTAAACTTGTAGCAACAAATGACAGAACAGAGATCTTATTGAACTATAATCCTAAAGAAGACAAGGTCATGGCAAACCATTTTATCTAGTACATTCTGATTCATGCAAAGTAGGAAACACAAATACCATTGAAATTCCCCGAGTGTTGATAAGTCGGTAATGTACTAGTTATTGAGTTAGCTCTAAGCCTCTAACCGTCACACCAATCAAAAATCAATCTATTGTCCAGAATAACAATCACTCTAATACTCTAAATTATTTGAAACTAAAAACATAGTTTTCACCCTTTTCTGGTCTCAATATACACATCTAATCAGATTTGGAAGCAAACACAGAAGTATGTGTGTCTGTTCATACGTGCATTCACCGACAGGCCATACATCGAGCCACATAAACCCAATCTCCCATGGACATACATGCATTAAACCCCCATTGACTGAAATGGTTAATCGAGACAAAACCTTGACGGCCGAGAGGACGAGAGTGGCGTGCCTAGCCTGCCATTCGTTCAGATCCTGACGCACATTCGACACCGTGGGCACATCAGACATCTCCGGCTCATCTGTGCAACACAAATCTTATCATCAGTCAATCCAGTGCCTCGAATCCCCTAAACCCAACCATGAGTGAACCGCACCTTGCAAGGGGAAGTCGCGGAACGTGCTTATGGTCATGCCGTTGACGAACGCGCGGAGGTCTTCGGTGATGCCGTAGCGCTCGAGCTCGGCGGCGTCGGGCTCCGACTCGGCCGCGGAGGGGAGGGGCGAGATCGCGGGGATGGGCGGGATGGAGGGGACGGGGATGTCCGAGGCGAGGTGCATGATCTGGCCGGCGAGGAGGTCGGCCTGCTTGGTCGCCTCCGCGGCCATCTCGCGGGACTTGATGGCGGTCTCCGAGAAGATCTCCTTGGACTTCTTGGCCGTCTCCGACACCAGCACCGACGACCGCTTGGCCGCCTCCAGCGACAGCTCCTGCGACCGCTTCGCCGCCTCGCCGGCGAAGGACCGCGCCCTCTCCCAGAGATCCATCGCGCTTGGGAAATTCTACAAGGTTCGGTGTCGACTCACCGCCGTCGACTTCGCTGACGTCGGTGTGGGTCTTGGTTTTTCTTTTTCTTTTGATTGACAACTCGGTGTTGCTTGAGAAGTGGGAAGATATTGGATATTTTGCGAATCCTCCCTCTTATAGCTGTGATAATTAGGGGCAATCCTTTCTGGTTTTTCTTTCTTTCTAAATGGCAATCCTTTCTGGTCGAAGTACTACTAGACTGCTACCCACGTTCAGTGCTAACAGTAACTCCAACGCGCTGACCTAAATGGACGTGTACTTCGTCCGTTTTTTATCCATTTGGGTCGGTTGCCCGCTCGTTGTCCGCCTATGTTGGAGCGGTGCACTTAATTCTTGTTCACGCATGGAACAATTTAAAGTTAGAAAGGGCCCACGGCCAGAGATCGCCAGAGATCATGTGGCCATCGCTCAGAGTTCTCGTCGGCGGCCATGCCAATGGCCGACATACATGCTAGCCTAAAAAAACATCACAAAGTTCATACTGGTGCATTTACCAACGGTTGGCACACATGCAGCACACAAAAATGGGTTGGAGTTCAATCACGCCTTTCTCGGTCGTGGTCATGCCGTCACACTTGCCGGTATAAAAAATCTTCGTCATAGATCAGTCATCAAGTTTGAGCATGTCGGCTTGCATCTTCTCGAACCAAGGCCCCTTCCTCAGGGACACCGGCTCAAGTCCACCTTCATGATCTCCACCCCTTCACCATGCAAGCGAGCTCCACTTCTTTTGCTTTGGTCTTGGCTTTGGTAGCCTCGATCTTGAGCATCTTCGCTTGCATCCCAGCCTCCATATCAAGCTTCTTCGCTTGCATCTTCGCCTCCATCTCAAGCTTCTTCCTTTTTATCTCCATCTAAGCCTTCATTTGCTCTTCTTTGTCTTGCCAACGCGCTCCTTCCTTATCCTTTTGGGTCATCATGCCTTCCAAAGTTGCTTGCAAGGCAAATGATGCTGCATCACGCTTGTCCTCTCTCTTGGAGTTGGTCTTTCCCCGCGGCCACAGCTTCTCTCCCTCACCATGCTCCTCGGCGGCTTTCTCCCCTCCATTCTTCATGAGGGCCGCATATTGCTCCTTGAATTTCTCATCACCTTTTATGACCATCCAACAATGGGTAAGAGTGAACGGGTTGTTCCCATGTTGTGACTTGAAAGCTTCAAAAGCTTGAAATGTCTACAAATGAAGATATGAATGCATATGGGCATTGGACATACAAGCATGAAACAAAGGTGGAGAAATGTATACCATGTCTTTGATGCTGAGGACACTCAACAGACGACCCTCGATGCTCTCAAGGGTGGCACAAAACTTGTTGCACTCTTGTTGTATGACCATCCAACACTTCGAGAGGGATACCCACCCACGCTTCCTCTCCATCTTGTACATCGCGAACTTCTTGTGTTCATGAAATTGGTGATGAACTCTTAGCCAAAAGGTTGATACCTTTTGCTCGGCGCCAATCTTGAGGTATTATCCAATGTCCCTCCAACATTCACAAAGGAGTTTGTCCTCATCCTTTGTGTATGCCTTCGTCCGAATGCTTTGGCGCTTATTTTTGGATTGGCTTTGGAGGTGAGCTCGTCGTCAAACAAAGGCTCCCCCTCAATGTCCACTTCATCTTCTTCTTCTAGGCCGTAGTCATCCGGGAACTCATGGGCTAGCGGGAAAGCGCTGCCCATGTGAAAGCGCATGTTTACTCCCAAAGGGGGGTGAATGGGAGATTTTTAGAAATTCGTCAAACTCGAATGAATTTGACGAAGATAAGAGTGAAGAAACATAAACGCAAGGCAACTAATTCATCACAGTAATGGAAAGCATGCATACAAGATAAATATGGATGAAGAACATGCGATCATACAAGCGTACAAGCGTGAGGAAGATGAACTGAAGAAATGAAAAACAATATGATGAAAGTCTTCAGTTTAAATTCTTTAGAAGGTAGATCATAAATTCTTCAGCAGCGGAATGACGTAGAGGTAAGGTGGGGAATTTGAAACCAGGTAGGCTCGGTGAAGGCACGTCAATTTGGTAGACCAATTCTAGTTATTGTATCAACTGTATGTCTGGTTGAGGCGGCTGAGATGAACTCAGAGGACACTTAGTCCTTATCATATTCCTCTTGAGCCAATGTCACTTAGACCTCGCCCAATCACTCGTGGCAAGTCTTAGACTTCCAAAACCTTCATAGACTTGTTCACCAACACACCACAATGACTCTTGGGTGCTTAGAACATGACGCCTAACCGTCTGAAAGAATGACAGTCTTCAACGGTAACATGTGTTGGATCACACAGACCAATCTCTTTAGTGATACTCAATCACTTTGGCTATGGTTGGGTTTTTCCTCACTTGTGATTCTCTCAAAGTCGTCAGAGGATGGGGTTGCTCTCAAATGACAAGCGTCAAGTGTTGGAAATATGCCCTAGAGGCAATAATATTTGTATTGTTATATTTCCATATTCATAATTATAGAGTTTATATTTTATGTTATAACTACTATGATCCTGGAATATGTGATTCAGTGAAAAACTCATATGCATGTGTGGAATAATAAATGGTTAAATAAAAGGTTCCTAGTCTTGCCTCTAGGACTAGCTCAAGTGTTGTTGGTGATCACATTTTCTGGATCTTAGGATATCATTTAAAGTGTTAAACGATAGTCCTAAAACAACTTTGAGATTACGACGTTGGAAGAACAATCGTATTGAATCAACCCAAACATGTTTGTTGTGAAATGAATTAATATCATCTGTATTCAATTGTAATAACACAAAGTGTTAACATGTGATTTTGCTCCTTAGACCATGAGAGTATCATAGTCACTTCTTACCGTGCGATGGGCTTTGGGGTTGCTCAAACGTCACCTATAACACAGTGATCATAACGATAACTTACAGGTTCGTCGGAAAGTTTGACAAGTGACCGGATAGCTCGAGAGTGGGATTTGCTCCTCCTACGATGGAGAGATATTCTTAGGTCCCTCTCGGTGTGACAGCATCAATCGTAGTCTGGCCATACACACATGACTTTGTGATGTCTACTACACAGCCTATTCTTGTAGACTCGTGTTGGGGCTCCAAGCCCAGAGTTTTGTAGGACAGTAGTGATACGTCCATTTTGCATCATGCTTTTATATCAATATTTATTTGCATTATGGGCTGTTATTACACATTATGTCACAATACTTATGCCTATTATCTCTTATTTTACAAGGTTTACATAAAGAGGGAGAATGCCAGCAGCTGGGATTTTGGGCTGGAAAAGGAGCAAATATTAGAGACCTATTCTGCACAGCTCCAAAAGTCCTGAAACTTCACGGATGATGTTTTCCAAATATATAAAAAAATACTGAGTGCAAGAACCTCACCAGGGGGGCCACACCCTTCCCACTAGGGTGGGGGCGCGCCCTACCCCCTGGGCGCGCTTTCCTACCTCGTGGGCCCCTTGGTGGCCCTCCGGTGACCATCTTCTGCTATATGGAGTCTTTCGATGGGAAAAAAATCCATAAGCCATCTTCTCAGATGAAACTCCGCCGCCACGAGGCGGAACCTTGGTGGAACCAACCTGGGGCTCTGGCGGAGCTGTTCTGCCAGGGAAACTTCCCTCCGGGAGGGGGAAATCATCGCCATCGTCATCACCAACGCTCCTCTCATCGGGAGAGGGCAATCTCCATCAAAATCTTCACCAACATCATCTCCTCTCAAAACCCTAGTTCATCTCTTGTATCCAATTCTTGTCTCCAAGTCCGGGATTGGTACCTGTGGGTTGCTAGTAGTGTTAATTACTCCTTGTAGTTGATGCTAGTTGGTTTAATTGGTGGAAGATCATATGTTCAGATCCTATATGCACATTAATACTCCTCTGATTATGAACATGAATATGCTTTGTGAGTAGTTACGTTTGTTCCCGAGGACATGAGAGAAGTCATGCTATTAGTAGTCATGTGAATTTGGTATTCGTTCGATATTTTAATGAGATGTATGTTATCTCTCCTCTAGTGGTGTTATGTGAACGTCGACTACATGACACTTCAGCATTATTTGGGCCTAGAGGAAGGCATTGGGAAGTAATAAGTAGATGATGGGTTGCTAGAGTGACAGAAGCTTAAACCCTAGTTTATGTGTTGCTTTGTAAGGGGCTGATTTGGATCCATATGTTTCATGCTATGGTTAGGTTTACCTTAATACTTTTGTTGTATTTGCGGATGCTTGCAATAGAGGTTAATCATAAGTGGGATGCTTGTCCAAGTAAGGGCAACACCCAAGCACCGGTCCACCCACATACCAAATTATCAAAGTACCGAACGCGAATCATATGAACGTGATGAAAATTAGCTTGACGATATTCCCATGTGTCCTCGGGAGCACTTTACATCATATAAGAGTTTGTCCAGGCTTGTCCTTTGCTACAAAAGGATTGGGCCACCTTGCTGCACTTTATTTACTTTTGTTACTTGTTGCTCGCTACTAATTATCCTATTACAAAACTATCTGTTACCACTTATTTCAGTACTTGCAGAGAATACCTTGCTGGAAACTGCTTATCATTTCCTTCTGCTCCTTGTTGGGTTCGACACTCTTACTTATCGAAAGGACTACGATAGATCCCCTATACTTGTGGGTCATCAAGACTCTTTTCTGGCGCCGTTGCTGGGGAGTGAAGCGCTTTTGGTAGGTGGAATTTGGTAAGGAAAAATTTATATAATGTGCTGAAATTTACTGTCACTTGTTACCATGGAAGGTAATCCTCTGAGGGGCTTGTTCGGGGTATCTTCACCCCGACCAGTAGAGCAAAGAGTTGCTCCTCAACCTACTGAAAATGAAAATGAAAATGCTTGCTTTGAAGTTCCTTCGGGTATGACAGAAAAACTGCTAGCTAATCATTTTCTAGGAGATGGAACAAAACATCCTGATGTACATCTGATATATGTGGATCAAGTTTGTGGATTATTTAAGCTTGCAGGTGTACCCGGAGATGTTGTTAAGAAGAAGGTCTTTCCCTTATCTTTGAGGTGAGACGCATCAACATGGTATAGGCTATGTGTTGATATGAGGTCTTGGAATTACAAACGATTGAAATTGGAATTTCATCAGAAGTTTTATCCTATACATCTTGTTCATCGTGATCGCAATTATATATATAATTTTTGGCCTCGCAAAGGAGAAAGCATCGCTCAAGCTTGGGGGAGGCTTAAATCAATGTTATATTCATGCCCCAATCATGAGCTCTCAAGAGAAATGATTATTCAAAAATTTTATGCTCGGCTTTCTGGTAACAATCGCACCATGCTTGATACTTCTTGTGTTGGCTCTTTTATGATGAAGACTATTGAATTCAAATGGGATTTATTGGAAAGAATTAAACGCAACTCTGAAGATTGGGACCTCGACAATGGTAAGGAGTCAGGTAGACACCTAGTTTTGATTGTGTTAAATCTTTTATGGATACCGATATTTTTCGTAAATTTAGCACTAAATATGGACTTGACTCTGAGATAGTAGCTTCTTTCTGTGAATCTTTTGCTACCTATGTTGATCTCCCCAAGGAGAAGTGGTTTAAATATCATCCTACCATAGAAGTAAAAGTAGTTGCACCTATTAAGGTTGAAGAAAAGACTATCACTTATAATGATCCTATTGTTCCTACTTCGTATGTTGAGAAACCACCTTTCCCTATTAGGATCAAGGATCATGCTAAAGCTTCAACTGTGGTTTGTAAAAGCAATTAAAACATATACACCTCCTGAGCAAGTTAAAGTTGAACCTAATATTGCTATTATTAAAGATCTCTTGTCTGATAATATTGATGGGCATGTTATTTATTTCTGTAATGAAACTGCTAGAATTGCTAAACCTCGTGATAAAGATAAACCTAGACCTATAGTAGGCATGCCTGTTATTTCTGTTAAAATAGGAGATCATTGTTATCATGACTTATGTGATATGGGTGCTAGTGCTAGTGCAATACCTTATTCCTTATACAAAGAAGTTATGCATGATATTGCACCTGCTGAGATGGAAGATATTGATGTCACAATTAAACTTGCCAATAGAGATACTATTTCACCAATGGGAATTGTTAGAGATGTTGAAGTCTTGTGTGGGAAAACTAAATATCCTGCTGATTTTCTTGTTCTTGGTTCCCCACGAGATAGCTTTTGTCTCATTATATTTGGTAGACCCTTCTTAAATACTATTAATGCTACCATAGATTGCAAAAGAGATGTTGTTACTACTGGTTTAGATGATATGACTCATGAATTTAATTTTTCTAAATTTAGTAGACAACACCGTGAAGAAGAATTACCTAGTAAGGATGAAATTATTGGTCTTGCTTCTATTGTCGTACCTCCTAGTGAACCTTTAGAACAATATTTGCTAGACCATGAAAACGATATGTTTATGAACGAAAGAAAGGAATTAGATGAAGTATTCTTTAAATAGGAACCTATGCTGGAAAAAAAATTACCTGTTGAAATCCTAGGGGATCCTCCCCCACCCAAGGGTGATCCAGTGTTTGAGCTTAAACAGTTACCTGATACTCTTAAATATGCTTATCTTGATGAGAAAAAGATATATCCTGTTATTATTAGTGCTAACCTTCCAGAACATCAAGAAGAGAGATTATTGAAAACTCTGAAGAAGCACCGTGTTGCTATTGGGTATAGTCTTGATGATCTTAAGGGCATTAGTCCCACTCTATGTCAACATAAAATTAATTTGGAAGAAGATGCTAAACCAGTTCGTGATCATCAACGCCGGCTGAATCCTAAAATGAAAGAAGTGGTAAGAAAGGAGATACTAAAGCTCCTTGAGGCAGGTATAATTTATCCCGTTGCTGATAGTCAGTGGGTAAGCCCTGTCCATTGTGTCCCTAAGAAGGGAGGTATTACTGTTGTTCCTAATGATAAAGATGAATTGATTCCTCAAAGAATTATTACAGGTTATAGGATGGTAATTGATTTCCGCAAATTAAATAAGGCTACTAAAAAGATCATTACCCCTTAACTTTTATTGATCAAATGCTAGAAAGATTGTCCAAACATACACATTTTTGCTTTCTAGATGGTTATTCTGGTTTCTCTCAAATACCTGTGTCAGCCAAAGATCAATCAAAGACTGCTTTTACATGCCCTTTTGGTACTTTTGCTTATAGACATATGCCTTTTGGGTTATGTAATGCACCTGCTACCTTTCAAAGATTCATGATGGCTATATTCTTTGACTTTTGTGAAAAGATTTGTGAGGTTTTCATGGACGGCTTTTCCGTCTATGGATCTTCTTTTGATTACTGCTTGAGCAACCTTGATCGAGTTTTGCAGAGATGTGAAGAAACTAATCTTGTCTTGAATTGGGAAAAGTGCCACTTTATGGTTACTGAAGGTATTGTCTTGGGGCATAAAGTTTCTGAAAGAGGTATTGAAGTTGATAAAGCCAAGGTTGATGCTATGGGAAAGATGCCATGTCCCAAGGACATCAAAGGTATAAGAAGTTTCCTTGGTCATGCCGGTTTTTATAGGAGGTTCATTAAGGACTTCTCAAAAATCTCTCGGCCTCTAACTAATTTATTACAAAAAGATATACCATTTGTCTTTGATGATGATTGTGTAGAATCATTTGAAATACTTAAGAAAGCATTGATTTCTGCACCTATTGTTCAGCCACCTGATTGGAATTTACCCTTTGAAATTATGTGTGATGCTAGTGATTATGTTGTAGGTGCTGTTCTAGGACAAAGAGTTGATAAGAAACTAAATGTTATTCAATATTCTAGTAAAACTCTAGATAATGCTCAAAGAAATTATGCTATTACTGAAAAAGAATTCTTAGCAGTTGTATTTGCTTGTGATAAGTTTAGACCTTATATTGTTGATTCTAAAGTAACTATTCACACTGATCACGCTGCTATTAAATATCTCATGGAAAAGAAAGATGTTAAACCTAGACTTATTAGATGGGTTCTCTTGCTACAAGAATTTGATTTGCATATTGTTGATAGAAAAGGAGCTGAGAACCCCGTTGCAGACAACTTGTCTAGGTTAGAAATTGTGCTTGATGACCCACTACCTATTGATGATAGCTTCCCTGATGAGCAATTAAATTTCATAAATGCCTCTCATACTGCTCCATGGTATGCTGATTATGCTAATTACATTGTTGCTAAGTTTATACCACCTAGTTTCACATACTAGCAAAAGGAAAAGTTCTTCTATGATTTGAGGCATTACTTTTGAGATGACCCACATCTTTATAAAGAAGGAGTAGATAGTGTTATTAGATGTTGTGTACCTGAGCATGAACAGGAACAAATCCTATGCAAGTGTCACTCTGAAGCTTATAAAGGACACCATGCTGGAGATAGGACTGCACATAAGGTACTGCAATCTGGTTTTTATTGGCCTACTCTCTTCAAGGATGCCCGTAAGTTTGTCTTATCTTGTGATGAATGTCAAAGAATTGGTAATAATAGTAGACGTCAAGAAATGCCTATGAATTATTCACTTGTTATTGAACCATTTGATGTTTGGGGCTTTGACTATATGGGACCTTTTCCTTCCTCTAATGGATATACACATATTTTAGTTACTGTTGATTACGTTACTAAGTGGGTAGAAGCTATTCCAACTAGTAGTGCTGATCATAACACTTCTATTAAAATGCTTAAAGAAGTTATTTTTCCAAGATTTGGAGTCCCTAGATATTTAATGACTGATGGTAATTCACATTTTATTCATGGTGCTTTCCGTAAAATGCTTGCTAAATATGATGTTAATCATAGAATTGCATCTCCTTATCACCCTCAGTCTAGTGGTCAAGTAGAATTGAGTAATAGAGAGCTCAAATTAATTTTGCAAAAGACTGTTAATAGGTCTAGAAAGAATTGGTCCAAGAAACTTGATGATGCATTATGGGTCTATAGAACTGCATATAAAAATCCTATGGGTATGTCTCCGTATAAAATGGTCTATGGAAAAGCATGTCACTTACCTCTCGAACTAGAACACAAGGCTTATTGGGCTATTAAAGAACTTAATTATGATTTTAAACTTGCCGGTGAAAAGAGGTTATTTGATATTAGCTCACTCCATGAATGGAGAACCCAAGCCTACGAAAATGCCAAGTTGTTTAAAGAAAAAGTTAAAAGATGGCATGACAAAAGAATACAAAAGTGTGAGTTTAATGTTGGTGATTATGTATTGCTATACAACTCTTGTTTAAGATTTTTCACATGAAAACTTCTCTCTAAATGGGAAGGTCCTTACGTTATCGAGGAGGTCTATCGTTCCGGTGCCATAAAAGTCAACAACTTTGAAGGCACAAATCCGAAGGTGGTGAACGGTCAAAGAATTAAACATTATATCTCAGGTAATCCTATAAATGTTGAAACCAATGTTATTGAAACCGTAACCCCGGAGGAATACATAAGGGACACTTTCCGGAACGTTCTAGACTCCGAAAAGGAATAGGTATGTGGTACGGTAAGTAAACCGACTCCAAAACAATTTTTAAGGCAATATTTCTCCGTTTTGGAATATTTAAAAAATAGAAAAATAAGAAGCAGTCCGGAAAGGACACGAGGCCTCCACAAGGGTGGAGGGCGCGCCCTACCCTACTGGGCGCGCCCCCCTACCTCGTGGGCACCTCGTGTGCTCTCCGGACTCCTATTTCTTACACGTTACGTATTTGGTCGGTAAAAATTCATTATATAATCTCCCGGAGGTTTTGACCTCCGTATCATGCAAATATCTCTTGTCTTTGTTTCGAGCTGTTTTCTGTCAGGGTTGTCAAGGCCAGGCACTATGTCGTCTCGCTCCTCCTCCAACCATGAGGGCAACGATGCTTGGCTAATGAAGATAGAGCTGAAGAGAGAAGAACCCATGGAGATCAACAAGGATGAAGGGATCAAGAAGGCCATGGAGGACCAAGTTCCGGCAACAGAAAATACCCTTCAACTGGATCACAATCTTCTTACCCCAACAGAAATCGAAGCTTTCAAGATGATTGAGTTAGATCATATACAAAATAAGTATCTCACACGTGAAATTTTTTTGTTGAAGGAGCATATCATCGCACTCAAGGGCATTATCGGCAAGTTAGAAGACCTCCTACGCTCAATGTGCGACTATCCATCATCGACATCCCCACCTTCTTCACCAACAAAGGAGACATAATCACATGGGTATGGGCACTCCACTTGGCAACTGCCAAGATTGGGGGAGTGCCCCGGTATCGTATCACCATCACTTTTATCTTTACCTTTTTTCTTAGTTCGATCCTTTTGGTAATATCTTGATCTAGTAGAATAAAAGTTCTTAGTATGATCTAGTTGTGAGTTTTGCTTTATTATCCTTCTATGTAATCGAGTCCGTGAGCTATATAATAAAGATTAGTGTTGAGTCAAGGGCCTGATTATTTTACCATGATCCTAAAGGAATAAAAGAAAAGAGAAAGAAATAAAAAGAAACAAAGAGATCATAATATGGAGAGTAATGAGCTCACATAGAAAGAGTATGATGAATAAAAGTTATTGAGGGTTGATAAACACAGTTTTGGTCATCGTTGCAATTAATAGGAAGTAATAAAGAAAGAGAGGTCTTCACATATAAATATACTATCTTGGACATCTTTTATGATTGTGAGCACTCATTAAAATATGACATGCTAAAGAGTTGACATTGGACAAGGAAGACAACGTAATGGGTTATGTTTTCTTACATCTGAGATAAATTATATTGTCTTGGATCTTCCAACATGATGAGCTTGCCTTTCCACCTCATGCTAGACAAATTCATTGCACCAAGTAGAGATACTACTTGTGCTTCCAAATACCCTTAAACCAGTTTTGCCATAAGAGTCCATCATACCTACCTATGGATTGAGTAAGATCCATCAAGTAAGTTGTCATCGGTGCAAGCAATAAAAATTGCTCTCTAAATATGTATGATTGATTGGTGTGGATGAAATAAGCTTTATACGATCGTGTGATATGGAAGTAATAAAAGCGACAGACTGCATAATAAAGGTCCATATCACAAGTGGCAATATAAAGTTACGTTCTTTCGCATTAAGATTTTGTGCATCCAACCCATAAAAGCGCATGACAACCACTGCTTCCCTCTGCGAAGGGCCTATCTTTTACTTTTATCTCCTACATTGCATAAGAGTCATGGTGATCTTCACCCTTCCTTTTTACATTTTATCCTTTGGCAAGCACAATATGTTGGAAAGATCTTGGTATATATGGCTAATTGGATGTGAGTTTTCATGAACTATTACTGTTGACATTACCCTTGAGGTAAAACGTTGGGAGGCAAAACTATAAGCCCCTATCTTTCTCTGTGTCCGATTAAAACTCCATACCCATACGTATTGCGTGAGTGTCAGCAATTGTGAAAGATTATATGATAGTTGAGTATGTGGACTTGCTGAAAAGCTCGTATACATTGACTCTTTCCTATGTTATGATAAATTGCAATTGCTTCAATGACCGAGATTGTAGTTTGTTAGTTTTCAATGAAGTTTACGATTCCTACTTGATATTGTGATTGAATTATTACTCTAGCATCAGATATTATATGACAAAGAATTATGTAAGTTGTTGTTCTAAGAATGATCGTGATGCCCTCATGTCCGTATTTTATTTTTATCGACACCTCTATCTCTAAACCTGTGGACATATTTTTCGATTTCGGCTTTTCGCTTGAGGACAAGCGAGGTCTAAGCTTGGGGGAGTTGATACGTCCATTTTGCATCATGCTTTTATATCAATATTTATTGCATTATGGGATATTATTACACATTATGTCACAATACTTATGCCTATTCTTTCTTATTTTACAAGGTTTACATAAAGAGGGAGAATGTCGGCAGTTGGGATTCTGGGCTGGAAAAGGAGCAAATGTTAGAGACCTATTCTGCACAGCTCCAAAAATCCTGAAACTTCATGGATGATGTTTTCCAAATATATAAAAATACTGAGCGCAAGAACCTCACCAGGGGGGCCACACCCTTCCCACGAGGGTGGGGGGCGCGCCCTACCCCCCTGGGCGCGCCCCCCTACCTCGTGGGCCCCCTGGTGGCCCTCCGGTGGCCATCTTCTATAATATGAAGTCTTTCGATGGAAAAAAAATCATAAGCCATCTTCTCGGACGAAACTCCGCCGCCATGAGGCGGAACCAATCTAGGGCTCTGGCGGAGCTGTTCTGCCGGGGAAACTTCCCTTCGGGAGGGGGAAATCATCGCCACCGTCATCACCAACGCTCCTCTCATCGGGAGAGGGCAATCTCTATCAACATCTTCACTAGCACCATCTCCTCTCAAAACCCTAGTTCATCTGTTGTATCCAATTCTTGTCTCCAAGTCCGGGATTGGTAGCTGTGGGTTGCTAGTAGTGTTAATTACTCCTTGTAGTTGATGCTAGTTGGTTTAATTGGTGGAAGATCATATGTTCAGATCCTATATGCACATTAATACTCCTCTGATTATGAACATGAATATGCTTTGTGAGTAGTTACGTTTGTTCCTAAGGACATGAGAGAAGTCCTGCTATTAGTAGTCATGTGAATTTGGTATTCGTTCGATATTTTGATGAGATGTATGTTGTCTCTCCTCTAGTGGTGTTATGTGAACGTCGACTACATGACACTTCACCATTATTTGGGCCTGGAGAAAGGCATTGGAAAGTAATAAGTAGATGATGGGTTGCTAGAGTGACAGAAGCTTAAACCCTAGTTTATGTGTTGCTTTGTAAGGGGTTGATTTGGATCCATATGTTTCATGCTATGGTTAGGTTTACCTTAATACTTTTGTTGTATTTGCGGATGCTTGCAATAGAGGTTAATCATAAGTGGGATGCTTGTCCAAGTAAGGGCAGCACCCAAGCACCGATCCACCCACATACCAAATTATCAAAGTACCGAACACGAATCATATGAACGTGATGAAAACTAGCTTGAAGATATTCCCATGTGTCCTCGGGAGCGCTTTACATCATATAAGAGTTTGTCCAGGCTTGTCCTTTGCTACAAAAGGATTGGGCCACCTTGATGCACTTTATTTACTTTTGTTACTTGTTGCTCGCTACCAATTATCCTATTACAAAACTATCTGTTACCACTTATTTCAGTACTTGCAAGGAATACCTTGCTGGAAACCGCTTATCATTTCCTTCTACTCCTCGTTGGGTTCGACACTCTTACTTATCGAAAGGACTATAGATCCCCTATACTTGTGGGTCATCAAGTAGCAATTTTCCCTCAAGCGGATGACCTAAGGTTTATCAACCCGTGGGAGGCATAGGATGAAGATAGTCTCTCTCAAACAACCCTGCAATCAACTACAAGAAATCTCTTGCGTCCCCAACACTCCCAATACAATGGAAAATTGTATAGGTGCACTAGTTCGGCGAAGAGATGGTGATACAAGTGTAGTATGGATAGTAGATATATGTTTTTATAATCTGAAAATATAAAAACAACAAGGTAGTAAGTAGCAAAAGTGAGCACAAACAATATTGCAATGTTTAGAAACAAGGCCTAGGGTTCATACTTTCACTAGTGCAATCTCTCAGCGGTGCTAGAATTATTGAATCATATAACAATCCCTCAACGCGTGACAAAGAATCACTCCAAAGTTCTTATCTAGCGGAGAACATAAAAATGTTGTAGGGTACGAAACCACCTCAATTTTACCTCTTCTGATCAATCTATTGAGCGATCCCTATAAGTGTCACGAATGGCCCTAGAGTTCGTACTAAAATAACACCATATGATACACATCAACCAACTCTAATGTCACCTAGATACTTCAATGTCACCACAAGTATCCCTGAGTTGATTATTCGATATGCATCAAACAACTTCAGATTCACAATATTCAATCCAACACAAAGAACTTCAAAGAGTGCCCTAAGGTTTCTACCGGAGAAAGAAGGACGAAAACATGTATCAACCCCTATGCATAGATTACCCCAATGTCACAATAATCCATAAGTTGAATACTGATACGTCTCCAACGTATCTATAATTTATGAAGTATTCATGTTGTTATATTATCATTCTTGGATGTTTTACAATCATTTTATAGCAACTTTATATCATTTCTTGGGACTAACCTATTGATGCACTGTCCATCGAACATAGAGAAAGATAGAGGCTTAATGTTTCGCCTCTTAACTTATTTATCATAAAGATAATTGTTAACAATAATAGTTCACGATCAAATATACTTGAATGGATATATGTGATTGGATCTTTCCCCACCACATGATGCTTGCTAATGTCGCTTGAAGCTATGTCGGTATTTCCCCAAAGAGGAAGGGTTGATGCAGCACAACAACGGTAGGTATTTCCCTCGGATATGAAACCAAGGTTATTGAACCAGTAGGAGAACCAAGCAACACAACGTAAACAACCCCTGCACATAGATAACAAATCCTCGCAACCCGACGTGTTAAAGGGGCTCTCAATCCCTTTCGGGGTACAATGCCTCAAGTGGCAAACAGACGTGAGATAAATTTGTAGTAAATTGATAGATCGAATGCTAAATAAAATAAATAAGGATAAATTGCAGCAAGGTATTTTTGGGTTTTTGGTTTAGTAGATCTGAAAATAAAAGCAAGAGAAAAGTAGATCGCAAAGGCAAATAATGAGAAAGAAGACCCGAGGGCCGTAGGTTTCACTAGTGGCTTCTCTCGAGAAAAATAGCAAACGGTGGGTGAACAAATTACTGTTGGGCAATTGATAGAACTTAAAATAATTATGATGATATCCAGGCAATGATCATTATATAGGCATCACTTCCAAGATTAGTAGACCGACTCTTGCCTTCATCTACTACTATTACTCCACACATCGACCGCTATCCAGCATGCATCTAGTGTATTAAGTTCATGGAGAAACAGAGTAATGCAATAAGAACGATGAAATGATGTAGACATGATCTATTTATGTAGAGATAGACCTCATCGTTTTATCCTTAGTAGCAACGATACATACGTGTCGTTTTGTTGGGGAACGCAGTAATTTCAAAAAAATTCCTACGCACATGCAAGATCATGGTGATGCATAGCAACAAGAGGGGAGAGTGTTGTCTACGTACCCACGCAGACCGACTGCGGAAGCGTTGACGCAATGTAGAGGAAGTAGTCGTACGTCTTCCCGATCCGACCGATCCAAGCACCGTTACTCCGGCACCTCCAAGTTCTTAGCACACGTACAGCTCGAAGACGATCCCCGGGCTCCGATCCAGCAAAGCGTCAGGGAGGAGTTCCATCAGCACGACGGCGTGGTGACGATCTTGATGTTCTACTGTCGCAGGGCTTCGCCTAAGCACCGCTACAATATGATCAAGGTGGAATATGGTGGCAGGGGGCATTGCACACGGCTAAGGAATGATCTCAAGGATCAACTTGTGTCTCTGGGGTGCCCCTTGCCTCAGTATATAAAGGATGGAGGAGGAGGAGGCCGGCCAAGGTTGGTGCGGCCAAGATGTGGAGTCCTACTAGGATTCCAAGTCCTAGTAGGAGTCCACCAAGAGGGGAGGAAGGGAGAAGGAAGTGGAGGAGAAGGAGAGGTGGCCGGCCCCCTTTTCCCTAGTCCAATTCAGACTAGAGGGGAGGGGGGCGCAGCAGCCCCTTGGCCCTTTCTCCTCTTCCCACTAAAGCCCATCAAGGCCCATTGCTTCTCCCGTAACTACCCGGTACTCCGAAAAATACCCGAATCACTCAGAACCTTTCCGATGTCCGAATATAGTCGTCCAATATATCAATCTTTACATCTCGACCATTTCGAGACTCCTCGTCATGTCCTCGATCTCATCCGAGACTCCGAACTCCTTCGGTATATCAAAACTCATAAACTCATAATATAACTGTCATCGAAACCTTAAGCGTGCGGACCCTACGGTTCGAGAACAATGTAGACATGACCGAGACATGTCTCCGGTCAATAACCAATAGCGGGACCTGGATGCCCATATTGGCTCCTACATATTCTACGAAGATCTTTATCGGTCAGACCGCATAACAACATACGTTGTTCCCTTTGTCATCGGTATGTTACTTGCCCGAGATTCGATCGTCCGTATCCAATACCTAGTTCAATCTCGTTACCGGCAAGTCTCTTTACTCGTTCCGTAATACATCATCCCGCAACTAACTCATTAGTTGCAATGCTTGCAAGGCTTAAGTGATGTGCATTACCGAGAGGGCCCAGAGATACCTCTCCGACAATCGGAGTGACAAATCCTAATCTCGAAATACGCCAACCCAACATCTACCTTTGGAGACACCTGTAATGCTCCTTTATAATCACCCAGTTACGTTGTGACGTTTGGTAGCACCCAAAGTGTTCCTCCGGTAAACGGGAGTTGCATAATCTCATAGTCATAGGAACATGTATAAGTCATGAAGAAAGCAATAGCAACATACTAAACGATCGGGTGCTAAGCTAATGAAATGGGTCATGTCAATCAGATCATTCAACTAATGATGTGACCTCGTTAATCAAATAACAACACCTTGTTCATGGTTAGGAAACATAACCATCTTTGATTAACGAGCTAGTCAAGTAGAGGCATACTAGTGACACTAAGTTTGTCTATGTATTCACACATGTATTATGTTTCCGATTAATACAATTCTAGCATGAATAATAAACATTTATCATGATATAAGGAAATAAATAATAACTATATTATTGCCTCTAGGGCATATTTCCTTCACGTTTCCCTTTCTGTCACTGGGATCAAGCAACGTAAGATTGAACCCACTACAAAGCACCTCTTCCCACTGCAAGATAAATAGATCAAGTTGGCCAAACAAAACCCAAATATCGAAGAAGAAATATGAGGCTATAAGCAATCATGCATATAAGAGATCAAAGAAACTCAAATAACTTTCGTGGATATAAAAAGATAGATCTGATCATAAACTCAAAGTTCATCGGATCCCAGCAAACACACCGCAAAAGAGTTACATCATATGGATCTCCAAAAGACCATTGTATTGAGAATCAAGAGAGAGATGAAGCCATCTAGCTACTAACTACGGACCCGAAGGTCTACAAAGAACTACTCAAGCATCATCGGAGAGGCACCAATGGAGGTGGTGAACCCCATCCGAGATGGTGTCTAGATTGGATCTGGTGGTTCTGGACTCCGCGATGGCTGGATAAATATTTCGTCAACTCCCCTAGGGTTCTGGGATTTTGGGGGTATTTATAGAGCAAAGAGGCGGTCCGGAGGGCACCCGAGGTGGGCACAACCCACCAAGGCGCGCCTGGGCCTCCTGGCACGCCCTGGTGGGTTGTGCCCCCCTCAGGGCACCCCCCAGGCGCAACCAGGGCCCATTGTGTTCCTTCTGGCCCATAAAAATTCTCCGTAAAGTTTCGTGGCATTTGGACTCCGTCTGATATTGATTTTCTAGAATGTAAAAAACACGGAAAAAACAAGAACGGTCACTTGGCACTATGTTAATAGGTTAGTACCAAAAAATGATATAGAGTTCTCAATCCCCCTCAACCATTCAAACACAAGCCATGGCTAGCCAAATCCTCGGGTGTCCTCCATACAATCAACTTTCTGGGGGAGCTTGTTTCATTTTATTTTTTTTATTTTGATTACTACACTGGCCATCATGATTACCAGCCTCTCTCGTGCAATGACAGGCGAATAAACATTCATCGTGAGAATAACCCGCTTAGCATGGAAGATACTGACCACCCCGGACACACAAAATAGATGTTTATTTGAAGACTTAGAGATGGCACATGCAAAATTACTCGAAACAGCAGGGTAATACCGTATATAGGTATATATGGTGGACACTCATGGAAAAAACTTGGCTCAAGGATTTTGAATGCACAAGCAGTATTCTCTCTTAGTACAGAAGCTTTGGCTACCAAAAAATTCTAAACAAGCACCACATGTTGGAGAATCCATAACTATATAACTTCGACGCAAGTATACCCAACCATAACTCATTATGTTGTATTCCTTGTCCAGCTTCAACTAATTTGCTCAAGTTTGAAAATAATTAATGTGTATTCACAATCATAAAAGATGTCCAAGATAATATATTTGTATGTGAAAATTCTCTTTCTTATACTAATCATTCATGAATTGCTTGTATGCCCAATATTGTGATTGTCAAACTTCAATAGATTTTACTTTATAAACCCAATGTGAAATTATTATTAGATATGATACAAGTATATGAGGCACATATAATTTCAACTTTGTGATATTCAATTCATTCAACAATTTACTCTTAGGATATGTGTGAAGCACAATAATAAATGACAAATAATTAAGTGAAGATCAAATGAGTAGTTAAATAATTAAGTAGCTATGTGAGGATTTTCTCTTATTTCAAAATTTTCAGATCTTAAGTATTTTATTCAATAAGCAAACAAAGCAAAATAAAATGACATTGCAAGAATAGCACATCTCAAGCGAAGAAGCGAAAATATCATAGCACATCTCCATCCTAGCCCAACCACACTTTCTATTCCAATTAAATCTTCATTTTCCTATTAAAGTAATAATCCTTTTGCCTTAGGTTGTAAAGGAACATGTATTTTTGCCTTGCCAATAATTCTCACAAAATTATCATAAATCCTTTGACTCATCTGAACCTTGGATATGTAAAATTATTCAAGATCCCATGCTCATGGTGAGCACACCATCCAATTCTTGTTTCTGGACATATTTTTGAGGTTGTGAAGGAATTGTATTTTACGTATGCGTCCACCACGCACTATGTCGTGCGATGACGCCGATCACATCTTTTATGTTGGGCAATGCAGGTAGGAATTTGGATTGCAGCGTCCTCGGTAAGTTTTTCTAAAACATCACATGTGTTCCAAAAGTACTTTCGCAACAATACCTGTGTTGCAAAAAGGTGAATATTGAGAAAGATAAATTCTGCAACATTATTTATGTTGCAAAATAAAAGCTACAATAAAACTTTGTTGCAAATTTTTTTCCAGAATAAGACATTTGTTGCAAAAAAAGTCTGCAACAAGACATGTGTTGCAAAAAAGTCCGGAACACAACAAATGTTGAAAATGTTTCTGGAACAAAATCTCTGTTGCGAAGTAGAGAAATACATCCACCCGTTAGATTGCGTCAGATTCGACGACTTGTAACGCGGCGGATTTTTTTAAAAGATCCATCGACCGACGTGTAGCAGCCCGCCCAATTTTATATTGCTTTTGTAATTCTCGAAATTAATCCTGGCCCTAAACCGACTTATATCCTTTGAGCATGCCAAATCACATCATTTTGCCAAAATAAATTAACTCTTTATATTTCAAACTCGATTAACCTTTTTTTGCATCAATATTTTTTTTCAATATCGGTGAACTTTTTTTAAAAAAATTGATGAACTTTTTTTAAAAATTTGATGAACTCTTTTTCAGGATTCATGAACTTTTTCAAAATCCGTGAATTATTTTGAATTCACGATTTCGTTTGTTTTTGTGAATTTTTTTAAATGCACTTTTTTTTAGCATCTGTAGCCTTTATTAAATTTGAATGTTCATAGGGATACAAATGATATCGGGCGTAGTTACAAGCCACACATGGCGCCCGTTAGACAAAGAAACAGCAGGTTTCGCAAGAGTATGCGCTTCAAAATTAAACTTCCTATTCTCATGAACAAAACGAATATCCTGAAAATAAGTAGAGAGATGACTAATCTCACGCAATATAGGAGCTCCCCCTAGGAAAATCACTCCCTAGGGGAAAAAAGTGAAATCTACAAGGGCCGGCCCACCAGAGTTGGCACCTGGGCGACATGGAGCTTCCCTAGCGCCTGAAATGCCAAATTGGAGCTCCCCCTAGGAAAATCTTATCCGCCGCTCGCTGAAGCAAACTGTCGACCAAACGCACACTCAAGAGAGGCGAGTGGTCTGGGATGTTAAAACAGGTGCTCATATAGAAAACAGGTGATCATATAAAAACGTTCAAGTTTAAAGCTCCAAATTTCAAAAAATGTTCGCATTTTCAAATATTGTTCATAAATTCAAAAAAGTATATGTATTTTTCAAATATTGTTCAGTAATTTCAAAATTATTTGTGTTTTAAAAAATTGTTCATTATTTTTCCTTGAACATTTCATAACTTTTATTTCAAGATTCTATAAAATGTTTCTGTTGTAAAACTTGTTTGTAAATTGAAAAAAATGTTTGCGTCTTCAATTTGAAAAATGTTCCTCTTTTCTAAAATTTGTTCAGAAATTTGAAAAAATGTTTGAGTCTTCAATTTTTTGGGGGGAGTTTGAAAAATGTTCTTATTTTCTAAAATTTGTTCAAAAATGTTAAAAAACATTCTGAATTTTATAAAACCTTCATGTTTTTTCAAATATTGTTCATAATTTAAAAAATTCACATTTATCCAATATTTTTCAGGAATTTAGTTAAAAAAATCATGTTTTGAGAAATTGTTTACATTTTTCTTTAAAATGTTTATTTTTTTCAAGATTTTAAGAAATGTGTCCCTTTGAATAATTTTTTGCAAATTGGAAAAAAATATTCGTGTCTTCATAATTTGTTGGGAATTAGGAAAAATATTGCAGTTTTTCAGAAATTTCAAAACATATTCATGTTTTCAAAATTATTTTGGAGTCGGAAAAATGGTTTGCCAATTTCAAAAAATGTTCCTATTGGATTTTTTGGTATTTTAGAAAGTGTTCCTATTTTGAAAAAATGTTCGCTTTGGAATTTTTGAATTTTTTTAATTTGGCAATAAATTTGTAAAGTGGTCCCGTTTCGTAAAACATTCACTTTTTTCCAAAAAAATGCTTGACGATGGAAATTTCAAAAATATTGCGGGGCCGTGCTGGAGTGTGTTCTTAGGCCTTGTACAATGGGAGGTGCTTAGGGGAGGTGTTTAGAAAAATAAACCAGGCTTTCCTTAAGCACCGGTGCTTATTTGTACAAGGTAGACGCTTAACTAAGCGTCTCTCCTATAGAAATAGGCACCGGTGCTTCAGAAAAAATCGATTTATTTTTTTAAGCACCTCTCTAAGCATCTCCCATTGTACAAGACCTTAAAGGGTTAGCGCTGCCTTGTAGTATTAATGTTGGCTAGTTGAACTGGTACCCTCGCGAACCTCTGTACTTTGAGATATTTGCGGCTGAGAGCGGCAGATAGGAGCTCCTCTCCCCCAAACCAAGCCAGGGCCGACCAGTGCTTTTGCCAAGGTGCATGCAACTATGGGCTGCAAGGTGAGGTACTGTGGTTCTGCCCAACTCATCAAATATTCTGTGGAATTTGCTGAATAAAGCTTGGTTTATCGCTCAAAAAAATCAAATGCCACCTATCAACTATTTTTTTTTTCAAATACGAGCGCTAACCCCAAAAAGAGTCAAATACCACCACTAAGCCGCATGTTATTTTGTTGGAAAGTTGGGCCGAAGTTTGTGAACTCGAGAACTTTCTTAGACAAACAAAAGAATTATCTAAGAAAAACTTATCTCAAAAACAAAAGCCACAAAGCCGCTTTTTCTCAGAGGGAGGGAGAGAAAAGCCACCCTCCGAATGAAATGTTCATCATTGCAGAAATCCCTTGGGAATTTCACAGTAGTTTCAGTTGGTTGGAGCCACAAAGTGGTTTTTATAGAAGAAGAAACGTTGTTCCTTGTACGGTGGTCAGTGAAGGTGTGTGCACCTGTCATTAATCCAGAAGCTTCTCTCAGTGGGGGTTTGCATTAAAAAAACATCACTCAGCCCCCTCCCATCTGAGCGCAGATGCTCGATTCGTTCCCTCACCGAGCATCAAGCGGAGGGGCCTAGCTCGATTAGAAAGTCCCCAGCTAGAAGATAAGGGTCGGCCTTGCTGATCTTGTCTCCACGCCCACAGAAGCCTCCATTCCTCCCACGAATCCCGGCCCGGACGCGAGCACGCAGCCGCGGGAATCAAACAACAGTGCAAGGGGAACAAGAACAAAATGCCATCCACGCCCGTGGCCGAGCCCGTTCGGCTCTGGGCGTGTAGCCGTTCGTGCGTTCCAAGTCAGGATTCTTCTTGGCGATCGCAACTTGCCTCTGGCGTATCGACTCCCCCACGTCCACTCACGCACGGGCCATGCGCGACCCATGCGTCCATTCACGCACACGCTGTTGGGTTGGAGAGATGACACCATGGACGGGACGGGGTCCTAACGATTCTCTTCTCTAGGCCTACCAGAAGGTCGTCAGTAGCCCTCAAGCACCGTCCGTCATTTTGGCATCTTCTTGCCACCCCTTTGACGCTACGGCCTATGGTAGACAGGCATGGATGGACGAGTCACTCGGCAGAGGGAGCCGAGCCGTGGCGAGCAAATCCCGCGCCACCAGGATATGCCAATTTGGTGGCTTGCACCTGTAAGGTTCCTCTCCTGGCAATGAAATCTCCGGGTCACTACCTAGCTAGTGGTCACTTCCCTGTGGCCAAGGGCGTGCAATAACAACTACTGATAAGTGAGCCCTGACGACGGCAACGCACGCGCATCAGTTGTGCTTTGGAGTTTGACGCGAGGGGGACAAAAACTCGCACGATTTGGCCCGTAATCCCCGCTGTTTTCGGCTCATTCGGATGAATACTCATACCAAAGCCATCCGTTTTCATGCCGTAAAAAACCAGAGGTTTGGATGTAGCGTCAACCGGGCGGAGGCCGGCCGACGTCCTAGCAACGATAAGCAGTTGTGTGAGAATCTGCACCGCTGCAAGTACGGCATGGCATGAGCCGTACGTACGCGAGCCTGATCAGCTAGCAGCGCGCGGCTTAGTGAGGACCATACCGGCATAACCACGAGGGCGCCTCTCACTGTCAGGACGCGCCACGAGAGGCAACTAATTAGGCCACGACTCGGCGAGAGGACCACGACGAATCGCCATTGAACCCCAAAAGGCAAAAGGCCTAGCTTGGCTCGGCCGCCCCTCTTATCTCCCCGAGTCCCCACGAGGGCCACGGCCGTATATATCTCAGTCCCAATCTCGGGGCCTCGCCGCAGCAGCGTCCCGTCCCCGTCGCCCGGATATCTACGCGCGCGGCTGCAACTGGGCGATCGGTATGTGCATCCGATCCGAGCACGCTGAACTGCATGGCACGAGGGGTCGAATCCCGCGGGGCATCCGGCGCGTGGTGCCCCGGGGAGCCGAGCATTAAGGCGGGCCGGCAATAGAAGTTTGTTAGGCACGACAGCAAGGGCGGCGCGTGGGCGGGCTTCGCCGTTGAGCCGAGCGTTGCGGCCGGCATGAATACGCGCACCGGCGATGGCAACGGCAGCGGCAGCCTCCTTTCCGTAACGGGCTGAGCTTTCCGTGAACAGCTCGTTGGTTGTAAGAAAGCCCGAGAGATACTGGAGAAACCGACTGCACACGAGATGTATATATAATCGAGCATCGATCGATCGACGGAGTAAGAAGATCTCCGGGGCCGGAGGTGAGGGCGAGGCCGGTACCCGTTGCCGGCCGGCCGGCCGTGGCGTCGCTGGCGCGGCGATTCACGCGTGTCTCCGGGGATCTACGTACGTACGAGAGCGACGGGTGAGGACGTCGATCGCCCCCCGCCGCGCCCTACCGCGCTGTCCGTTCGGTTTCCTGTCACGCTGTCGACTCCTGCGGTTTGCCTCCCCCCTATCGCTGCTCTGACGTACCCCCCTCTACGACCTAAACCTACACCGTTGCTGCGAAATTCACTGCCTCTAGGCAGGTGAGCGGGCGCCGTCAGTACCCATCACGACGAGGCATGTACGCACGGACGGACCCTAACCCTAGTTAGCTCCACAAGTTTCAGCCGGGTCGGCATGCATCATCAGAAGGGAAACGACTCGGTCTCCGCAACTAGATTGGTTTTGTCAATTGTGCCTCCGCTATAGCTCGTTAGGTGCGTACGCTCTGCATCTGTGCTCCTGCTATTCACTGGTCACAGATTCACCAAACAGTCATTAAGCCTAGGCTACTGCTACATGATCTACTAACAGTTGCTTGAGCAGTGCTGCTAGATCTCGACCGATCGATCGATCTAGCTCCGGCGACGGATGGATACGCGTCGACAAGCACCGAGTGAATGTGGCCGTTTGACCTAACAAATTAACCAGCAGTACAGCGACAGGCTCCTGTTTGGATCGACCCCGCTCATCTTTCTTCCTAGATAAGAATCATTGTACCGGCTGATTGCTCCGTCGGCGTAAAATTAACCCTAGATAATCCAGTTCCGCTTGTTGACGCTCAGCCAGATCGATGGGAGCCAATTGTCCCAGACGTCAGAGTTGGATCCTAGTTGCCGCCAAGCATGCACGCACGCCCTGATTCATGCTCCTCGCACTGGCCGACCACTACCAAAGGTTCTACGTAAGTACCACCTCTGTTTATTTTTATAAGACGTTTTAGATTTTCAGACACTGTTCAAAAACAGCATAAAGCAAGTTGTCTGAACGTCTTACAAAAACAAACGGAGGGAGTAAGTACGTTCATGTTAGCCACAAAATGCACCGATCCAACTTAGATTCCTTGGGTGATCCGTGCACTCGAATAATCACCGTGGGCCTAGCAGAGCATGCATTATTTTTCATCAGAGACTCGACCGAAGGACCTCGTTGAATATGAAACACACAGTCGGGGACAAGATGTCAGATCATATCGTGAGTGGATCGGCAGCACGTCAGTGTGGTTGCCACTCCTGTCCAGCACGGACGCGCGCACGTACGTGCACCTGCACTGACAGGTGACAGCAAAAGGACAAGGGGCGCTGGTGATGGCAGGCAGGCAGGCCCATCCGACGAAGACGCATGAATATATCTCGTACGTACGGCGGAGACCGTGCCGGAACAGCGCGTCTGGACGTTGTCAAGGCGCACGTACCCCGTCCGGTGGGCCAACGGCGGTGGGAAGCCGGGCGACCCGTCGGACGGCGTATGGCGGTGTACGGCCACACCACACGTCCTGTTCCGAGCATGGGTGGAAGTCCAACGGAACAGTGCGCCGCAGCGTGGCGCGAGCACGCCCGTGGGCAGTGCGCTGGCTGCTCGGACCGCACGTACGGCTTGCGCCTGCTCGCCGAGGTTGATGGCCGGCCCGTACTCGTGCCTGATCCAAGCGCACCATCGCCGGCGGTGGGGGACACCCGGGCTTGTCACGCGCCGTTGTGCCTCCAGAATATTTTTGGACCGGTATTGCTTCGGGTCCATGATGTGCATGCAGAATTCTCGATGCCCTGAACGAAGGAGCGAAACGAAAAGAACTTGTCTAGATCTCAGTCGACTGGATTTTTACCAAGTCTCATTCAAATGATATAACATGTAATAGAGAAAAATAAATAAATAAATTTTAGACGGATTTTAATGTAAGATTTCATGGATACATCATTGACTGAGACTGAACAAAGTATCAGTCGACCGAGACTTAGCAAGATCGAAACCTGGATGGTCATAAGCAAAACCAGGACTTGATTGCTGCTAATTAACCTGCCATATATATACTCATAAAAGAGCTGGGAGGACACGTACAGCACACTCACGAGAGGCACGGATGTCATGCAGGGGCGAGAGAAAATTACTGCTGCATACATGTACGTGCCCTGCGTTCCGGACAATGTCGTGCGTACGTCTCATACCCCGGAAAACACGCATAAACGGACGTACTGCTACTACGAGTACGTACGTGCTAAATAGCTCGCACGGATGAGACGCTGGTAGGACACGGCGGGGCAGGCGGGGGAAAGCGACGGCGCCTTCGAGCGAGCCCGACGCCGACGCGACAGGCGGACGTGTGCGGATGGACAGCAAAACAAACCCCCCACAAGTGCACTCGATCGGCGCAGTGCATCTCAGCGACTCTTCAGCCCAGTCCCCGGCCATGCAGCCACCCTCTGTTTCTTTTCCTCTCCCGGGGCCACCCACGTCGTCCCTTGATCACCAGCGGCGTCGTCGTGTACACATACACCAATCGGTCTGACTCGACGTAGCCACACGTCCACGTACCAATCCGGGCAGGATTAGCACCGGGCCGTACGTGCTAGGGCGCGCGCGGGCGCAACGACCTACCCAACCCGTCGCTGATCGCCATTACTGGCTAGGCTAGATAGCCTGCCGCCCGCGTCGTACGTCGTGGCTAGCCATCGCCTATCGATCGGGGAGGTGGCGCGCGCGCGGCACCGGGCCGGGTCGGGTCGACCGCGGACGCTGCCCGCGCCGCGGCACCGCAGACGTGGCCGGCCGGACGGACGGGGCAGCTGGCCGAGCGGGCGTGATGTGATCGCGCCGTGGTCCTCGTGACGCCGACCGCGGCTCGATCGCGTACGAACGTCCGCTGCCCGCCCAATTAATGTGTCATGGACTACACTCCTGGCGCTACGCACGTACCCTCTGCCAGTTGCCCTCGGAGAAAAACCATGTGCATATTTTTGGTTTTTTGTAAACAAGTTTGATTAGGCACACTCTTTTTAAGATATACGGTCAAACTATGTGCAAATTATGAAATGCAGTGAACTGTGTGGCTGCACGCTCTTCAATTTAAAATACCGTGTTAAGTTGTCTGCAAATTGGGCGAACGCAGCGTACTGTGTGGCTTGTGCAATGACCCTTCTCGCCGGATCGGATTGGTTAGTTAGGAATGTCTGCCATGATATCGTGACAACTAGCGTTCCGAAATGGGGGCCTAGGTGGGCGGTTCTATATAGCCACCTTGAATGGAAGCCGAACTTGTGCAAAAAATCATGAGGAGTTGGTTCGTTCACGGTGTGCCCACTTGCCCTGCATGTTTCGGGCAACACTTCGCAACAAGTAGCTCCACACTCCCATGGCCTTTCCCACAAATATCTGAAATGAGCCCGTTGCACAAAACACGTTAATACCAACAGCTCCTCAATTCGGATAACATAATAAAATGTCAATACTAGAGTTTGAATCGTCACGCCGTGTTATCTAGAACAGTTTTGCTAAAGCACATCTAGATGTGCTATAAGCATTGCACATCTAAATCCTATGTCATTGATCTTACGTTAAGATTCGTGTGGATACTTTCTTTTTCTTTTTTCTTTTCCTCTTTATGCTTGACTCACTCACTTAGATGTGCAATAACTAGAGCACATCTAGATGTGCCCTAGACACACCCTATCTAGAAGGTCCCGAAGGTTGCATTCAGCAACGGTTGTTAGGAGTTTGTTAGCACCCGATTCATAGTTGTATACGCTATCAAGGTAAGGGTACTACGAAGGGTGGAACGCTTCAAGTTATTAGAAATATGTGTCATATGTCACCTGTCAAAAGAAAGGGTCTGGTGCAATGCATGGATACCTGGTCAAATTTGAAATATATCCATTGATACTATTCATTTTTATTTATCTCTTATCGAGTCTAGAAATTTCAAAATCCTCTCTTGCACGCAGAATCGCCTTATTCACCGTTGTTGCTATTACCACGCTATTCACCTCCGAAGATGTTTCCGTCACGTCTACCCTAGCCAACCTCCTATAACTGTAGCACGTTGATACCGTCCTTGACTTCTCTTCAACAAATCTTTTATCTAGCTCCCTCTGGGCTCTGACGATAGCTTATCAACCATCCTCACTGCACTCGCCTCCCCTTGCATGCATCGACAACCCTAAGCTTCATAAACAAGATGACATATCTGGTCACCAACTATGATGTATCCGCTCTTCATTGACCATGACTCCACCGTTGCACCCCTCAAGCAAAGGCCCCCATGAGGACGTTAGGCAATCGGTGGGAAGAAGAAGCATAGGAGGAAGACAAAGAGCTTGATTTATTACAAAAACACACACAATTTAGGATGAGAATTTGAAAGCTTTTATAAATTAGAATTGAATGTTCCACACAGAACCAAGAAATACCCGATTAAACAAATCAAATAAATTTTGAAGTGCAGACTCGAGCACATGCTGCTTAACTTTTCGAGTAATGTCACGACAACAAGAGCGCCACAACTCTATTAGAAGAAGGAAATTAATAACCCTTTTGCTTTACATAAAAATCATAATGGAGAAAACATAGCTGAAAACCAAAGAAATAAATAATGACACGAGTGCACATAGTGAAGCGTCCCGTTCGATAGATGCAAGGTTTCTATACACGCTAGTACGAGTACATCCATGGCATGGAACATTTTTTGTGCAAGGGTATTTTGGTCAACATTTAGAAGCCAGGGGCACTTGCGTAATTTCACGGGCAGCAACGATCCATCGGTTGCTGATATTTACCCGCTATCCTTGTGTGATGCAGAGGCCAAGCTCATTGGGTGGAGCTCTTGGCGCTCCTAGCTCGTCGACAAGCACACCCACAAAGCCACTGATAATAAGCACACAGCAGCGCGCGCTCTTATAGTAGAACGTTCTGAACTCCGCACCAGCCCATGCAAGACTTCCAGTCCATCCCGGGCCTCGCCGGGCGGCTGTTCGGCGGCGCGGCGGCGGCGGACATCCGGCGCGTGCAGGGCCCGGCGTCCCGGTGCGGCGTGTTCTCGCAGGCGGCGTCCGCGCAGCCGGAGGCGGCCGTCAAGTGCCCGCGGTGCGAGTCCACCAACACCAAGTTCTGCTACTACAACAACTACAACCTGTCGCAGCCGCGCCACTTCTGCAAGAGCTGCCGCCGGTACTGGACCAAGGGCGGCGTCCTCCGCAACGTCCCCGTCGGCGGCGGCTGCCGCAAGGCCAAGCGCAGCTCCTCGTCGGCGTCCGCACCGTCGACGCCCGCGGCCACGGACGCCAAGAGCCAGCGGCGCGCGTCCGCGTCGTCCTCCTCCCGCTCCAACAGCGGCAGCGGCAGCGCCAGCCCCACGGCCGCTGCGGAAGAGACGACGACAACGGAGACCGAGCCCCCTCCTCCGCCCACGCCGTCGTCCAACTCCAACTCCAACGCGGTCTCCTTCGCCAACCGCATGACGAACTACCCCTTCGCGGCAGACGTGCCACCTCCGGCGCCGATATTCGCCGACCAGGCCGCCGCGCTCGCGTCCCTCTTCGCGCCGCCTCCTCCACCGCCTCTCCCGGTGTTCAGCTTCTCGGCGGAGCCCAAGATGGAGGAGGCGATCGGGTCACTGCTGCTCCCGGGGCAGGAGGCGTCGCAGGAGCCAGAGGAGCCCACCTGCACCTCCACCGTCGCGGACATGGCGCCGTTCATGTCGCTGGACGCGGGGATCTTCGAGCTCGGCGACGCGTCGCCGGCCGATTACTGGAACGGCGGGAGCTGCTGGACGGACGTCCAGGACCCGTCCGTCTACCTACCCTAGTTTGGCTTAGTTCCTCATCACGATTGCCTTAATTAAGCTGCGGTTAAATGCTTCTTAACGACGACCAACAGCTAGCTGGTAAGTACTATAGCACATGTAATGCTACGTGTACGTACGTACTGCCTGCACTTGTACCGTACCTCTTTGTTCTTGTTGCATTTCTGTGGCTGCACATCACAGGTTTGTGTAAGAAAGCTAACCATTGTGTCGCTACAACCGAATCACATTACCACTTATTCTTGCTACTCTTTAGATTGTGATTGTGTGAACTTCTCCAATGCATGTTGTACCCCTAAATTGTTGGCCTGTCTCAGTATTCTCTCATACTCTTTTCTGTAACATAAATCGCTTATGTGAATTTGGGAAAAATATATAGAATACATAGATTGCGGCGTAAAGTTGTGCAATGTTTTCAAACATATATTTAACTTTTTTCTGCACGGATCACGGTGTCATACACGCATATACCTCATCCGTAATTTCACATATATATTTAAAAAAATCAGAACCTACTTGGAAGTTGGAGCTATATTTTGTCTTTCCAAAACCGGAAAGAGTGTTGAATAATCTTAGAAAACACCGAGAAAGAAAATAAACGAAGAAAAATAGTTTGAATCGGATCAAGGGGCGCAATATTAATCTCCCTTTCCATTATGAAAATTTGATTTGTTTTTCTTCGCGACAAGGCCAAAGCTATATAAGATTGGGGCGTTATAGTTTTCCTCCGAAGAACGCAATCATGTTAGGGCTTTGTCGTCTGGTCGTAGTTCGGTGGTTGATTTGCTGAGTTTATGTTAGGTTATCGTGGTACTTAAATTTCGGGCCTCTCGTTCTCCGGGGAGTTTGTGTTGATGGGGATGGCACTGGCGGGCTAGCTGGCACTTACGTACAGTACTGGTTCTGTGTAGGGTACATCGGTACAGTACAGAGTGCGCGTACATCCGCTGGCCCCAGCGGCCTCGACCGATCGGCATGGCGCGACATACCTGCTCGCGTGCGCCCTCACGCCAACTTGGGCCGGTCCCGTCCCGTGTCCACACCACCACTGCTACTATAGTAGCAGGAGTAGTAGTTTCCCAGGACCAAACCCAAGTGTTTGGCGGGCATCATGATTCATGAGCTAGGTGCAGGTCCGCCGGAAGGCGACGTAAACCGCTGGCGAACCGGTGCGGCGCGCGAGTCAAAGCATTAAGGAGACGGTGGTCCCGTTTCGTCAGCGGGGGTCGTTGTTCCGTTGACAGTCATGGCCGGTGCACCGTACGATTTGTCCGTTGCGTGATTGCGTCCCACCCCAGTACACCCACTCCTGCCCGTCTCGGATCGGGGCTGCGTTGCGTGGCTCCGGCCGGGACACGGGTTCGGGAGGAATAGTCGCCCCTCCTCCCGTCACGCGTCGGCCCGTGCTGCTGCACCCGAGAGTCGTCACGCACGCTCGACCGAACGCGCTGCTCAGATTGCTTGGATTTTGATGGAGAGGACACCAAGGCCCCCGAATCTTGACTAGATGGATTGGCGATCATGTCGCTCAAGATTTTCGTCGAGACTACGTACGAAGTTGACGGGAAACGGAAATCTGCTAGCACGGTGCCCCTGCATATCTGCCAAACTTATACAGTATATCCAGGATAAACACACCATGCATAGATTAGAGCCTAGCTAGACTATCTCTGCACCGGAGAGTCCAGCTACCGGACTAGGGAGCAATGATCGCTTCGGGCTAAAGAAATCTTTAGGGATGCTAAAGAAATCTTGATACGGGTCAGGGTCGACTTATCCACCATTTACGGCCCACGGTCGAGGGGCTGCGTGAAGGAAAAGAATCATCGCATCGTTGTAGCTTGGGCCGAGCTGTGGCAAATTTTCGTGTTTTGAACTTTTTCTGGAACCTATTTAAGATTTGATCTTAGTTTGAATTTTTTTTTAAAATCTGACCCTTTTGCTACCGCCAGAGCCTATAGTGGTAGGGTCTAACAGCTTATCATCAGAGACTTTGGCGATAGGAAACATCGTCACCGTCAACCGGGCTGGCGGTAGCCTGCACAAACCTACTGCCAAGGTGTTTGGCGGTAAGCATGAGCGCGCACTGTGTTCAATACTTACAAGGTTTTTGGCGGTAGGGCATGCAGCCCTACCGTCAGGGACTTTGGCGGTAGGCTGTTATATCCTACCGTCATGGTCCCTGACGGTAGCAAAAGGGTCAGATCTTGAATTTTTTTCAAACTAGAATCAAATTTCGAATAGGTTTCAGGAAAGAGTCGAAACACGAAATTTAGCCCGAGCTGTCCCGCCATGACCCACTGCGATGAGACGTGAGAGGTACAGCGGTTGCGTCTGAACAAAGGACTGAGCTGTAACTGTGCAGTAAGACTGTGCCATGCCGCCGTGTCCTGCCCGGTCCACGTCGCGCTCGCAGGTCCCGTCAGCGACGAAAACTTTCCGCTGACTGCTCCCTCCCTCCCCCGTCGCCCATCCACACCTGCTCCACTCCACGACCGCCCAACACAAAAAATCAGACGCATAATCCAGTAACAATCAGTGCTTCCCCTGTTAAAGAAAGAGAACCATCGTTACGTTTTCTCCAGACAGTGTTGATTGCTGCCGACCGTCCGATCAGAAGCGGCTCGTCTCTTTCGTCCGCGGCGATGGACCGATGGTCACGTACGGACACAGTGGCAGAACAGTACGTACAACAGTACACGCGGTGCCACGGAGGAACAGGAATTTTCCTGCTTACCTCGTGGGCAGTCGTCACAGATACGGTATCTTCGCCCAGGAATTTTTATGGCCATGCTCATGCTGTCACAGGCACTGCGGCGGCGAAGCAGCCTGTGGCGTCGATCAGCCATCAGCCATCACTCCGAACTCTGACGAGGTGCACAGTGGTAGCGGCACTGCGGTACAGGCGCTATTGTTCGTGCATTTACTGCTGCAGTTCGTGGCGATGGCAGAGGCGCAGGACAGGACGGTACTGTTCGGAAGTTACTGTGATCCCAGGAGGTAACTGGCGATCCATCACTCGGCTCCATTGACTCCACTGCGCCTGCGGGCAGGGCAATGAAGACGTGGTCCTTGTACTCAGTTCTTCAGAGTGTGGCTGGTCGATCGCCGCTTCAGAAGGTAGCCGCGGAGAGGCCCGGTGCGGAGATGGCCGGTGATGAGTGGATGGACGCGTGGGCGATCCGGCGACCGCGACCGATCCGTCTGTTGTGGCCGCGGAAAAGAAGAGCATGTCGCAGAACCCGACTCCGTTCCGCAGAAAAGAAGAACATGTCGCGCTATGTGTCGCGTGTCCAGAATATTCGTGAACTTCTTCAGGAAAGAGATGTCTCGATCGTCAAAATCAGTCGCGAAGCCAACTCTGTGAGCCATGGCTTAGCACAGTTAGGTAGAGAGCAAGTGAAAACTACAGTTTGGCTAAGAAATTTCCCTCAGGAAATTGCCATAGCTATGAACACCGATTGTATCTCTATTGCTAGCTAATATATTCACTCTTTCACAAAAAAAAGGCTTGCGAGAGACATGGAAGAGTCGAGGGTCATGTTGTAGAATACTAGTATCTTGGATGATGAAGGCAAGAAATGGTTGATTGGTATGAAGAAGAGGATCAACGAGCGCAACAATGAAGGCGTTTCATTT
The DNA here is from genome assembly GCF_002162155.2 of Triticum dicoccoides. Classification (NCBI taxonomy): domain Eukaryota; kingdom Viridiplantae; phylum Streptophyta; class Magnoliopsida; order Poales; family Poaceae; genus Triticum; species Triticum dicoccoides. Next base: position 533,722,850 of record NC_041390.1, on the reverse strand, counting down.
TTTTTGCAGGGGGAATAATGTATTACTCAACTCATAATGTTCATATAAACAGTCGTAACTAGCTCTACTACATCTAATGGGCCAGAACCAACCCAAGTCATATATCTACCTTCTCTATGAGCAAACTTAGCTAAATTATCGCTGACCTTATTTTAAGTACGATTGGCATAAGTAATATATGATTCCCGAAGACACATGAGGTGTCTAATCTCCTTAATGAGTGAGGAGTAGACCGATCTATCTACTTCCTGAGTTTGAATCAACTTGACTGCAACAATAGAGCTCATCTCAACCTTGCTTGACAAGTCACTCCTCTGGACGGCAAACAACAAGCGTTCCATGCAAACACATAATTCAGCTTACATGGCTTCACGGCGCAAGTAGAGTTCCCTGCAAGAAGACAAGACAATGCTAACCTTGTCGTCCCTCAACACCATACCCGCGCCTGTTGTACCATCATTTGCATCATATTTGTTGGGGATCGTAGCAGAAAACAAAAAAAAATCCTACGTTTCACCAAGGTCAATCTATGAAGTCAACTAGCAACGAGAGGAGAGTGTATCTACATACCCTTGTAGATCGCGAGCGGAAGCGCTCAAGAGAACGGGAATGATGGAGTCGTACTCGCTGTGATCCAAATCACCGATGACCAAGTGCCGAACGGACGGCACCTCCGCGTTCAACACACGTACGGAGCGGATGACGTCTCCTCCTTCTTGATCCAGCAAGGGGGAAGGAGAGGTTGATGAAGATCCAACAGCACGACGGCGTGGTGGTGAATGCAGCAGTGATCGCAGCAGGGCTTCGCCGAGCTTCTGCGAGAGGGAGAGGTGTAGCAGGGGAGAGGGAGGCGCCAAGGCTTGAGGTGCGGCTGCCCTCCCTCCCCCCCTTTATATAGGCCCCCTAGTGGGGTGCGCCGGCCCTAGGAGATGGGATCTCCTAGGGGGGCGGCGGCCAAGGGGGTGGAGTACCCCCCAAGGCAAGTGGAGGCGCCCCCTCCCCTAGGGTTCCCAACCCTAGGCGCATGGGGGGCCCAAAGGGGGGTGCACCAGCCCACTATGGGCTGGTTCCCCTCCCTACTTCAGCCCATGGGGCCCTTCGGGATGGGTAGCCCCACCCGGTGGACCCCCGGGACCCATCCGGTGGTCCCGGTACAATACGGGTGACCCCGAAACTTTCCCGATGGCCGAAACTACACTTCTTATATATAATTCTTCACCTCCGGACAATTCCGGAACTCCTCGTGACGTCCAGGATCTTATCCGGGACTCCGAACAACTTTCGAATTACTGCATACTCATATCTATACAACCCTAGCGTCACCGAATCTTAAGTGTGTAGTGATGCGACCTGTTGTAGTATAGACACTAAGTTCGTCGATGTTTCGCCAGAAGCCGGTTGTGTCCAAAAGTACACTGCATATATGTCAAAGTGCTCGCCGCTAAGTTACGAAGACGAGCAACCGCTCATAAAAGATACATGCATGCACGCTGAATCGTTACAGGCCATGTGCATTTGGAAAGATGAGAAGCGTGTTCAGGTTGAGATGATAATTTCTTGTGCATTAGACTTTCATGCATTAGAAGAAAAACAAGGAAAAGAATATTCCAACTATTTTGGTGAGCCACGTTTACAAGGAGGCATCAAGGAGTCCATGATGGATCTTGTGTGTTTGCTAACCAAGATCAGTTGCAACGTGAGGATCAAATATATATATTATTTTATATTCCTCTTCTTACCATGAAAAGAGCGTGTATGGAAGGGATTATTAATACGTGATCAGCTTACCTTAAAAGAAGTCGGATGGGGCCCACCTGCGGATAGAGATGCACTTGATGATGTATGGCGCATCAGTCCATATTAGTTCACGTTATGTTGTTTAAATTGGCTTGTAAAAGATTGCATGCTTGCATGCAAGTCATCCGGACGGTAGAGTCCAAGTCAGTTTAAAGTTTATTTAATTTTTTGTGTTGCCGTGCAAGTCTAGGATAGAAATATATTTGGTTTCCAACTTTGTTAGGTGTCGGCTGATATATAAAGCCAAGGTGCGTCACATGTAAGGAGGTTATTTTTTGGATAAAATAGACACGGTGTGTTTTTAAGGGTAGACACCCGTATCAAGTTTTAGAGGGATCTTTAGAAAACCTCTGTGTTGCGATTTCTTTGTAGAAATTGTTTTTGCGCGTGAGTACCTTCGTCGAGATTGGTTTTCTCGTGCTGGGCCGCAAGGTTCAAACCCTCTACTTCGTGTACATCGCGTGCGCGGGCAAGAGGTTGCTATTGGTGGTGGAGGAGTGTCGTGAAAGATTGGGCCGCAACAACCGATCGGATCTCACTACGAGGTTCGGTCTCATATCAGGTGGTATTCAGAGCATCAGGTTGTTCACGACACTATGGGGAAGATGGCGAGTGCATCATCATTCAGTAAGCTAAGCTATGGATTTCAGTTGGAGGAGGAAGGACGTTGGTTCGGGCTTTTTCACACCCGTGTGGTGGTGAAGGAGAGATCATGTGCCATGACGACCGATCACATGAATGTGGTCAACGCCGCAAGCATCGAGATGGTTGAAAAGCTAAATCTACCAATGGTACCACATCCACAACCATACTTGTTTCGTTGGGGTCAGGAAGAGCTCACTGTCACGCACCAAACCAAGGTACTGTTTTTGTTGGAAAATTATTTTTGTGAGGTTTTGTGCGACGTGATTCCGGCACCGATGATTTCGTGTCACTTGTTATTGGGCGAGCCATGGTACAATGAGCATGATGTTGTGTATGATCGCAAAACAAACAGATATACCGTCAAGAAGGATAAGAAGTACGACCTCGTGCCCATGGGTCAGGATCGTTTTATTGTTTGGAGGAAAGAACATCAAAAGAAGGTGAAACAAGAGGAAGATGCTAAAAAAATATAAGTGAATCTACTGAATATTCTGTGGTCACCAATCAATCCGCCCATGAAAAAGTTGCTGCAGAGATCGAGTCGAAACCGAGGACGGTTTCCACTAAAGGGGGAGAGGATGATGCGACCTGTTGTAGTATAGACACTAAGTTCGTCGATGTTTCGCCAGAAGCCGGTTGTGTCCAAAAGTACACTGCATATATGTCAAAGTGCTCGCCGCTAAGTTACGAAGACGAGCAACCGCTCATAAAAGATACATGCATGCACGCTGATGCATTTGGAAAGATGAGAAGCGTGTTCAGGTTGAGATGATAATTTCTTGTGCATTAGACTTTCATTCATTAGAAGAAAAACAAGGAAAAGAATATTCCAACTATTTTGGTGAGCCACATTTACAAGGAGGCATCAAGGAGTCCATGATGGATCTTGTGTGTTTGCTAACCAAGATCAGTTGCAACGTGAGGATCAAATATATATATATTATTTTATATTCCTCTTCTTACCATGGAAAGAGCGTGTATGGAATGGATTGTTAATACGTGATCAGCTTACCTTAAAAGAAGTCGGATGGGGCCCACCTGTGGATAGAGATGCACTTGATGATGTATGGCGCATCAGTCCATATTAGTTCACGTTATGTTGTTTAAATTGGCTTGTAAAAGATTGCATGCTTGCATGCAAGTCATCCGGACGGTAGAGTCCAAGTCAGTTTAAAGTTTATTTAATTTTTTGTGTTGCCGTGCAAGTCTAGGATAGAAATATATTTGGTTTCCAACTTTGTTAGGTGTCGGCTGATATATAAAGCCAAGGTGCGTCACATGTAATGAGGTTATTTTTTGGATAAAATAGACACGATGTGTTTTTAAGGGTAGACACCCGTATCAAGTTTTAGAGGGATCTTTAGAAAACCTTTGTGTTGCGATTTCTTTGTAGAAATTGTTTTTGCGCGTGAGTACCTTCGTCGAGATTGGTTTTCTCGTGCTGGGCCGCAAGGTTCAAACCCTCTACTTCGTGTACATCGCGTGCGCGGGCAAGAGGTTGCTATTGGTGGTGGTGGAGTGTCGTGAAAGATCGGGCCGCAACAACCGATCGGATCTCACTACGAGGTTCGGTCTCATATCATGTAGACCCTACGGGTTCGGGAGACAAGCAGACATGACCGAGACGACTCTCTGGTCAATAACCAACAGCGGGATCTGGATACCCATGTTGGCTCCCACATGCTCCTCGATGATTTCATCGGATGAACCACGATGTCGAGGACCTAATCAATCCCGTACTCAATTCCCTTTGTCAATCGGTACGTTACTTGCTAGAGACTCGATCGTCCGTATCCCAATACCTTGTTCAGTCTCGTTATCGGCAAGTCACTTTAATCGTATCGTAATGCATGATCCCGTGATCAACCACTTGATCACATTGAGCTCATTATGATGATGCATTATCGAGTGGGCCTAGAGATACCTCTCCGTCATACGGAGTGACAAATCCCAGTCTCGATTCGTGCCAACCCAACAGACACTTTCAGAGATACCTATAATGTACCTTTATAGTCACCCAGTTACGTTGTGACGTTTGGCACACCCAAGGCACTCCTACGGTATCCGGGAGTTGCACAATCTCATGGTCTAAGGAAATGATAGTTGACATCCAGAAAAGCTACAACAAACGAACTACACGATCTTTGTGCTATGCTTAGGTTTGGGTCTTGTCCATCACATCATTCTCCTAATGATGTGATCCCGTTATCAATGACATCCCCATGTCCATAGCCAGGAAACCATGACTATCTGTTGATCAACGAACTAGTCAACTAGAGGCTCACTAGGGACACATTGTGGTCTATGTATTCACACATGTATTATGATTTCCGGATAATACAATTATAGCATGAATAATAGAGAATTATCATGAACAAGGAAATATAATAATCATTTTATTATTGCCTCTAGGGCATATTTCCAACAGTCTCCCACTTGCACTAGAGTCAATCATCTAGTTACATTGTGATGGATCGAACACCCATGGAATTCTGGTGTTGATCATGTTTTGCTCTAGGGAGAGGTTTAGTCAACGGATCTGCTACATTCAGGTCCGTATGTACTTTACAAATCTCTATGTCTCCATTTTGAACACTTTCACGAATGGAGTTGAAGCGACCCTTGATATGCCTGGTCTTCCTGTGAAACCTGGGCTCCTTGGCAAGGGCAATAGCTCTAGTGTTGTCACAGAAGAGAGTCATTGGGCCCAACGCATTGGGTATGACTCCTAGGTCGGTAATGAACTCCTCCACCTAGACTGCTTCGTGTGCTGCCTCCGAGGCTGCCATGTACTCCGTTTCACATGTAGATCCTGCCACAACGCTATGCTTGCAACTGCACCAGCTTACTGCCCCACCATTCAAAATATACACGTATCCGGTTTGTGACTTAGAGTCATCCAGATCTGTGTCGAAGCTAGCATCGACGTAACCCTTTACGACGAGCTCTTCGTCACCTTCATAAACGAGAAACATTTCCTTAGTCCTTTTCAAGTACTTCAGGATATTTTTGACCGCTGTCCAGTGTTCCATGCCGGGATTACTTTGGTACCTTCCTACCAAACTTACGGCAAGGTTTACATCAGGTCTGGTACACAGCATAGCATACATGATAGACCCTATGGCCGAGGCATAAGGGACGACACTCATCTTTTCTCTATCTTTTGCCGTGGTCGGGCATTGAGCCAAGCTCAATCTCGTATCTTGCAATACAGGCAAGAACCCCTTCTTTGACTGATCCATTTTAAACTTCTTCAAAATCTTGTCAAGGTACGTACTCTGTGAAAGACCAATGAGGCGTCTCGATCTATCTCTATAGATCTTGATGCCTAATATATAAGCAACTTCTCCAAGGTCCTTCATTGAAAAACACTTATTCAAATAGGCCTTTATGCTTTTCAAGAATTCTATATCATTTCCCATCAACAGTATGTCATCCACATACAATATGAGAAATGCTACAGAGCTCCCACTCACTTTCTTGTAAATGCAGGCTTCTCCATAAGTCTGCATAAACCCAAACGCTTTGATCATCTCATCAAAGCAAATGTTCCAACTCCGAGATGCTTGCACCAACCCATAAATCGAGTGTTGGAGCTTGCACACCTTGTCAGCATTCTTAGGATCGACAAAACCTTTCGGCTGCATCATATACAATTCTTCCTTAAGGAAACCATTAAGGAATGCCGTTTTGACGTCCATTTGCCATATCTCATAATCATAGAATGCGGCAATTGCTAACATGATTCCGACGGACTTCAGCTTCGCTACGGGTGAGAAAGTCTCATCGTAGTCAACCCCTTGAACTTATCGATAACCCTTAGCGACAAGCCGAGCCTTATAGATGGTCACATTACCATCCGCGTCTGTCTTCTTCTTAAAGATCCATTTATTTTCTATGGCTCGCCGATCAACGGGCAAGTCAGTCAAAGTCCATACTTCGTTTTCATACATGGATCCTATCTCAGATTTCATGGCTTCTAGCCATTTGTCGGAATCCGGGCCCGCCATCGCTTCTTCATAGTTCGAAGGTTCACCGTTGTCTAACAACATGATTTCCAAGACAGGGTTGCCTTACCACTCTGGTGCGGAACGTGTCCTTGTGGACCTACGAAGTTCAGTAACAACTTGATCTGAAGTTTCATGATCACCATCATCAACTTCCTCTCTAGTCGGTGCAGGCACCTCAGGAACATTTTCTTGAGCTGCGCCATTTACCGGTTCAAGAGGTAATACTTCATCAAGTTCTACCTTCCTCCCACTTATTTCTTTTGAGAGAAACTCCTTCTCTAGAAAGGACCCATTCTTGGCAACAAAGATCTTGCCTTCGGATCTGAGGTAGAAGGTATACCCAACAGTTTCTTTAGGGTATCCTATGAAGACGCATTTTTCCGACTTGGGTTCGAGCTTTTCAGGTTGAAGTTTCTTGACATAAGCATCGCATCCCCAAACTTTTAGAAACGACAGCTTAGGTTTCTTCCCAAACCATAATTCATACGGTGTCGTCTCAACGGATTTCGACGGAGCCCTATTTAAAGTGAATGCGGCAGTCTCTAAAGCATAGCCCCAAAATGATAGCGGTAAATCAGTAAGAGACATCATAGATCGCACCATATCTAATAGAGTGCGATTACGATGTTCGGACACACCATTACACTGAGGTGTTCCAGGCGGCGTGAGTTGTGAAACTATTCCACATTTTCTTAAGTGTGTGCCAGATTCGCGAGTCAAGTATTCTCCCCCACGATCTGATCGCAAGAACTTGATTTTCCTGTCACGTTGATTCTCAACCTCACTCTGAAATTCCTTGAACTTTTCAAAGGTCTCAGACTTGTGTTTCATTAAGTAGACATACCCATATCTACTCAAGTCATCAGTGAGGGTGAGGACATAACGATAGCCACCGCGAGCCTCAACACTCATTAGACCGCACACATCAGTATGTATGATTTCCAATAAGTTGGTTGCTCGCTCCATTGTTCCTGAGAACGGAGTCTTGGTCATTTTACCCATGAGGCATGGTTCGCACGTGTCAAATGATTCATAATCAAGAGACTCTAAAAGTCCATCTGCATGGAGTTTCTTCATGCGTTTGACACCTATGTGACCAAGGCGGCAGTGCCACAAGTATGTGGGACTATCATTATCAACCTTACATCTTTTGGTATTCACACTATGAATATGTGTAGCATTACGCTCGAGATTCATTAAGAATAAACCATTCACCATCGGAGCATGACCATAAAACATATCTCTCATATAAATAGAACAACCATTATTCTCGGATTTAAATGAGTAGCCATCTTGTATTAAACAAGATCCTGATACAATGTTCATGCTCAAAGCTGGCACTAAATAACAATTATTGAGGTTTAAAACTAATCCCGTAGGTAAATGTAGAGGTAGCGTGCCGACGGCGATCACATCGACCTTGGAACCATTCCCGACGCGCATCGTCACCTCGTCCTTCGCCAATCTCCGCTTATTCCGCAACTCCTGCTTTGAGTTACAAATGTGAGCAACCGCACCGGTATCAAATACCCAGGAGCTACTACGAGTACTGGTAAGGTGCACATCAATTACATGTATGTCACATATACCTTTAGTGTTGCCGGCCTTCTTGTCCGCTAAGTATTTGGGGCAGTTCTGCTTCCAGTTACCACTTCCCTTGCAATAAAAGCACTCAGTCTCGGGCTTGGGTCCATTCTTTGGCTTCTTCCCGGCAGCTTGCTTATCGGGCGCGGCAACTCCCTTGCTGTCCTTCTTGAAGTTCTTCTTACCCTTGCCTTTCTTGAACTTAGTGGTTTTATTCACCATCAACACTTGATGTTCCTTTTTGACTTCTACCTCTGCTGATTTCAACATTGCAAATACTTTAGGAATGGTCTTTTCCATCCCCTGCATATTGAAGTTCATCACAAAGCTCTTGTAGCTTGGTGGAAGCGACTGAAGGATTCTGTCAATGACCGCGTCATCTGGGAGATTAACTCCCAGCTGAGTCAAGTGGTTATGCAACCCAGACATTTTGAGTATGTGCTCACTGACAGAACTATTTTTCTCCATCTTACAGCTGAAGAACTTGTCAGAGACTTCATATCTCTCGACCCGGGCATGAGCTTGGAAAACCATTTTCAGCTCTTCGAACATCTCAGATGCTCCGTGTCGCTCAAAACGCTTTTGGAGCCCTAGTTCTAAGCTGTAAAGCATGCCGCACTGAACGAGGGAGTAATCATCAGCACGTGTCTGCCAAGCATTCATAACGTCTTGGTTTTGTGGGACGGGTGCGTCACCTAGCGGTGCTTCTAGGACATAATCTTTCTTGGCAGCTATGAGGATGATCCTCAGGTTCCGGACCCAGTCCATATAGTTGCTGCCATCGTCTTTCAGCTTGGTTTTCTCTAGGAACGCGTTGAAGTTGAGGACAACGTTGGCCATTTGATCTACAAAGACATATTGTAAATTTTTTAGACTAAGTTCATGATAATTAAGTTCATCTAATCAAATTATTCAATGAACTCCCACTTAGATAGACATACCTCCAGTCATCTAAGTATAACATGATCCGAGTTGACTAGGCCGTGTCCGATCATCACGTGAGACGGACTAGTCAACATCGATGAACATCTTCATGTTGATCGTATCTTCTATACGACTCATGCTCGACCTTTTGGTCTTCTGTGTTCCGAGGCCATGTCTGTACATGCTAGGCTCGTCAAGTCAACCTAAGTGTATTGCGTGTGTAAATCTGTCTTACACCCGTTGTATGTGAACGTTGGAATCTATCACACCCGATCATCACGTGGTGCTTCGAAACAACGAACTGTCGCAACGGCGCACAGTTAGGGGGAACACTTTCTTGAAATTATTATGAGGGATCATCTTATTTACTACCATCGTTCTAAGTAAACAAGATGCAAAAACATGATAAACATCACATGCAATCAAATAATAGTGACATGATATGGCCAATATCATATAGCTCCTTTGATCTCCATCTTGGGGCTCCATGATCATCTTGTCACCGGCATGACACCATGATCTCCATCATCATGATCTCCATCATCGTGTCTTCTTGAAGTTGTCTCGTCATCTATTACTTCTACTACTATGGCTAACACTTTAGCAATAAAGTAAAGTAATTACATGATGTTTATGTTGACACGCAGGTCATAAATAAATAAAGACAACTCCTATGGCTCCTGCCGGTTGTCATACTCATCGACATGCAAGTCGTGATTCCTATTACAAGAACATGATCGATCTCATACATCACATATATCATTCATCATTCATCACAACCTTTGGCCATATCACATCACAAAACACTTGCTGCAAAAACAAGTTAGACGTCCTCTAATTGTTGTTGCAAGTTTTTACGTGGCTGCTATAGGTTTCTAGCAAGAACGTTTCTTACCTATGACAAAACCACAACGTGAATTGCCAATTTCTATTTACCCTTCATAAGGACCCTGTTCATCGAATCCGATCCGACTAAAGTGGGAGAGACAGACACCCGCCAGCCACCTTATGCAACTAGTGCATGTCAATCGGTGGAACCGGTCTCACGTAAGCGTACGTGTAAGGTTGGTCCGGGCCGCTTCATCCCACGATGCCGCCGAATCAATATAAGACTAGTAACGGCAAGCAAATTGACAATATCGACGCCCACAACTACTTTGTGTTCTACTCGTGCATAGTAACTATGCATAGACCTAGCTCATGATGCCACTATTGGGGATCGTAGCAGAAAATAAAAAAAATTCCTACGTTTCACCAAGGTCAATCTATGGAATCAACTAGCAACGAGAGGAGAGTGCATCTACATACCCTTGTAGATCGCGAGCGGAAGCGTTCAAGAGAACGGGGATGATGGAGTCGTACTCGCCGTCATCCAAATCACCGATGACCAAGTGCCGAACGGACGGCACCTCCGCGTTCAACACACGTACGGAGCGGATGACGTCTCCTCCTTCTTGATCCAGCAAGGGGGAAGGAGAGGTTGATGAAGATCTAGCAGCACGACGGCGTGGTGGTGGATGCAGCAGTGATCGCAGCAGGGCTTCGCCGAGGTTCTGCGAGAGGGAGAGGTGTAGCAGGGGAGAGGGAGGCGCCAAGGCTTGAGGTGCGGCTGCCCTCCCTCCCCCCCCTTTATATAGGCCCCCTAGGGGGGTGCGCCGACCCTAGGAGATGGGATCTCCTAGGGGGGGCGGCGGCCAAGGGCGTGGAGTACCCCCTAAGGCAAGTGGAGGCGCCCCCTCCCCTAGGGTTCCCAACCCTAGGCGCATGGGGGGCCCAAGGGGGGGTGCACCAGCCCACTATGGGCTGGTTCCCCTCCCCACTTCAGCCCATGGGGCCCTTCGGGATGGGTAGCCCCACCCGGTGGACCCCCGGGACCCATCTGATGGTCCCGATACAATACCGGTGACCCCAAAACTTTCCCGATGGCCGAAACTACCCTTCCTATATATAATTCTTCACCTTCGGACAATTCTGGAACTCCTCGTGACGTCCAGGATCTCATACGGGACTCCGAACAACTTTTGGATTACTGCATACTCATATCTATACAACCCTAGCGTCACCAAACCTTAAGTGTGTAGACCCTACGGGTTCGGGAGACAAGCAGACATGACCGAGACGACTCTCTGGTCAATAACCAACAGCGGGATCTGGATACCCATGTTGGCTCCCACATGCTCCTCGATGATCTCATCGGATGAACCACGATGTCAAGGACCTAATCAATCCCGTACTCAATTCCCTTTGTCAATCGATACGTTACTTGCCCGAGACTCGATCGTCGGTATCCCAATACCTTGTTCAGTCTCGTTACCGGCAAGTAACTTTACTCGTACCGTAATGCATGATCCCGTGATCAACCACTTTATCACATTGAACTCATTATGATGATGCATTACCGAGTGGTCCCAGAGATACCTCTCCGTCATACGGAGTGACAAATCCCAGTCTCGATTCGTGCCAACCCAACAGACACTTTCGGAGATACCTGTAATGTACCTTTATAGTCACCCAGATACATTGTGACGTTTGGCACACCCAAGGCACTCCTACGGTATCCGGGAGTTGCACAATCTCATGGTCTAAGGAAATGATACTTGACATCCAGAAAAGCTACAACAAACGAACTACACGATCTTTGTGCTATGCTTAGGTTTGGGTCTTGTCCATCACATCATTCTCCTAATGATGTGATCCCGTTATCAATGACATCCCCATATCCATAGCCAGGAAACCATGACTATCTGTTGATCAACGAGCTAGTCAACTAGAGGCTCACTAGGGACACATTGTGGTCTATGTATTCACACATGTATTACGATTTCCGGGTAATACAATTATAGCATGAATAATAGACAATTATCATGAACAAGAAATATAATAATCATTTTATTATTGCCTCTAGGGCATATTTCCAACAATATTCATATGTATTCAGCTTCACCCAACCAGCTTCAGGTGCACACCACTCGGGATCAACATCGCCCATTATCAAATGTGGTCGGCGGACTCAGTTACCATATGTGACAATAGTTTTACCCTTGCTAGGAGATGAGGATAGATCAGTTCTAATGTCGATTAGTGAATCAAAGCAGCTCACCAAGAACCTTCTAGATGCTTCCATAGGAGGCGGGGGCTTAGGATGAACCACCTTATTCCAAATGTGGCAGGCACGCCACAACGTCATTAGAAGTAGAGCGCTCGATATCCGGTAGTGGCTCTAGAACAACCAATAGCCATTCCCTCCCCGAATTTTGGATGGAAGTAATATTCGGTAAAGTCCATATCTCACACATGGTACGCTATAATTATTAAGAAAGAGTGCGAGGTACGACGGAGCGAATGAAAGCCGTCTTCGGTTTCTCAATAACACACCGGGAATAAGTCATTATGCTCAAGGCCTCAGATGTGCTTGTTCTGCCATGTTGGCAATGAATCCGCGGCCACCCTCCAAGCAAAATTACAAACCGTGGGAGGAACATCACATGACCAAATGACATGCCAACAGGACCAACACCCATCAGGTCTAGTACTAGTCTCCGTCAAGGTACCTATGAGCTTCCTTGAAGCCAAATTGGTATGCATTTTTGACAGAAAAACCCCATACTTACCAGGCCCCCAAGCAAGTGTATCATCCTCCAACCGTGGTGAAGCATGGATCTCAGCAACATCAGCCGGTATGAAATAATTCTACAACAGACCATAATTCCATGAACCGTTCTTGTTTAGCAATTCAGAGACAAACCGAATTCGACATCTTCCTTGCAATGTGATGGGTTTTTAGGAGAAGGGCCACAAAATCCAATTAGCATGCCAAATCCGAGTACTCCTTTTGTTTCCGGCCCTTCAAATCAAACCTTTTTTCAGTCGATCAAGCCATAGCTAATAGCGTGCAATGATGATGAGGCATTCCCAAGAAAATAGTGTCCTCAAACTTACTGCTAGGGTAGTTCTGGCCTTTAAACTGTTGGGGAACGTAGTAATTTCAAAAATTTCCTACGCACACACATGATAATGGTGATGCATAGCAACGAGAGGGAAGAGTGTTGTCCACGTACCCTCGTAGACCATTAAGCAGAAGCGTTATGACAACGCGGTTGATGTAGTCGTACGTCTTCACGATCGACCGGTCCTCAGTACCGAACGTACGGCACCTCCGCGTTCAGCACACGTTCCACTCGGTGACGTCCCACGAACTCACGATCCAGTAGAGCTCGGGGAAGAGTTTCGTCAGCACGATGGCGTGGTGACGATGTTGATGAAGTTCTGCAGCAAGGCTTCGCCTAAACACCGCTACAGTATGACCGAGGTGGATTATGATGGAGGGGGCACCGCACAAGGCTGGGAGAGATCTTTGTGATCAACTTGTGTGTCTAGAGGTGCCCCCTGCCCCTATATATAAAGGAGCAAGGGGGAGGCCGGCCGGCCCTTGTTGGCACGCCTAGGAGGAGGAATCCTCCTCCTAGTAGGAGTAGGATTCCTCCCTTTCCTACTCCTACTAGGAGGGGGAAAGGAAGGGAGAGAAAGAGAAGGAAAGGGGGGCGCCACCCCCCTTCTCCTAGTCCAATTCGGACAGGGGGAAGGGGGAGCGCTGTCTGCCCTAGGACGGCCCCTATATCTTTACCTTATAGCCCAACAAGGCCCATTAGTCCCCGGGGGGGGGGGGGTCCGGTAACCCCTCTGGTACTCCGGTAAAATCCCGATTTCACCCGGAACTATTCCGATGTCCAAATGTAGGCTTCCAATATATCAATATTTATGTCTCGACCATTTCGAGACTCCTCTTCATGTCCGCGATCAAATCCGGGACTCCGAACTACCTTCGGTACATCAAAACATATAAACTCATAAAACTAATCGTCACAGAACTTTAAGCGTGCGGACCCTACAGGTTCGAGAACTATGTAGACATGACCGAGACACGTCTCCGGTCAATAACCAATAGCGGAACCTGAATGCTCATATTGGTTCCTACATATTCTACGAAGATCTTTATCGGTCAAACCGCACAACACTATACGTTGTTCTCTTTGTCATCGGTATGTTACTTGCCCGAGATTCGATCATCGGTATCCCAATACCTAGTTCAATCTCGTTACCGGCAAGTCTCTTTACTCGTTCCGTAATACATCATCCCGTAACTAACTCATTAGTTATCATGCTTGCAAGGCTTATAGTGATGTGTATTACCGAGAGGGCCCAGAGATACCTCTTCGACATTCGGAGTGACAAATCCTAATCTTGATCTTTGCCAACTCAACAAGTACCATCGGAGACACCTGTAGAGCACCTTTATAATCACCCAGACGTTTGGTAGCACACAAAGTGTTCCTCCGGTATTCGGGAGTTGCATAATATCATAGTCATAAGAACATGTATAAGTCCTGAAGAAAGCAATAACAGTAAACAAACGATCAAGTGCTAAGCTAACATAATGGGTCAAGTCAATCACATCATTCTCCTAATGATGTGATCCCATTGATCAAATAACAACTCATGTCTATGGTTAGGAAACTTAACCATCTTTGATCAATGAGCTAGTCAAGTAGAGGCATACTAGTGACACTATGTTTGTCTATGTATTCACACATGTATTATGTTTCTGGTTAATACAATTCTAGCATGAATAATAAACATTTATCATGAAATAAGGAAATAAATAATAACTTTATTATTACCTCTAGGGCATATTTTCTTCAGTATCCCACTTGCACTAGAGTCAATAATCCAGATTACACAGTAATGATTTTAACACCCATGGAGCCTTGGTGCTGATCATGTTTTGCTCATGGAAGAGGCTTAGTCAACGGGTTTGCAACATTTAGATCCGTATGTATCTTGCAAATCTCTATGTCTCCCACCTGGACTTGATCCCGGATGGAGTTGAAGCGTCTCTTGATGTGCTTGGTTCTCTTGTGAAATCTGGATTCTTTTGCCAAGGCAATTGCACCAGTATTGTCACAAAAGATTTTCATTGGACCCGATGCACTAGGTATGACACCTAGATCGGATATGAACTCCTTCATCTAAACTCCTTCATTTGCTGCTTCCGAAGCAGCAATGTACTCCGCTTCACATGTAGATCCCCCCACGACGCTCTGTTTAGAACTGCTCCAACTGACAGCTCCACTGTTTAATATAAACACGTACCCTGTTTGTGATTTAGAATCGTCCGGATCAGTGTCAAAGCTTGCATCAACATAACAATTTACGATGAGCTCTTTGTCACCTTCATAAACGTGAAACATATCCTTGGTCCTTTTCAGGTATTTCAGGATATTCTTGACCGCTGTCCAGTGATCCACTCATGGATTACTTTGGTACCTCCCTGCTAGGCTAATAGCAAGGCACACATCAGGTCTGGTACACAGCATTGCATACATGATAGAGCCTATGGCTGAAGCATAGGGAACACTTTTCATTTTCTCTCTATCTTCTGCAGTGGTCGGGCACTGAGTCTTACTCAACTTCACACCTTGTAACACAGGCAAGAACCCTTTCTTAGCTCGATCCATTTTGAACTTCTTCAAAACTTTATCAAGGTATGTGCTTTGTGAAAGTCCAGTTAAGCGTCTTGATCTATCTCTATAGATCTTGATGCCCAATATATAAGCAGCTTCACCGAGGTCTTTCATTGAAAAACTTTTATTCAAGTATCCTTTTATGCTATCCAGAAATTCTATATCATTTCCAATCAATAATATGTCATCCACATATAATATTAGAAATGCTACAAAGCTCCCACTCACTTTCTTGTAAATACAGGCTTCTCCAAAAGTCTGTATAAAACCATATGCTTTGATCACACTATCAAAACGTTTATTCCAGCTCCAAGAGGCTTGCACCAGTCCATAAATGGATCACTGGAGCTTGCACACTTTTTTAGTTCCCTTTGGATCGATAAAACCTTCAGGTTGCATCATATACAACTCTTCTTCCCGAAATCCATTCAGGAATGCAGTCTTTACATCCATTTGCCAAATTTCATAATCATAAAATGCGGCAATTGCTAACATGATTCGGACGGACTTAAGCATCGCTACGGGTAAGAAGGTCTCATCGTAGTCAACTCCTTGAATTTGTCAAAAACTTTTTGCAACAAGTCGACCTTTGTAGACAGTAACATTACCGTCAGTGTCTGTCTTCTTCTTGAAGATCCATTTGTTCTCGATGGCTTGTCGATCATCGGGCAAGTCAACCAAAGTCCACACTTTGTTCTCATACATGGATCCCATCTCAGATTTCATGGCCTCAAGCCATTTTGCGGAATCTGGGCTCATCATCACTTCCTCATAGTTCGTAGGTTCGTCATGGTCAAGTAACATGACCTCCAGAACTGGATTACCGTACCACTCTGGTGCGGATCTTGTTTTAGTTGACCTACGAGGTTCGGTAGTTACTTGATCTGAAGTTTCATGATCATCATCATTAGCTTCCTCACTAATTGGTGTAGATGTCACAGGAACTGGTTTCTGTGATGAACTACTTTCCAATAAGGGAGCAGGTACTGTTACCTCATCAAGTTCTACTTTCCTCCCACTCACTTCTTTCGAGAGAAACTCCTTCTCAAGAAAGGATCCATTCTTAGCAACGAATATCTTGCCTTCGGATCTGTGATAGAAGGTGTACCCTATAGTTTCCTTTGGGTATCCTGTGAAGACACATTTCTCCGGTTTGGGTTCGAGCTTATCAGGTTGAAGCTTTTTCACATAAGCATCGCAGCCCCAAACTTTAAGAAACGACAACTTTGGTTTCTTGCCAAACCATAGTTCATAAGGCGTCGTCTCAACGGATTTTGATGGTGCCCTATTTAACATGAATGCAGCCGTCTCTAAAGCATAACCCCAAAATGATAGTGGTAAATCAGTAAGAGACATCATCGATCGCACCATATCTAGTAAAGTACGATTACACGTTCTGACACACCATTATGTTGTGGTGTTCCGGGTGGCGTGAGTTGCGAAACTACTCCGCATTGTTTTAAATGTATGCCAAACTCGTAACACAAATATTCTCCTCCACGATCAGATCGTAGAAACTTTATTTTCTTGTAACGACGATTTTCCACTTCACTCTGAAATTGAACTTTTTAAATGTTTCAGACTTATGTTTCATTAAGTAGATATACCCATATCTGCTTAAATCATCTGTGAAGGTGAGAAAATAACGATACCTGTCGCGAGCCTCAATATTCATCGGACCACATACATCAGTATGTACGATTTCCAACAAATCTGTTGCTCGCTCTATAGTTCCGGATAACGGCGTTTTAGTCATCTTTCCCATAAGGCATGGTTCGCAAGTACCAAGTGATTCATAATCAAGTGATTCCAAAAGTCCATCAGTATGGAGTTTCTTCATGTGTTTTATACCAATATGACCCAAACAACAGTGCCACAAATAAGTTGCACTATCATTATCAACTCTGCATCTTTTGGCTTCAACATTATGAATATGTGTATCACTACTATCGAGATTCAACAAGAATAGACCACTCTTTAAGGGTGCATGACCATAAAAGATATTACTCATATAAATATAACAACCATTATTCTCAAATCAAATGAATAACCGTCTCGCATCAAACAAGATATAGATATAATGTTCATGCTTAACGCTGGCACCAAATAACAATTATTTAGGTCTAAAACTAATCCCGAAGGTAGATGTAGAAGTAGCGTGCCGACGGCGATCACATCGACTTTGGAACCATTTCCCACGTGCATCGTCACCTCGTCCTTAGCCAGTCTCCGCTTAATCCGTAGTCCCTGTTTCGAGTTGCAAATATTAGCAACAAAACCAGTATCAAATACCCAGGTGCTACTGCGAGCTCTGGTAAGGTACACATCAACAACATGTATATCACATATACCTGTGTTCACTTTGCCATCCTTCTTATCCGCCAAATACTTGGGGCAGTTCCGCTTCCAGTGACCAGTCTGTTTGCAGTAGAAGCAATCAGTCTCAGGCTTAGGTCCAGACTTGGGTTTCTTCTCCTGAGCTGCAACTTGTTTGCCGTTCTTCTTGAAGTTCCCCTTCTTCTTCCCTTTGCCCTTTTTCTCGAAACTGGTGGTTTTATTGACCATCAACACTTGATGCTCCTTCTTGATTTCTACCTCCGTAGCCTTTAGCATCGCGAAGAGCTCGGAAATTGTCTTATTCATCCCTTGCATATTATAGTTCATCACGAAGCTTTTGTAGCTTGGTGGCAGTGATTAAAGAACTCTGTTAATGACACTATCAACAGGAAGATTAACTCCCAGTTCAGTCAAGTGATTATGATACCCAGACATTTTGAGTATATGCTCACTGACAGAACTATGCTCCTCCATCTTGCAGCTATAGAACTTATTGGAGACTTCATATTTCAATACAGGCATTTGCTTGAAATATTAACTTCAACTCCTGGAACATCTCATATGCTCCATGACGTTCAAAACGTCGTTGAAGTCCCAATTCTAAGCCGTAAAGCATGGCACACTGAACTATCGAGTAGTCATCAGCTTTACTCTGCCAAATGTTCTTAACGTTGTCAGCAGCATCTGCAGCAGGCCTGGCACCCAGCGGTGCTTCCAGGACGTAATTCTTCTGTGCAACAATGAGGATAATCCTCAAGTTATGGACCCAGTCCGTGTAATTTCTACCATCATCTTTCAACTTTGCTTTCTCAAGGAACGCATTAAAATTCAACGGAATAACAACACGGGCCATCTATCTACAACAACATAGATAAGAAAAATACTATCAGGTACTAAGTTCATGATAAATTTAAGTTTAATTAATCGTATTACTTAAGAACTCCCACTTATATAGACATCCCTCTAATCATCTATGTGATCACATGATCCATATCAACTAAACCATAACCGATCATCACGTGAAATGGAGTAGTTTTCAATGGTGAACATCACTATGTTGATCATATCTATTATATGATTCACGCTCGACCTTTCTGTCTTAGTGTTCCAAGGCCATATGTGCATATGCTAGGCTCGTCAAGTTTAACCCAAGTATTCTGCGTGTGCAAAACTAGCTTGTTGTAACATCCCAAATTTTCAATTTGGAATGTTATACATTAGATCATCATGCATAACATATTTTATTTTGCATTTTGGTTGATCCTAGAAATTCTACGCAACTCAATGATCCACGGAGAGAGTTGGGGATTTCGTTATTTTCATATTTGAGTTCTCTCATATTTTGAGAATAGGATCATTTGATTTTATTTATTGTATCATCAATTATTTCTATTACAAAAATATGAGAGAGGGAATAAAATGACTTTCCCAAAATAAAGAAATATTGAGGATTTAATAAAAAAATCAAATAAGATTTTATTTCGGAGTTTTTCGGTGTTTTATTTGAATTTAGGAAAAATGTGCGTTTTTCAAAATTGCATTTAGGTCCCAAATAAATGTTCACCTTGTGCGGCTTGATTTTAGAAGCCCGTGAAAATTTATTTCGGAATTTTTGGAGTCTGTTTAGTATTTCTTTTTATTTTTCTTCCGAGCGGAATAATTAAAAAAAACGAACCGACTTCGGGCCGTACCCGAGCGGGACACCGCTCGGGGGCAACCCTTAAATAGCGCCGCCCCGAGCCGCCCCAGCCCATCAGCCCCGCCTCGATCCGCGCGCACCGCCGGAGACGCCGCCGACGATCTCGCCGCCCGAGGTTCGTCGCGTCTCGTTTTCCGCGTCGGAAAAAAATATCGGCGTTCGTCGTTTTTCTTTTTCTCGGATTAAATCCACGATTTTTCTGATCGCGATTCCTGATCCGATTTTCGTTTTAGTTTAACTTTTCGCTCGTTTATCGAAATCAGGCGATTCAAGCGCCTAGAGTTTCGTCTCGAAACCCTTTATCCGTTTAACCAACTTAAACAAGTTTTTGCTACTGTAAAATTTGCCCTAGATCCAGATTAGTAGAACGAAGTTGTTTTCTTTCGCCGTTTGACTTTCGTTGCTTCGTTCGATTTGATTCTTTTTGCCAATCGGAGTTCTTAAGTTGAACCTTCCGGTTAGATCTCTTATTTGAGTTTTACCTATGCATTAGATGAGTACTTATTGTATACTTGTTTGTTTGTCTGCGATAGAGTACCCGGAATGCGCCGCCTGTTACTTCGAATCGTTAGGTTTCGTGGATCATCAGCAAGGCAAGTAACACTTTGATCATACCTTTTCTACTACCCAGTTTTATTGCATTAGATCAATCCTCACACATTGCATGATTAGGATCTAATTAAATTATGGGATGGGAAGTAGATGAGGTAGTACCTATTACATGTTTATTATCAAACCTTTGGGAGTTACTTCTACGTTTGCTTATTATGCCATGCTATGCTAGTAGACGTGGATTGGGTGAGTGATATCCATGACAGATGTGAGATTGTCAATTAATGGTTTATCTAAGGTGGCAACTTAAACACACATCTGGGTGGATTGAGGCACCTGGGTATTCCAGGATTTGCCTGTTTTCTTTTGGACCGCCACCCAGGCTCAAAGGGATCATGAGACTATTCATACTAGAAACTTCCGTGTGCAGCCACAAGCTATTATGGGCTCTAGCATAGTTGACTAAGTCGTGCGAACTCTTACAGTGGTAGACTAGCAGATGTAGGGGATGTAGGTGGTACGGTCTACCCGATCGTAAGGTGCTAGCGCTTTTGAAAGACTATGTCTCGGTCATCCGTCTTCTCAAACACCCTGTAGTGCGAGAAAACAAACGGAGGCGATCGTGTCTTGTGGGAAAAAGTGCGCAAACCTCTGCAGAGTGTAATAAACTAATCATGGTTAGCCGTGTCCCCGGTTATGGACATCTTGAGTATCTAGTACTTGGATTATCATGTGAATCTCAACATGTTACTCTAAATTAATTTTGTTGGGTTATGTTTAATGATGATGCTTAATTGGGATTGAGAATGCTGTCAACCATTCTCACTGTTTAACAACCACCATGATAGTAATTAAATTTTATTTCCTTTGAAGTAGGGGAAAATTGGCTTTACGCAAAACTGTAACCATAGAGCTTTCAACCAGCCAAATATGCATATAGTATAGCTGTTTCATTCCATTACTCTCTATGTGTTACCTTGCCAGCATATTCCATGTGCGGACCTGTTTCGGGCTGCAACGTTAATGTTGCAGACTTTTCAGACGATGATTAAGGAGTTTTTAGGTCGTGGTTCTATACTCAGTGATGCCGTTGGAGTTGATGGACTCACTTATCTTCCAAGCCTTCCGCTGTTATCATTATTAGATGGCCTTAAGCCATATTTATTGTAATAAGTTCTCTTTTGAGACACTCGATGTAAAAAGTGTGTGATTGCTACTCTGCTATATATCCTCCGAGTACTGTGTGGTGTCAACATTACTGATCCAGGGATGACACCGGAGCACAAAGATCAGACCGTTTGAGGTCTGGTCGCTACAGAGATGGTATCAGAGCACACACTGACTGTAGGACACGACCACTAAGTTAGAGACCTAGATCACTATTCACTCTCTTCTCTTCTGACCTCTCATCTTTTCTACTCTTTAGGATGGCGAATGCAAGGAACAAGTTCACACAACCGGATGAAGATACACCCTTTGGACGCCACTTGAAGGAAGTCACTAGATACCTGAACATAGGAGTACCAAGCTTCACGAGAACCTACAACGCCACTTTACCTGAAGAAGAGCGCTGGATGATTCAAGTTCAAGTTCCAGGGAGGACGTTCATGCCAGTCACTGAGCCCATAGAATTTTCTTTTGATGCACCATCTTGGAGTCTAGGAAAGAGCATGGCAGCTCACATCGCCATGGGACGCATTGGAGAAGTCTACCGCAAGGATCTCAAGGATACTATCTACCAGATTTGTGGGCGCCGAGATGAACACTGGGAGATGATCAGCACCAGGAAGGATAGATCAATCGCAGCTTTTATCCCGGAGTTAAATCAGCACATTCGACGACAGGAGAACCAGATGTGCGCAGACATGATAGATCTGAAGAAGGCAAAGACTAGAATCAAGGAACTGGAGGAAGAACTCAAGGCTACACGTGAAGATTATGAAGAGGAAAATGAAGTATTGATGGGGAAGAATGACGACCTGATCAAGAAGATTGGAATATTTATGGGAGGCCCTACGCCAGTAGATGAAGACGAAGAACCTCAGGAGATTAGCCTGGAAGACTACATCATCATCGACGGCACCGACTCGGAACCAGATAGTAGCGATGATGACTATGTTGATGAAGCTAGAGCAGATATCATGGAGTCAACGACCATAGAATATTTCTAGTATACCACCTCATCAGTAGTAGTAGTCCACCATGTAAATATAGTAGCCCGAGCACTTTTGTGATAGATAGATCGATTGTATGCCTTTGTTTGATTGATTGAAGTGAATTGTTTGTTTTGCCTCATGTGCATATGGGTAGTGTTTTCTCTTTAGACCCCCTCTATTCTTATATCTCATCTTTTCTAAACCCTCAGATGCCTCCGAGACATGACCCCGGATTTACCTTCCCACCAGAGCTCACCCAGTTGATCCAGGAGCAGAATACATTGATGCAGTTGCTAGTTCAGAATCAGAATCAAGGGAACAACAACAACAACCCACCACCACCACCACCACCTGTTGACCACTTAGCCCGTTTTCTTAGGCTGAATCCGCCGGTGTTTTCCAGTAGCACCGAGCCGATAGTAGCAGATGATTGGCTCCGCAAGACAGCTAGGGAGTTGACCACAGCAGGATGCACAAATGCGGAAAAGGTGAAGTTTGCCGCACATCAGCTAGAAGGACCCACAGCATCATGGTGGGAGAATTTCACAGCCACTTTCCCAGTTGACACTGTCACATGGGACCAGTTTCAGCAGGCTTTTCGTACTGCACACGTTTCAGCAGGAGCTATGGCCATGAAGAAGCGTGAGTTTCGCAACTTGCGCCAAGGAGGAAGGACAATTGGCCAGTATGTGGAGGACTTTAGTAAGTTAGCATGTTATGCCCCGGATGACATCGCTACGGATGCAGCGAAGCGGGAGAAGTTTCTGGAAGGACTGAATGATGAGCTAAGCATGCAGTTGATGGTAGCAACCTTCAACAACTACCAGGAGTTGGTGGATCGTGCTCTTATGATTGAAGGGAAGCAGCGGCAAGTTGAGAACCGCAAGAGGAAGTATGGACAAGGTAAGTACAATTCAGGAGCTCAGCAGAAGCCACATTTTACCCCTAGACCGGGAGGACATTTTCAGCATACCCATGGAGGAGGTAGCTCGCACAATCACAATGGCACCAAGAATGGTAATGGCAATGGAGGAAGCAACGGCCAGAACCGCACCAACCCCTCAACCCCAGCCAAGAAGGACTTGAGCCAAGTCACTTGCTTTAAGTGTTCAAAGACCGGACATTATGCCAATGAATGTCCTGAATTACAAAATGGAAATAGCAATGGAAGTTCTGGGAAGAAACCGAACCCTTTTAACAGGGGACAAGTGAACCACGTTAGCATGGAGGAGGTTGAAGCTCAGCCCGATGCAGTAATAGGTAAGTTTTTGGTTAAGTCATTTACTACACTCGTTCTTTTTGATACTGGTGCATCGCATTCATACATCTCAAGAGGATTTGTGGATAAGTATAACCTACCAACCCAAGCCCTTAGGTCACCCATGTTAGTAACCTCGCCCGGAGCAGAGTATGTGGCTAGTCTATGGTGTGATCGGTTACCATTAAGGATTGGTAACTATGTTTTTCCCTCAGACCTAATAGTATTGGAATCTCAAGGATTGGATGTGATATTAGGCATGGATTGGTTATCAAAGTATGAAGGGAATATTGAGTGTGCTAGTAAGTCAATTCTGCTTACCACCCCAGAAGGGAGAAGGATCAAGTATGTATCCCGACATGTGCCGAAGAGGACTCAAGTAAATTGCTTAACAAGAGTTGTGCAGGAGGAAGTACCAGTGGTAAGGGATTTTCCTGATGTATTTCCAGAGGAGTTGCCAGGCATGCCACCGGATAGAGATATTGAGTTCTTGATTGAGCTATTGCCAGGCACAGGTCCAATATCAAAGAGACCATATAGGATGCCAACAAAGGATTTGGTGGAAATTAAGAAGCAAATTAAGGAGTTACTGGATAAGGGATATATTCGCCCAATGTTCTTCGCCTTGGGGATCGCCAGTACTTCTAGTGGAGAAGAAGGATGGATCATCCAGGATGGTTGTTGATTATCGAGGATTAAATGAAGTAACAATCAAGAACAAGTACCCGCTACCAATGATCAATGATCTGTTTGATCGATTGCAAGGAGCTAAGGTATTTTCCAAAATCGATCTGCGATCAGGATACCACCAGTTGAAGATTCGAGAACAGGATATTCCGAAGATAGCTTTTACCACCAGGTATGGGCTGTACGAGTATACCGTTATGTCATTTGGTCTGACTAACGCACCTGCCTATTTTATGAACATGATGAACAAAGTATTTATGGAGTTTTTGGATAAGTTCGTCCTGGTGTTCATTGATGATATCCTGGTTTACTCGAAGAATGAAGAGGAGCATAAGGAGCATTTGCGTTTGGTACTTGGAAAGCTCAGAGAACATCAATTATATGCCAAATTCAGCAAATGTGAGTTTTGGTTGAAGGAAGTAGGATTCCTCGGACATGTTATATCTGGAGAAGGTATAGTAGTAGATCCCGCTAAAGTTGAAACCGTGACCAAGTGGGAAGCCCCAACAACAGTTGGAGAGATCTGGAGTTTTCTTGGACTCGCAGGATACTACCGGAGATTTATTGAGAATTTCTCAAAGATTGCGAAGCCTATGACTGAGTTGTTGAAGAAAGATACCAAGTTCATATGGACGGAGGAATGTGAGGCTAGTTTCCAGGAGTTGAAGAAAGTTTGGTTACCTCACCAGTGTTGATTTTGCCAGACCAGACCAAGGATTATGAGGTGTATTGCGACGCTTCATGTCGAGGACTTGGAGCGGTGCTTATGCAGGAAGGGAGAGTTGTTTCATATGCCTCAAGACAACTGAAACCTCATGAGTTGAATTGTGCCACGCATGATTTGGAGTTAGCAGTCGTAGTGCATGCATTGAAGACATGGAGACATTTTCTCATTGGAAATCATTGTGAGGTGTACACGGATCATAAGAGTTTGAAGTACATTTTCACACAGAAGGAGTTAAATCTCAGACAAAGGAGATGGTTGGAGCTTATCAAGGATTATGATATGAAATTGCATTACCACCCCAGAAAGGCTAATGTAGTAGCTGACGCATTAAGCCGTAAGAGCCATGTCAATACATTAATAACGGGAGAAATACCAAGGGAGTTAGCCGAAAATCTTCGTGAACTATGTTTAGAAATAGTTCCGAGAGGCTATGTAGCAGCATTGGAGATTCAGTCAACCTTGATGGATAAAATCATGGAAGCTCAGAAAGCTGACAAAGAGATTGCCGCTATAAAGGACAAACTGAGCAAAGGAAAAGCTAAAGGATTTCGTGAGGATGAGCACGACACCCTATGGTTTGAAGACCGCGTTTATGTGCCCAATGACCCGGAGATTAAGAAGTTGATACTGCAAGAGGCACACGATTCACCATATTCGATTCACCCAGGAAACACCAAGATGTATTTGGATTTGAAGGATATTTTCTGGTGGACCGGAATGAAGGATATTGCGGAGTATGTAGCAGTTTGTGATGTATGTCAGAGAGTAAAGGCAGAGCATCAGAAGCCAGCAGGATTGTTACAACCATTGCCGATACCCGAATGGAAATGGGATAAGTTAGGCATGGATTTTATCACGGGATTGCCCAGGACTCGTTCAGGCTATGACTCGATTTGGGTTGTAGTTGATCGATTGACGAAAGTAGCTCATTTCATCCCAGTAAAGACCACTTACACCAGTGCTAAGTTGGCAAAGATATACATGACCAGGATCGTATGTCTGCATGGAGTTCCAAGGAGTATCGTATCGGATAGAGGAACCCAGTTTACCTCAAAGTTCTCGAAGCAGTTGCACGAAACTTTGGGTACCAGGCTAGAATTTAGTACAGCTTTTCATCCACAGACAGATGGACAGACCGAGAGAGTCAATCAGATTTTGGAGGATATGCTGAGAGCTTGTGCGCTAGATTATGGATCTAGTTGGGACGATAATTTGCCATATGCAGAGTTCTCTTACAACAACAGTTACCAAACCAGTTTGAAGATGACCCCTTTCAAAGCTTTGTATGGAAGGAGGTGCAGGACACCGTTGTCATGGGACGAAGTTGGAGACCGCCAGTTGTTTGGTCCTGACTTGATTAAAGAGTCTGAACAGAAGGTGAAGCTGATTCGCGATAGGCTCAAGGTAGCCCAGTCCAGACAGAAAAGTTATGCAGATTCTAAACGCAAGGAGACAGTTTACGAAGTCAGAGACAGAGCTTATCTTCGAGTATCTCCACTTCGGGGAACAAAGCGTTTTGGAGTTAAAGGGAAGTTAGCACCACGATTTATAGGACCATATCGAGTTTTGGAGCTTATGGGAGAAGTGGCCTACAAGTTGGAATTGCCCGAAGGATTGTCAGGAGTACATGATGTGTTCCACGTTTCTCAGTTAAAGAAATGTCACGCGGAGATGGCTGACATACCGTTGAGAGACACAGTGCCATTGGACACTATTCAGTTGGATAACGATTTGACCTACAAGGAGAAACCAGTTAAGATTCTCGAGTTTGCCAGCCAAGTTACTCGCAGCAAGGTTATCAAGTTTTGCAAGGTTCAGTGGAGCCGCCACATGGAGGATGAAGCCACCTGGGAACGAGAGGAAGACTTGCTCAAAGACCACCCTCACCTATTTTCTAGCCAACCCGAATCTCGAGGGCGAGATTCATCTTAAGGGGGGTAGGTTTGTAACATCCCAAATTTTCAATTTGGAATGTTATACATTAGATCATCATGCATAACATATTTTATTTTGCATTTTGGTTGATCCTACAAATTCTATGCAACTCAATGACCCACGGAGAGAGTTGGGGATTTCGTTACTTTCATATTTGAGTTCTCTCAAATTTTGAGAATAGGATCATTTGATTTTATTTATTGTATCATCAATTATTTCTATTACAAAAATATGAGAGAGGGAATAAAATGACTTTCCCAAAATAAAGAAATATTGAGGATTTAATAAAAAAATCAAATAAGATTTTATTTTGGAGTTTTTCGGTGTTTTATTTGAATTTAGGAAAAATGTGCATTTTTCAAAATTGCATTTAGGTCCCAAAATAAATATTCACCTTCTGCGTCTTGATTTTAGAAGCCCGTGAAAATTTATTTCGGAATTATTGGAGTCTGTTTAGTATTTCTTTTTATTTTTCTTTCGAGCGGAATAATTAAAAAAAACGAACCGACTTTGGGTCGTACCCCAGCGGGACACCGCCCGGGGGCAGCCTTTAAATAGCGTCGCCCCGAGCCGCCCCAGCCCATCAGCACCGCCTCGATCCGCGCGCCGCCGGAGCCGCCGCTGACGATCCCGCCGCTCGAGGTTCGTCGCGTCTCGTTTTCCATGCCAAAAAAAAATATCGGCGTTCGTCGTTTTTTTTCTCGGATTAAATCCGCGATTTTTCTGATCGCGATTCCTGATCCGATTTTCGTTTTAGTTTAAATTTTCGCTCGTTTATCGAAATCAGGCGATTCAAGCGCCTAGAGTTTCGTCTCGAAACCCTTTATCCGTTTAACCAACTTAAACAAGTTTTTGCTACTGTAAAATTTGCCCTAGATCCAGATTAGTAGAACAAAGTTGTTTTCTTTCGCCGTTTGACTTTCGTTGCTTCGTTCGATTTGATTCTTTTTGCTAACAGGAGTTCTTAAGTTGAACCTTCTGGTTAGATCTCTTATTTGAGTTTTACCTGTGCATTAGATGAGTACTTATTGTATGCTTGTTTGTTTGTCTGCGATAGAGTACCTGGAGTGCGCTGCCTGTTACTTTGAATCGTTAGGTTTCGCGGATCATCAGCAAGGCAAGTAACACTTTGATCATACCTTTTCTACTATCCAGTTTTATTGCATTAGATCAATCCTCACACATTGCATGATTAGGATCTAATTAAATTGTGGGATGGGAAGTAGATGAGGTAGTACCTATTACCTGTTTATTATCAAACCTTTGGGAGTTACTTCTACGTTTGCTTATTATGCTATGATATGCTAGTAGACGTGGATTGGGTGAGTGATATCCATGACCGATGTGAGATTGTTAATTAATGGTTTATCTAAGGTGGCAACTTAAACACACATCTGGGTGGATTGAGGCACCTGGGTATTCCAGGACTTGCCTGTTTTCTTTTGGACCGCCACCCAGACTCAAAGGGATCATGAGACTATTCATACTAGAAACTATCGTGTGCAACCACAAGCTATTATGGGCTCTAGCATAGTTGACTAAGTCATGCGAACTCTTATAGTGGTAGACTAGCAGATGTAGGGGATGTAGGTGGTACGGTCTACCCGATCATATGGTGCTAGCGCTTTTGAAAGACTATGTCTCGGTCATCCGTCTTCTCAAACACCCTGTAGTGCGAGAAAACAAATGGAGGCGATTGAGTCTTGTGGGGAAAAGTGCGCAAACCTCTGCAGAGTGTAATAAACTAATCATGGTTAGTCGTGTCCCCGGTTATGGACATCTTGAGTATCTAGTACTTGGATTATCATGTGAATCTCAACATGTTACTCTAAATTAATTTTGTTAGGTTATGTTTAATGATGATGCTTAATTGGGATTGAAAATGCTGTCAACCATTCTCAATGTTTAGCAACCACCATGATAGTAATTAAATTTTATTTCCTTTGAAGTAGGGAAAAATTGGCTTTACGCAAAACTGTAACCATAGAGCTTTCCACCAGCCAAATATGCATATAGTATAGCTGTTTCATTCCATTACTCTCTATGTGTTACCTTGCCAGCATATACCATGTGCTGACCCGTTTCGGGCTGCAACGTTAATGTTGCAGACTTTTCAGACGACGATTAAGGAGTTTTTAGGTCGTGGTTCTATACTCAGTGATGCCGTTGGAGTTGATGGACTCACTTATCTTCCAAGCCTTCCGCTGTTATCGTTATTAGATGGCCTTAAGCCATATTTATTGTAATAAGTTCTCTTTTGAGACACTCGATGTAATAAGTGTGTGATTGCTACTCTGCTATAAATCCTACGAGTACTGTGTGGTGTTAGCATTACTGATCCAGGGATAACACCGGAGCACAGAGATCAGACCGTTTGAGGTCTGGTCGCTACACTTGCACCCGTTGTAGATGGACGTAGAGCTTATCACACCTGATCATCACGTGGTGTCTCGGCACGATGAACTTTGGCAACGGTGCATACTCTGGGAGAACACTTTTATCTTGAAATTTAGTGAGAGATCATCTTATAATGCTACCGTCAAACAAAACAGAATAAGATGCATAAAGGATAAACATCACATGCAATCAGTACAAGTGATATGATATGGCCATCATCATCTTGTGCTTGTGATCTCCATCTCCGAAGCACCGTCATGATCACCATTGTCACCGGCGTGACACTTTGATCTCCATCGTAGCATCGTTGTCGTCTCGCCAACTATTGCTTCTACGACTATCGCTACCGCTTAGTGATAAAGTAAAGCAATTACAGGGCGATTGCATTGCATACAATAAAGCGACAACCATATGGCTCCTGCCAGTTGCCGATAACTCCGTTACAAAACATGATCATCTCATACAATAAATATAGCATAATGTCTTGACCATATCACATCACAACATGCCCTGCAAAAACAAGTTAGACGTCCTCTACTTTGTTGTTGCAAGTTTTACATGGCTGCTACGGGCTGATCAAGAACCGTTCTTACCTACGCATCAAAACCACAACGATAGTTCGTCAAGTTGTTGTTGTTTTAACCTTCTCAGGGACCGGGCGTAGCCACACTCGGTTCAACTAAAGTTGGAGAAACTGAGACCCGCCAGCCACCTGTGTGCAAAGCACGTCGGTAGAACCAGTCTCGCGTAAGCATACGCGTAATGTCGGTCCGGGCCACTTCATCCAACAATACCGCCGAACCAAAGTATGACATGCTGGTAAGCAGTATGACTTGTATTGCCCACAACTCACTTGTGTTCTACTCGTGCATATAACATCTACGCATAAAACCAGGCTCGGATGCCACTGTTGGGGAACGTAGTAATTTCAAAAATTTCCTATGCGCACACAGGATCATGGTGATGCATACCAAAGAGAGGGAAGAGTGTTGTCCACGTGCCCTCGTAGACCGTTAAGTGGAAGCGTTATGAAAACGCGGTTGATGTAGTCATATGTCTTCATGATCGACCGATCCTCAGTACCTAACATACGACACGTCCGCGTTCAGCACACGTTCAGCTTGATGACGTCCCACGAAATCATGATCTAGTAGAGCTCGGGGAAGAGTTTCGTCAGCACGACGGCGTGGTGACGATGTTGATGAAGTTCTGCAGCAGGGCTTCGCCTAAACACCGCTATAGTATGATCGAGGTGGATTATGGTGGAGGGGGCACCGCACACGGCTGGGAGAGATCTTTGTGATCAACTTGTGTGTCTAGAGGTCCCCCCTGCCCCTGTATATAAAGGAGCAAGGGGGAGGCCGACCAGCCCTTGTTGGCGCGCCTAGGAGGAGGAATCCTCCTCCTAGTAGGAGTAGGATTCCTCCCTTTCCTACTCCTACTAGGAGGGGGAAAGGCAGGGAGAGAAAGAGAAGGAAAGGGGGGCGCCGCCCCCCCTCTCCTAGTCTAATTCAGACAGGGGGAAGGGGGCGCTCTGCCTCCCCTAGGCCGGCCCCTATCTCTTTCCCTTATGTCCCAACAAGGCCCATTAGTCCCCGGGGGGTTCCGGTAACCAAGGTAGTCAGAATCCCGAGTTGACTGCTAGAATCCTACGACTTCACGACCCTACGGAAGCATGTCGATCCAAATCCCACTATGAATCCGGATCAGGTAGAATCCATGTTGAGTCACGATCCAAATCATAGAATCCTGTACAAAACTATATAATCCTGACTATGCTATGGACTACATCCGATTCTACTAACTTATCTAAGCCGTTTGCTTAGTTTAGCAAAATAGTATGCCATCATCCAAACCCTTTTCATATACCTCATGGACCTTTATTCCCCTCCCAAGTCCAAATGCTCAGCCGCGGACACCTTTGATCCAGCTCTTAGAAACCCTAGATCGAAATTGAGGATCAGGCTTGTCAACATATGGAATTGGCGTGAAAAGGAGGGTGCTTCAAGATTGATCGGAGAAGGAGAGCAAGACCCTTCAAGGTTTAGCATTGTAGGTCAGATAGACAAGTGATCGACTATTTACGCACTCTAAAAAGAACATTAGTTAATTTCATGCATTGAAGGTTTAAATGTTCCATATATTTACCTCTCATATATGTTCCATACATGCGAGCTACATGGTAGGTTAGCCATAAAAAGAAGTGGAATACAACTAGCATTGATGTGTATGTTCTTTGCTCCATATTTAGTGTCAAAACTCTATAGAACCCATATAAATTTCTTGTGTGCATACAAAATATCTTATTTGAGTAAATCTAGTAGAATCCTCGATTCCATGACTCGGTCTTACGACTCGATTCTGTCTAAGGAAAACCGATCCGACTCCGAATCCCGACTCTGACTACCTTGCCGGTAACCCCTCCGGTACTTCGGTAAAATCCCGATTTCACCTGCAACTATTCCGATGTCCAAATGTAGGCTTCCAATATATCAATCTTTATGTCTCGACCATTTTGAGACTCCTTGTCATGTCCGTGATCAAATTCAGGACTCC
This sequence comes from Triticum dicoccoides, assembly GCF_002162155.2. Classification (NCBI taxonomy): domain Eukaryota; kingdom Viridiplantae; phylum Streptophyta; class Magnoliopsida; order Poales; family Poaceae; genus Triticum; species Triticum dicoccoides. The sequence goes on along the minus strand of NC_041390.1, from coordinate 533,691,065 downwards.
GAACTACCTTTGGTACATCAAAACATATAAACTCATAAAACCGATCGTCACAGAACTTTAAGCATGCGGACCCTACGGGTTCGAGAACTATGTAGACATGACCGAGACACGTCTCCGGTCAATAACCAATAGCGGAACCTGGATGCTCATATTGGTTCCTACATATTCTACGAAGATCTTTATCGGTCAAACCGCACAACACTATATGTTGTTCTCTTTGTCATCGGTATGTTACTTGCCCGAGATTCGATCGTCGGTATCGCAATACCTAGTTCAATCTCGTTGCCTGCAAGTCTCTTTACTCGTTCCGTAATACATCATCCCGTAACTAACTCATTAGTTATCATGCTTGCAAGGCTTATAGTGATGTGTATTGCCTAGAGGGCCCAAAGATACCTCTCCGACAATCAGAGTGACAAATCCTAATCTTGATCTATGCCAACTCAACAAGTACCATCGGAGACACCTGTAGAGCACATTTATAATCACCCAGTTACGTTGTGACGTTTGGTAGCACACAAAGTGTTCCTCTGGTATTCAGGAGTTGCATAATCTCATAGTCATAAGAACATGTATAAGTCATGAAGAAAGCAATAGCAGTAAACAAACGATCAAGTGCTAAGCTAACGGAATGGGTCAAGTCAATCACATCATTCTCCTAATGATGTGATCCCGTTGATCAAATAACAACTCATGTCTATGGTTAGGAAACTTAACCATCTTTGATCAATGGGCTAGTCAAGTAGAGGCATACTAGTGACACTATGTTTGTCTATGTATTCACACATGTATTATGTTTCCGGTTAAGACAATTCTAGCATGAATAATAAACATTTATCATGAAATAAGGAAAAAATAATAACTTTATTATTGCCTCTAGGGTATATTTCCTTCATAAACTTGGGCACACAGGCTCTCCAAATTCGTGATTAGTGTCCAAGCTTGTCGAGCCAACAAAGCTTGGTTGAAAATATGAAAATCATGAAAACCTACACCACCTTTATATTTTGGTTGTGACAGATCATCCCAATCCATCCAACGCACGTTCCTTTTTCCCATCGAGGACCCCCAGTAGAAACATCTAACCATCCTCGTAAGTTCATCACAAATTGAGAAAGGTAGCTTAAACAGCCACATCATGTAAGTGGGTAAAGCATACACAATAAACTTAATGAGTGTCTCCCTTCTAGGCTGAGCGAGGAGACGCTCACCCCATTTGATTAAACGTTTAGTTGAACTCATCCGGAGATTTTAAAAAAATTGACCTTTGGACATACGACCAAACTAGTAACATTAAGCACCGCTCTAAATTTTTCTTTGAATAGCCAAGCGATAATCAGTACTCCCTTCGTTTTTATTTACTCCGCATATTAGAGTTGACTGAAGTCAAACTTTCTAGAGTTTGACCAAGTTTATAGAAAAGAATATAAATATTTACCATAACAAATCCATATGATGTGGAAGTAGATTTGATAATGAATCTAACGGTGTTGATTTGTTATTGTATATGTTAATATTTTTATCTATAAAGTTTGACTTTGACCAAAGCTAATACGCGGAGTAAATAAAAACGAAGGAAGTACAAAATAGAATCGAACACTTATGAAAAGTCAAACTTTGACCAGTTTCACTACCATAGAGATCCAAAGACAACTTAACATTTTCGTCAACACGTGAGGCCTGAAAAAACAACATCGTGTCATCTGCGATCAAAATGTGTGAGATACCTAGAGCTCTTTTGCACACCTTCACCGGAGATATTTCACCAAAAGAAACATTATGCTTTATAATTGCAGACAACCCACATCAGCCACAAAAAGGAATAGAAAGGGAGAAAGAGGATTGCCCTATTGAAGCCCACACAACGATGCAGATGAATCCAAGAAGGTCCCATTTAATCCACAAAGGGAGGTGTTTGATCGATTCGTGTATCGCATATCTATGCATGAATTGTTAAATTTTATTTTGGCATGTAATGAATTGTTGAATTGTTGTTTAATCTGTATTGTGGAAATTTTGAAATGTTAATGAATTTGTGCTATATAATGGACATGGATTAATTTGCATGAATATGACAGTTGGCATATGAGGAATGTGGTTGAACAAGGACGATGAGGAGACAACTGATGTTGTTCGCGGACGCGTCTGGTCACGCCCACAGACGTTTGGGGGGGGGGGATTGCCTAATCTGACCATGGATGCTCTTAACATACGATATCATGTATTTGGAATTATAACATGGACTCATAAGGATCATATTCTCCCAAGTAGATGTTGCGTGGTGTGTTAGGTTCAACTCAACAAAAGTTTGAACAAATTTGTTCGCCGGTCTAAACATAGGAAAACCAACCGGAGGACACATAAAAATTGTTGGCAATTGGAGCAAGAAGAAGTTGGATGTACCGAGGCAGCGTCGACCTTATCTGGTGGCGGAACAGATGGTGGCATTGTGGGTTAGTGCCTCCGGTAGCGGCGCTATGGGTTAGGGACGACAACAGAGTTAGGGTGGTGGCTGTCCAGACATGACAAGAGAGAGAGGAGAGGACGATGGAAGGTTGGTCAAGTTAAGGACGACTTGATGATATTTGAAAGAGCCCCTCCCGTCAGCCCGACATGGCAGACTTGTCAAGGCCTCTCCATATCCGCCCCTATATGAGTTGGATTTGAGGGGTGTTAACAACCCGAACGTGTGAGCGTGGTATACGAGGTCTAGTTGAGTGGCCATTTCGTTGTCGGCCAAGCCGACCACCCATTCGATTAGATGGAATCTAAGGGGTTTGGTTGTAGATGCTCTAAGAAGGAAAATCGACATAAAAGGCCATACTTTCTGTAATTACTTATGCTTGTTTGTAACTAATAGAATGTTTGAACCAAATAAATACTTGTGTTCTTTAGTAACGAAATTCCAAGTGAGTACTTCCTCACGAAACATGTTTCCCCTCAACCTTATATGTAAAACTTAAATGTACAAGCCGATGTAAGGTGGTTGAAAAATCCCGAGAAAATAAATAAAGAAACAAATAAATAATGATAATCGAGCCGAATGTCACCAATCCCAAGCCGAGTATAAAAGCAGGAGTCACCAAACCTAACATGATCTAACCTAGACTACAGAACCGGAATTGAATCGCGTCACCTTGGAAAACCAGTAGATCGTGATGCACCAAACACACCAAGCTATCGTTGGAGAAGCGTTTGCCTCTCGCTCCATGTCGTGGTACATTGATACTGCCAACGGTTCTTTTTCTTTTTCAATTTTCATTTTATTAATTTGAAATCATGAACATTTTTTGATATCATGAACATTTTTATATATAATTTTTTCCCCAAATTCGCAAGCATTTTTATAAATTCGTGAACATTTTAGTAGTTATGATTTTTTTGAATTTGCGAATATTTTTTAAAATTAAAACATTTTTGGAAAAGTCATGAACATTTTTCAGAATCGGCGAACATTTTTGGAACCTGGCAATGGACTGTTGAAATTAGGTAACATTTTTTGTTTTGATGAACAATTTTGAAATGCGTGGACTCTTTTTGAATCGATAATATTTTTTAATTCATGAGAATATTTCGAATTTTTTGAACATTTTTTCAAACTTCATGAATATTTGAAGTCACGAAAATTTCATTCAAATTCAGTAACATTTTTAATAGAATTTTTTTGAACACGTTTTAAGTATCGATTTTTTTAATTCATGAACATTTTTTGAACCTGCTAACCCTTTTTGATTTCTTGACCATGTTTTCAAAATTCATTTTTTGAACATTTTTGAAATGCTTAATTATTTAAGGAATAAAAAGAAAGAGTAAAAGCAGCAAAAGAAGGCGGTGTTTTGGCTCCTAGGTGCATATGCACCCATTGTCTAAATACACATTTTGAAAAGTTAAAAAATTCGGAACAAAAATCCCGGGGGTACATCCGGGCATTCTATATACATGCACAAAGTTTCGGTGAAAACGACGTTTTTTATGGCTTGTGTAAAAAAGATAAAGAAATGCAAAATGAATAGTTGTAATGAAGCATCAGAAATTGTCTTTTTTACACAAGCCACGAAAACCCTCGTTTTTCACTAAAAACTTTGTGCACACACATAGAATGTCCGAATATACATGCGGGATTTTTGTTCGGAATTATTCAACTTTTCAAAATATGTATTTAAACAATGGGTGCATATGCACCTAGAAGCCATTGTCAAATGAAACCCGCCCTGGGCCGGCTCAAATGGGCGTGCGGGGACATTCCTCGTTGTGTCAGGAAGCCATAAACGTAGCTCCTATTCGGCGCTTCAGGCGCCAGGGAAGCTCCCTGGCGCCCATGCGTCGGCGATGGTGGGCCAGCCCATTTACACGTTCACATTTGAGAAAAAAACGAAAAAACAGGAACATATCGCAAAAAAAATTATGAATTCGAAATATATTCGAAATATACTGATTTGGAAAAAAAAATCATAAATTTTGAAAAAGTGTTCATCCGGTTTGAAAAAAGTCGATCGAATTTGAAAAGAAGTTCATCGATCGTGCGGAACTTTTTGTAAAAAACAATTGATTTAAAAAAATGTCATCCATTTTGAAAAAAGATCATAAATTCTGTACAACTTCACAAAACTGACAAATTTCACCATTTTTAAAAAAACTACACCGATTGTGAAAAGGTTTCACGACATTTAAGTATACAAAAATGAAGAACGCAAAAGAAAAAAAATAGCTAACGGGCCGGCCCAGCTTGGAGGGCTTCAGGTGCCCATTTGCAAAGTGGACAGTAAAGGGTGCCTGAAGTGTCAAATAGGATCTTTTGGCATAAACTACCGTGCATGCGTGGTTTGGTATGTGAATGTTTTTTGAGGACTTGTTTCAGGAGAGGGCTGTCACCCACGGATTTTTTTTATTAGTAGCTTAATTCTCAATTTTTTTATTTGAGGTCTTCTATACTTCTACCATACTGGTACATGGAAATTTGGCACAAAGATTGTGGTGGGTGTGTCCCGATAAGGCACCTCCTTTTGGGCGCCTTAGGCACCGGTTGAGCTTCTTGGTGCCCACACACATGATAACCTGGGCCGACCCATGTAGAAGGCGAGCGCTCGGTCGCATTTGACTGGTTTCCCTTGGTCCGCTCGACTGATTTGTCCGGTCGCGGTTGACCAGTTGACCGGTTAACAATTGACTTTTGAAAATAATACGGCTTTTTTTTGCTAAAATGAAAAAATATTGTGAATTGAAAGATGTTGATGGATTTTTTGAAATCATAAACTTGAAAAGAGTTCACGGAGTTGAAAAATAGTTCATTGATTTCATAAAAGTGCATCAAATTTGGAAAATAGATCAGCAATTTTGACAAAAAGTTTAATGCATTTTTAAAAAAGTAAAGAAAAAAGGAAAATAAAAAAATAAAAAAAATAAAAAAATAAAAAGAGACGAAAAGAATAAAAAAGATGTAACTAATCACATCGGAGTGGGTGTCTCGTTGGCTAGCGCAGCTAACAATGTACGTGGAGGGGGTGGTTTTTTTTGGGGTATGGAGGGTGAGGGTGTGGGTTTGAGTCATACCTAGCGCACTTTAAAAAAAAATAACAGAAAAAGAGTAGATGGGTTGGCCCAGAACGGAGGGGGTGCGTGCGCCAAGTTGTGAAATACACTGTAAAGGGAACCTTAAGCGCCGTATAAAAAATGCCTCCTGATCATATGTTTTGCACACGAGACATACTGAAAAGAAAACATATTTAGTTAGATCAGCTGAATTGTTGTAGTGATCAATGAACATACACTCATGCCGCCACTGAAATTATACCGTAATGTGTGGATTCCTTGGAGCTTGTAAGAGCATCTATAGCTGGGCTTCGCACACCCCATTTATCCGGGGAACGACATAGTCACTAACCAGTTATGAAAACATGACCCAATCGGGGGCCTCAAACTGACCCTATAAATCTGACAGACACTCCTCATATCTATCCCAAATTTGGAGAGGATATGCGGAGATCCGGACGCGTCGGGGCGTGTCCGCCACGTCGAATTCGACCCATATTGGTCCAGCGCAAGTCCCTGAATCCACCTATATTCATCCCCATCCGCATCTTAGACCAAATGCAAGCCACTCCACTCCACTTCGCCCCAGGATCCCTTGATGCGATCTCCGGCTTTCTCCGGCATGACGGACAACTGATCTGACTCCGGCTTTCTCCCACCCAGACTTGTCGTGTCCTCATGGCTCTCCTGTCCTTTCCTTGAAGCTTCGGGGGTCTCTTTTTGTCTATAAGAAATCACCGTAAAGTTTTAGCTCATAACAAGGACTTTTATTTCTGCACAAAAAAGAATACCACGATAGTTCTGCTGAAAAGAGCGTCAGCCGGGTTAATTTTAATCAAATCGTACAAAAATCATATAAAATTATTATAAACATAGCATGAATACTTCATAAATTATAAATACGTTGGATACGTATCAGTGCACCGGCCTTGGAGGAGGAGTCTGACTCCTCCCCCTCTCCCAAATCGGCCTCCTTTTTTAGGGAAGGAGGCACTTTCTCACTTGGGCCTTTTTGGCCCAAATTGCCTTCCATCTCTTGGCCTTTTTAAACCCGTTGATATTTAAATTTAATATAAAATGTTCTAAATTCTTCTATACCATTTTATATACATTTTAACATCTCCGAAAACTTTTTCCACACACACACACACACACACACATAAACACTATTCTGATCACAGGATCAGAATAATATTCTGATCACAACCTGATCTGCCCCGCTAGTAGTATGTTTAACTTCCCTGTGAACTTGGTTGACCTTCCGCCAACATTGCACAAATGGGGCTTGCGATATACCGTTGAAAAACTATGGACACCAATATCATGACCCAACTTAAATTTTTGGCAAAATATAAGCGGTTTAAGAGCAGTTTTGAAAACCATTTTTTCTTCGCACAAAAAATGCGAATCGTATTTTCGATCGCATTTCTAAACTCTTTATCGGAATGAGGCATATAATATGGCGTTGAAAAGCTGCTGCAAAACCGCTCCTTCCACATGTTGAAAGTTTTCTCAAATTCCCTATGGTTAAAGAGTAATTTGAAAAAACGTTAAATTTCGTAAACCGAACAGCTGAGTACGTTTTTTCGATGTCATTTCTAAACGGCTAATCCAATGGAGGCATATGATAAGGTGTTGGAAAGCTTATGAAAATGCGCTACTTTTTCATCTTGAAAGTTTTTTTTTCTAATTTTGAATGGTTTAAGAGTAATTTAGAAAATGGTCCAAGTCCTACCGAGTTCGTATTTTCGAGCTAATTTTTTAACCGTGCGTCCGAATGCAGCAAATGATATGGCGTTGGAAAGCTTGGACAAATGCGAAACTTTTTGGTATGTATTGTTTCTACCAATTCTTTACGGTTTTAAGTAAGTTTCGAAAATAGCGAAAAACGTATTTTCGCCATAATTTCTACAAACTTTATCGGAATTGGGCAAATAATATACCGTTGAAAAGCTATAGAAAATGCGAAACTTTTTTCATGTTGATGGTTTTCTCTGATTCTTAGCCGTTTTCAAGTAATTTCGAAAACGGCGGGATCATTCGTTCTGCCTCTATCGCAAAACAGATTTTTCGAAAATGCACCGCGTGAAGAACCCGAACTTCTCAGCATATCTACCTGAATTCACTCTATTTTTGGCGTGTTTTTTTTTGCTCGCAGATCTCCATCCACTGCTAGTAGCTCTCCATCCATTCACCGGAATTGAGCAGGTGATATACGGATGGAAAGCTGCTGTAAACAAGCAACTTTCCCGTGTTGATTATTTTCTCATACTCGCGATGGTTTTAAAAGTTTTTCATCTGAAATTCATTCAGCGTAGTAGTTGAACTTCATGCTGTTTTCACGTTGAACAGCTGTGACATATTTTCGTTTGTAATTTTCTCATCCATTCGTTAGTGTTACACAAATGATACTCCTTGTGTTCAAACCCCTCTCACAATATTTTTTTAAACTTTCTTTGACCGAGGAGTTGCACTTATAATAACAAAACTTTTAGTCTTTCCTTTTTTATTCCTTTTTAATTCAAAATGCACACAGTGTAGTACGTGAACTTCTGGCAGTTATCAATCGAACTTCTCCCGGTTACGTTAAAATATCTGAGTTTTTTTATGAAATTTTAATCTGATTTTCTTAATCCCTTTTATGAATTTTGAAGCGCTCTATTTTTTTTAAAGTTGAACTTCTTGTTTTTTATTTTTGAACTTCTTGCTTTCTATTCTTTAATAACGAGGGAAATCTGAGTTTTCTATAATCATCGAAGTTCTCCATATTTTTAATATGGACTTCTTGGTTTTATTTCTTAATCCTTTTTTATGAAATTTTGAAGCGCTCTATTTTTAAAAGTTGAACTTCTTTTTTTATTTTTGAACTTCCTGTTTCCATCCTTTAATAACGAGGAAAATCTGAGTTTTCTATAATCATCAAACTTCTCCATCTTTTTAATATGGACTTCCTGGTTTTTTCTTAATCTCTTTTTTGAAATTTTGAAGCGCTCTATTTTTTAAAAAAGTTGAAATTCTTGTTATTTAATTTTTGAACTTCTTGTTTTCCATTCTTTAATAATGAGGGAAAGCTGAGTTTTCTATAATCATCGAACTTCTCCATCTTTCTAATTTGGACTTCCTGGTTTTATTTTCTTTTACTAACGGAAAAAATCCTACTTTTTGATAGACATCGAGCCCCTTCGTTAAATTTTGAACTTCTAGGTTATTTTAATAGAACTTCTTCATTATTTCAAATAGAACTTATTGTTCTTATTCTTTAGTAACCGGAAAAAATTGAGTTTTCAAATAAATATCAAACTGCTCTGCTTTTAAAAATTGAACTTCTTGGTTTTATTATTTAGTAACAACAAAAAATTGATTTTTTTAATATGCATTGAACTACTTCATTTTTTAAAATTGAACTTCTTGGTTTTTATCTTTAGTATTGGGGGAAAATGCCCAAAATGGCATTGTTTTTTGTTTTTTGAACTTCTAAATCCTAGGTTTTAATATACTTTGAACTTCTGTGTTATTTAAATCTAAACTTCATATTTTTTATTTTTTGGAGTAAAGTTTTTGTTTTTGATTTTGAAATAAACATGATTTTGACTTTTTTTTATTTTTGATCTTGATGGTCGATTCTTTTAATTCCTTTTTTTCAATTTCAACTTCTTCATTGTATTATTTAGTAATGAGAAAACATCTAAGTTTTTTTAACCTTTGAACTCCTCTCTTATTTTACTTTGACCTTCTTAGGGAAAAATATGGTTTTAAATAAGCAAACAATTTTCTAGGTTTTTACCTTTGAACTTTTAGGTTTTTTGACCTTCTCGGTTATTTCAAATTGAACTTCTAGGAAGACCATCTTATAAAAGAAATGGGTGGCAACACACTATGGGTTCCCAAGTTTACTAAATTGGTTTCACTTCTATCTCAATAAGGTGGTTTAGTGGCGATTTTCCTTCACTGTTAGTAGTAGTAGGACCACACATTTCACCAAACATGCTAGTTACTAGAGAGAGAAAACATGCATGCGCAAGGGAGCAGTGTGGGTTGCAAACATTTTGCCCAATTTTTTTTCCAGAAAACCACAATCATTTGGCCGGAGCACCAACTGTTGCTTTTTTCATATAATGAACTCATGTTTTTTATTATTATTTTGAACTATGCAAATATACACAATAGAAGTTTTTATCACTTTAACTATGCAAGTATGCAATTTTTTCCTTGTTTTGGGGTTACATCAAGCAAGCACATGTGTGTATCTTTGAAACATGGAAACATCACTGGTTCACAAAGAGAGAGGGAGAGATGGATTCTCCTGAATCAACAACATCAGTTCAATTTCAACAAATTTGAGAGTTCAGACCATCGGTTGCAGAAGTAGGTGCCGACCCCTCTTTTTTTGCCGATGTAGGCTGTCGGAGGATCCAGGCATCGACGGAGAGAGGAGTCTGGCGCTGTAGTGGATAACCACGGGAACATTAGAGGAGAACTGGCGACTTCAGGGAGGCAGAGCCGGCGCCGACGCTGTGGAAGAAGGCCGAAGCGACGCGTAGAGGAAGATGGAGGGATACTGGCGCACGGCGGCTGAGGCGGGGCTTGTGGCCGGGGCTGGTGGATGGGAACAGCGAGGCCGTTACCTGGTGCGCGACCCTCGCTGGTGGGTGCTGCTGTCATCCGCGGCGGCGCACAGAGGGGCTGGTGGGGTTACCCGGGCGGCGAGGCGGTGGGAGTAGGCGGCGGCGCGATGGGGAAAGCTGGCGGCGGCGTGATTGAGAAGGCGGGGCGACAGCCCGATGGGGAAGGCAGACCATCGCGGAGGTCGAATCCGGGAGGGTGGCGGCGGTTGCGGGGCGATGGCGGTGGCGGGGGTCCCCAGGGAGGGTGCGTGGCGGCGAAGTTCTCCGGGGAGGCCGCTGGGCGGCGTGGGGGTCTGGGAAGGGCGCGGAAGCGGCGTGGGGATCGGTGGAGAGGGATCCGGGGCTGTGGGAGATGGGGGATCTGGCTGGTTGTGGGGTGGGGTGGGGTGGGGGGATGCGTTTTTCCTTTTGTTTTTTCTCGCGCCAGCCGCACCGGTTCGGGAGGATCTCGCGCCGTCCGTGATCCAAATAACTATTTTGATTCCGGGATCAGAATAGTACTACTATATATATATATTATTGGTAATACCCGGTATTACTCGATACTCATTGAAACCCTTCCAGTGACCCCAAAACGCTTTCGGATCCTCTCAGAACTTTCTGAATATTCATGAAATAATTTCACAAATATATTCTCACGACTCCTGTCCTACTAATACTCAGCAGATCATGATTGCCTTATGCTTGTGACCCCGTAGGTTCGGTAACTCACAGACACGAACGAAACCGTTCGTCCAATGACGATAGAAAGACTGTGGACATCCACATTGGTCCCTGTGAGCACGTGAATGATATTTGAGTCACTGGTACATCGACGCCCTAAACAAACGGTTTAAAACCCTTTTCCGCGACGGCATTTGGAACCGTCGCCAAGTGAGTGTGTGCGATAGGGTGTCCTTCCCACACGACCCAGAAATCGTCGGGGATAGGCCCTCCTGGGACCCAGGCTGGGGCCGTGTGCGATCGGGCGAGGCATCGAAACCCAATCATTTCCGTAGGTATGTACATCCCACACGATGAATCCCAGAAATCATTTCCATAGGTATGTACATCCCACCTGGTGAATCCCAGAAATCATTTCCGTAGGTATGTACATCCCACACGGTAAATCAAAGAAATCATTTCCGTAGGTATGTACATCCCACACGGTGAATCCCAGAAAATCATTTTTGTAGGTATGTACATCCCACATAGTTCTTTGTGTGGAAACGTTTGTGCAAGGTGTCCTAACGCAAACAGTTCGCTATGGGAAGCCGTGTGTGATTGTTAGTTGATCGAACACGCCTACTTTCTAGAAACCGTGCGGGTTGTTTGAGTTCATCGCCCACAGTGCTGTCTGAGTAACCGTTTGCAATAGAAAACCCCAATAAGCAGGGTAATTAGCCTATTATTAATAATCCATGTACTAATAACACTGATATTTCCTATAAAACACGCCAGATATTTCATATCCGTATAAAAACAACCAGGATTACATAATCGAATTACATCAGATAGCTTCGGCACTCAGTTACGCCATTACACAACAGCACCAAGTTTCACATGCAGCATCATAAAACCTTTGGAAAGTAGCATCATACACGGTAAATAGGCAGATGAATCTCATATGGGAAACTGCAGAAGTGGAAGGCAAATATTGAGCCTTCAGTGATGTTGAATGTCCTTGCAACTTTAGGCCAGTGGCTATGGATAATTGCCCGCCCAACCTTCTTCATCTTCAGAAAGACTTCAATATTGTACCATGGGTGTTGAATGAATTCCTCCCTCGCCCCTTGACCATGCAGGTGGTTTGAGAGGTAATCATCGGTGAACTGCTTTGAAAAGTACTAAAAAAAGCTATGCATAAATCGCTGTTGTAAATTTTGAAATGGCGCAAGGGGTAAAAACAAGGTAAAAGAGTTGGTACCATCCTATAGTTGCCTGATGTATTCTTCATTGTGCAAACAAAGATCTTGCTGTTATTCGTCGCAAGTTTCTTCATCCTAACAATCTTTCCGAGTTTCTTGACTTGACTGATATTCATGGACATCTCATTTCCCCATATGCAAAATGGGTCGAACAGTGGGTCTAAGCCTCTCACAACAGGACCTACATGTGCAAGACCAAATTGTAAGAAACCTAAATATTAGAATGATTCATGCAACTGCATAATAATGTGCTATTAGCCAAAGGACCATGCTTGAACAAACCTCGATGGTAAACCGCAGTGTCTCCCATTGTTTCCCTACAACACACATAAGGAATATCTTGATCAGGTTAATTAAGAGTTGCCATACTATCAGTAGAATAGGTATTGAGTACATCCAAATTCGATTGGTGTCACATGCATAACAATACAAAATTGTACCCACAGCAAATGAAAATCAAATTGCAAAACTGAACCAAACAGTTAAATGGACAGCAGACCAAATGAACCAAAATAGTTAACTGAGCACGACATTGCAGAATAGAAACATGTACTAGAAGATAAGAAAGTTAACAAAACAAAGAATGCTTGAGAACAGTACTACAGTACTACAAAATGTAGCAATTGTTGGACCAAAGTGTTAACTGAACATTACATTTTAGAGGACCAAACTATTAACTAAACATCAGATTGCATATTAACATTACAGAGGACAAATCACTAGAAGGCACTGGCGGTAGCCTCGATAAAACATCACGAATTATATTTTAAAGTAGACAACCCCGCGACGGTGTCGGTGGCCTCAAAGACGAGGTGCTCCTCCAAGATCTGGCGGTCGACACGCATGTCAGCCATAGCGACCTCGTTCGCGCGTGTGGCCGCATGCTACTCAACTCCATGTTATACTGCATGTAGAATGGCTGTGGGAGGCGCTTAATTGGAGGAGGGGGGGGGTAGTGATTTTGGTGGAAGGTGTCGCTCCGTCCGTCGGGGCATGTGGGACGGGAAAGGAGGAGGATGGTGTGGGTGGGGTGTGGATTACTTGACCATATCGACGAGGCCGCGCAACAAGAAGAAGGGTTGGCGGCGAGGAGGCCGCACAGCAAGAAGAAGGGTCACCGGCGAGGAGGCGGCGTTGCAAGAAGAAGGGTCGCCGGCGAGGAGGCGGCGCTGCAAGAAGAAGGGTAGCCGACGAGGAGGCGACGCTGCAAGAAGAAGGGTCGCTGGCGAGGAGGCTGAGCTGCCAGTAAGCAGCAGTGAAGATTTGAACTTGGAAAGCAAGGAGGAACAGTGGAAATGTGGCTTTTGGTAGGAAGGAGGGGCGGGGAGATAGATATTTCCGCGGTGGCAAAAAAATTCGCTCGGTGCCGCGAGAAGCTGACGCGCAAGTGTGGTTCAAGCGGGGGTGGTGGACTGTAGACGACGAAGCTGAAGGAAATATGCCCTAGAGGCAATAATAAAGTTGTTATTTATATTTCCTTATATCATGATAAATATTTATTATTCATGCTAGAATTGTATTAACCAAAAACTTAGTACATGTGTGAATACATAGACAAAACATAGTGTCCCTAGTATGCCTCTCCTTGACTAGCTCGTTAATCAAAGATGGTTAAGTTTCCTGACCATAGACATGTGTTGTCATTTGATGAACACTAGTACAGCGAGCTCCTAAATAAACGGTTTAAAACCACTTTCCGCGATGGCATCTCGAACTGCCCCCAAGTGAGTGTGGGCGATAGGGGGGGGGGTCCTTCTCACACGACCTAGAAACCGTCGGGGATATGCCCTCCTAGCACACATGTTCGGCAAAATGAGGTCGTGTGCGACCGACGAGCGCTCAAATACGGAAATACGCACAATAGAGCTAAAGAAAATACAATTATACGGCGAAATTGTTTCCGAACGCAAGTACATCCCACACAGTCAGTCCCCGCTAAACATTTCCGTTCATATGTACATCCCACACAGTCGCTTGACGGAAAATGTTTTCGTTCACAGGTACATCACACACAATTTTTTCTGTTAAATCGCTTGCGTTATTGAATATATCACACACGGTCCATGGAAGAGACTGTGTGGCAAAGGTTGTCCATCACACACAGTTTTCATGTGCTAAACGTTTGCGCAAGGTGGCCTAACACAAACAGTTTTCAAGAGAAAGTCATGTGTGATTGTTCATTAATCCAACACGGTTTATTCCTAGAAACTGTGTGCGTTGCCTGAGGTCATCGCCCATGTATTTTTTTAACAACCTTTTGCAATAGCAAAACCCAATTAGCAGGCTAATTCGCCACTAGCAGGCTAATTATCATATTATTCATAATCCATTTATTAATCTAATTGACAGTTCCTATTAAGCACACAATATATATATTTCATTTTCATAATTGAAATACACCAGAGTACAACATCATATAGCTTCAGCACTCAGCTACCCCATTACACAACTACACCAGGACCAAGTTTCATGTACAACATCTATAACCTTTCGAAATTAGCATCATAGACGGTACATAGACAGATGTATCTCATCTGGAAAATTACTGAAGCAGAAGGCGAATATTGAGCCTTTGAAGGTCTTTGTAACTTTAGGCCAGTGCCTGTGGATGATTGACCGTCCATCCTTCGTCCTCTTCAGGAACACTTCAATATTGAACCGTGGGTGTTGTATGAATACATTCCTCGCCTCCTGACCATACATGTGGTTTGAGAGGTAATCATCAGTGAACTGCTTTGGAAAGGCCTGAAAACAAGGATGTGCATAAATATCTTCTCTATATTGGAAATGGGGCAAACAAATAAAAAAAGGCAAGGTATAATAGTTGGTACCATCATGTAGTGAACTGATGTCTTCTTCATTATGCAGACAAAGATCTTGTTATATTTTGTCGCTAATTTATTTATCCTAACAATCTTTCTGAGTTTCTTGACTTGACAGATATTCATGGACAACTCATTTCCCCGTATGCAAAAAGGGTCGAACAGTGGGTCAAAACCTCTGACAGCAGGACCTACATGTGCAAGACCAAATTGTTAAAAACCTAAATATTAGAATGGTTCCTGCAATTGCACAATAATGTGCTATTAGACAACGGACCATGCACGTGCTAACCTCAATTGTAAACCTCAGTGCTTCCCATTGTTTCCCTGCAACACATATAAGGTAGTTAGTCATCAGGTTAAGTAAGGGTTCACATGCTATTAGTAAAATATGTTGATGAAAAATAATCACATTACAGATTTATCAGATTAATTCAAGCCACATGCAAAACCCATTTATCCAAACCAAGCATGATTAAGAACTAGGAAATATAGCACTTGTATATGTTTATCATTCATTAAGTGCAGCCAAATTCGATTTATTCCTCACATGCACAACAATACAAAATTCTACCCACGACAATTGGACATCGCATTGCAGAATTGAACCAAGTAGTTAACTAAACACCACAACAAATGAACCAAACATTAGCTGAGCACCACATTGCACAATATAACATTGAACCAAGCAGTTAACTAAACACCACAACAAATGAACCAAACATTAACTGAGCACCACATTGCACAATATAACATACTCCTAATAAAAGATCAGACAATTGACCAAACAGTTAACTACAACCAATTGTAGCAATTGTATTTATTTCTCATGTATTTACTACAACCAAATTCAATTTATTCCTCACATGGTATACAATAACATAATGCACCCACAATTTTGTAAAGATAAATTCGATTTATTTCTCACATGGAAGACAATATAAAATTGCAGCCTGAAGAATTGAACATCACATTTGCAAAATTGAACCAAACAGTTAACCAAAGACGACAACTAATTAACAAAATAGTTAATAAGTGAGCACCATACTGCACGACATATAGAACATATACACTAGAGCAACAGATTGCATGGTAAAATTAGATAGCACAATTCACTAGAATTTGTGAAGGAAAGACAGGAGCAGCACACGCAACGGGTAAACCGAGCATGCATAACCGATGTAACTAGCAAATGACAAGGTGCTCCTTCAAGATCTGGGGGTCGGTACGAATGGTAGCCATCGCGACCTCATCCGCGCGTGCGGCCGCGATTTGCTTCTCCGCTGCCAAATGCTCCTTGAGGTCCTGGCTATACTGCGTGCACCATGGCTTAGGCCTGCACTTATTTGGTGGAGGGGTCGGTGATTTGGGTGGAAGGTGTCGCGCCGGCGGTCGGGGTATGTGGGATGTGGAAGGAGGAGGAGGATGGGGGTCGGGTGTGGATTACCTGCCTGGATAGGAGAGGCCGAGCAGCATGAAGGAGGGTCACCGGCGAGGAGGCGGCGGCGCTGCAAGCAAGGAGTTAAGGTTTCAACTTGGAAAGGAAGGCGGAAAGAGGGGAAATGTGGCTTTTGGTAAGGGGGAGGGGGCAGGGAGGTAGATATTTCCGCGGAAGCCAAAAATTTGGAATCGCTTAAGCCAAAAAATTGGCGCACAAAGTGTCATCAGACCGACGGTGCTTCAAGATATTTTGTGCCGCATCTCACACGATTGGTGATAATAAACTGTGTGCGATCTACTTGATTTATCATCTTGATCATTTGAATTACGTAATGGGGTCACATCTACAAAGGATGGTGTTTGAATTGTTAGAACTTTTATATGCAGTGAACATGCAACTATAGGTGTGTCGTCAAAAAATTGGAATGATTCTGGGTTCGTTTGTACATTTTTATACATTATCTGGGTTTTCCAGACATTTTATGCGCATAATTCAAATTTGAACTACATGCACATGCTCCATTGCATATAAACTTATTGAAAAATCAAATATGTGTCCTTGGTTGCATGCTTAGGTCCCATGCAAGAAATGGGAATGAATTTCAAACATCCTGCCACCGTCACTCGGCCACAAAACATTGAGATGCCTGGTTTTTAAATTCTAGTAAATCCAAAACTCGTCTGAAATTCATGAAACTTGGCATGATATCATGGAGTGGCATCAACATGTCGTGGTACAAATTTTGTCCCATCTGGGGCAGGTTTGGGTATATGCTTGTCACAAATCGGAGCTTCTCACAACAAGCATGATGGTTTTCGGTAGGGAATGTCCCACCTTTGGGGATGAAACGGTATCCATTGCCTCTTATCGCTTTCAAAATTTTTCGAGTGTCAACATAGAACAACATGAGTGTTGTGGGAATTTTTGTGATTTTTCAGGGTTTGTTTGGACATTTTTATGCACTAACTGAGTTTTCAATGCATTTATGTGCATAATTCAAATTTGAACTACATGCACATGCTCCAGTGCATATAAATTGGTTGAAAAAAAATCAAATCTGTGTCCTTGTGTGCATGCTTAGGTCCCATGCAAGAAATGGGAATGAATTTGAAACACCAGGGCACCGTTTATTGATGGCAAGACATTGAGATGCCTGGTTTTTAAATTCTAGTAAATCCAAAACTCGTTTGAAATTCATGAAACTTGGCATGCTATCATGGAGCGGCATCAACATACCGTGATACAAATTTTGTCCCATTTGGGGCAGGTTTGGGTATATGCTTCTCACAAATCGGAGCTTATCACAACAAGCATGATGGTTTTCGGTAGGGAACGTCCCACCTTTGGGGACGAAACAATATCTGTTACCTCTTATTGCTTTCAAAAAATTTCAACTGTCAACATAGAACAACATGAGTGTTGTGCGAATTTTTGTGATTTTTCGGGGTTCATTTGGAATTTTTTATGCATTAACTGAGTTTTCAATGCATTTATGTGCATAATTCAAATTTGAACTACATGCACATGCTCCAGTGCATATAAATTGGTTGAAAAGTCGAATCTGTGTCCTCGGGTGCATGCTTAGCTCCCATGCAAGAAATGGGAATGAATTTCGAACACCAGGGCACCATTGATTGCCGACAAAACATTGAGATGCCTCATTTTTAAATTCTAGTAAATCCAAAACTCGTCTGGAATTCATGAAACTTGGCATGCTATCATGGAGCGGCATCAACATGGGTGGTACAAATTTTGTCCCATTTGGGGCAGATTTGGGTATATGCTTCTCACAAACCGGAGCTTCTCACAACAAGCATGGTGGTTTTCGGTAGGGAGCATCCCACCTTTGGGGATGAAACAATATCCATTGCCTCTTGTTGCTTTCAATTTTTTTCTTGTGTCAACATGGAACAACAGGAGTGTTGTGTGAATTTTTGTGATTTTTCGGGGTTCGTTTGGACATTTTATGCATAAACTGAGTTTTCAATGCATTTATGTGCATAATTCAAATTTGAACTACATGCACATGCTCCACTGCATATAAATTGGTTGAAAAATCAAATCTGTGTCCTTGGGTGCATGCTTAGGTCCCATGCAATAAATGGGCATGAATTTCAAACACCAGGGCACCGTTGATTACCGGCAAAACATTGAGATGCCTGGTTTTTAAATTCTAGTAAATCCAAAATTCTTTTAACCATTCATGTGACGCCACGTGTCTTGGTTTTAATGGTTGTAGGAGGTGCCGTGCAGACAGCTGCTTGACCTCGACTGAACGGGAGGCGTGCGAGCTCCGTCCGATGCGTAGGCTGACCGAGAGGTGTGCAAGCTGTCCTCGAGTGCGCAGGCTCACCAGGAAGCATGCGAGCTATACGCTGCGCAGGCTCACTGGGAAGCAAGCCCTTTAATTTCCATGGACGCCCGCCTTGCTCGCGTCCTCTCCATTAATGGTGCCCAAGCCGCAATTTAATTCACCTTTTAAATATAAAACACTCATCACAAACGTTTTAGTTAGAACACCCGTATGCAAACCGACAGCTTCCCTAGGAAGCCAAGAGAAAATGTGTCGAGCAGGATTTCTGCAGCTCTTGATCGCAAACGATTTAGATAGAACACCCGTATGCAAAGTGAGAGCAGTGCATGATTTGTGCATCCCTTCAACGCAAACGGTTGTTCTGGATGACCCGTGTGCAACCACGTACAAACAATTTGGTAAGATTTGCATCTGTCATATTGGGTATGTTGCCATTTGTCAAACTGGAAAGATTTACATTTGTTGATCTAGTAAAGTTGCCATTTGTCAATCCTTGTAACACTGCGATTTGTCAAAATATGCAGCTAGAAATCATTAGCACTATGTAATTTTTGCAACTAAAATTCAGTAATTAAGCATAGATTTCATTCATAGATTAAGCGGTCGTTCTTAATTTATACAAACAGTTCAACTCGACAGCTGAACCGACCAAACTTCTCCCCAATTATTGCCAACCATGTATAGAAATAGCTAGTTCAACTATATATACTAGGTAATTTTAAGTACGCTATACAGTTCGACCACACATCTATAGTCACATGAACTGAACAAAATAGCCCCTAAATACTAGTACTACCACGGAGGGGCTTTGCGCTACTTCTAGCAGCCTCTCCTCTGCCGAGCGTGCTCAGTACGAGGAAGAGGAGGAGGAGCTTACCGACGACCTGGAAAAATGCAATACGGTGCCTGCCGTTGCTGCACCTTCATCGACGCTCACCAGCTCGAACGCCCACTGCCGCTCCAGACGATCCCTCTCGAAGCGGCCATACTGCTCGTAGATCTCCTGATTCCTCGCCTCTGCGTTGGTGTGTGCTGTGGCCACGACTGCGATAAGGCTCTTTGCGTGCTCGACTAGGGGATCCTCCTCCTCCCGCAGGAACTCGATGTAGCGGGCAAGGTCACTGACGCATGTGCAGGCCTCCACCTCCTCCCCCTCCTTCGGGTGGCGGTGGCGGAGCGGGTGATGATCCCAGTGGTCGACGGTGGGCTGGCGGCCACGGCGGCCGATGATGGGGTGGCAGTCATGACCACCACCTTCTGCCTTCGGGCCGCGGTGGCGGAGCGGGTGATGGTCACGGTGGTCGGTAGTGGGGTGGCGGCCACGACGGCCACCTCCCGCCTAGGGGCTGCGGTGGCTGAGCGGGAGATGGCCCTGGCTTTCGACGGTGGTGTGGCAGCAACGGATGCCGGCAACAGCTGCCGACAGGCAGCAGCGGCGAAGCGTGTGGTGGGTGTTCCGCGCACACCCAACAGGGATGCCACACGCACTACACTACGCTGGGGATTGCGCCGCTGTCGCGGTGTAGCCCCCCAGCTGGAGTTGTCCTTTGATGACGGTGGAATGGCTGAGCGATGATGACAGACCAGTGCCATTGGCGATCGTGGGAGAACCAGACAAGATAAGTTACAGGGAGGGAGGGGAAAATGTGACACAGGACTCGCCGGCCGTGAGGGTTTTTATAGCAGGCCGGTAAGCATTGGAATTTTAGGGGATTTCACCGAGTCGGGTGGGAAGCTTGAGTGGGAACCTGTGAGGTTGCGTGGGAACGGGCTCACCGACGATTCATTGGCGCCACCATTTGGCCAAAAGAACGCCCCCGCGCGCTGCGCAAGCTTGCGCTGTAAGCCGTCTGCGGCAGCGGGGTGAAGAT
The DNA here is from genome assembly GCF_002162155.2 of Triticum dicoccoides. NCBI lineage: Eukaryota > Viridiplantae > Streptophyta > Magnoliopsida > Poales > Poaceae > Triticum > Triticum dicoccoides. The sequence continues at coordinate 533,670,556 of NC_041390.1, read as the reverse complement.
GTGCGAGAGGAGGACGAGAGGACACGTACACACACAGTTAATAAAAAAAAACGTTTGTGATTTAATTACCTACTATACCCCCGTCCTGGTTTATAAGTAGGATTTAACTAATAAAATACGAGTGCATGTCGCCATAGATTATATCATTAGAGTCGTATTTGAACATAGTTTCCAGCTATACAATTTTTGTAACATGCATTAACACTTTTTTGGTTAAATTTAAGGTTATACACCAGCAAGCGTTTGCCCGCAACACACATGGCTTATTCCATCACAAACATCCCTGATGGATCAACTGTCTGCCATGTATTGCACATGCAACTCTAATCTAATTTGTGCTTGATGTCTCCGACATCGCTTGCACAGTTCGTCTTATTTGCCACGTATCACTGTGCTGTCCTCTGCTCACGTCCCTCGGCAAGCTCTGCTCGCTGTTAGGCGCCACAGCGCGCTCTGCTCACCGTTAGGCGCCGCGTTACGCTCTGTCGCATCCGTTGGTGTGCTCTGCTCGCATCTGTCGACGCGCTCAGCTTGTGGACAACTTTTCCTTGAGGCGACCGTGGAGCGCTCTGCTCGCGTCCCTCCGCGCATGCTCTGCTAGCGGTTGGGCATGTGCACGATCACGTCGGGGGCCCATATGCGTGCGGTTGCACCGCTCACGTTGCCACATGATGCAGTTACGTGCGGCACGATGGAGTTACGCGCTGCAAATTGGAACTGCAATCGGGGCCTGCCGATATTCCTGGCCGCCCGGCTTCCCCTTTAATTCCCGCGGCCATTATAACCTTAGCCTATTCAACCTTTCGATCGCGCCCCACAACACAACAAGCGCACCCACGACGACACATAGAGAGGGGATGTCCCGCGACGCTCCGATGGAGTTCGGCGAGCATAGAGTGGAGACCCACACGAGGCAGACGGATCTCTCGGTGGTGTACACCATCGACCCGGCCGTGGCGGACGACTACATCAACAACGTTGAGCAGTTGCTTGCTGGAGATAAGTACAAGGTGGTCGGCATCGACCTCCAGTACACCGCCGGTCGTCCCAGCATAGATTAGAAGGTTGCTGTCGCCCAGTTGTGCGTGCGCTATCATGTCCTCATCTACCACTACTGCATGGCCATAGAGCCTTGCGACCGTTTCAACAGGTTTGTCAACATCACCGACTACAAGTTCGCCACGGTGGATACCAATGATGATGTAAAAGGGCTCAGTGTTACAGGCTTGGCCTGCAAGAACCTTGTCGAAATCCGTGACCACTACAGGGTCTGGGGCAGCACGAAGCAGGATTCCCTGGTCGAACTCGCCTCGGCCATCATTGACCCCTACTATGAAAAGATGAAGCAGGATGCCTAGAGAACACGTCCCGTATCCTGGCACAAGGCCTGGATGCAGAAACTGGATGAACCTCACCTCAGGTTCGCGGCCAAGAGCATGTACACATGCTACGAGATCCACCGGTGGATCGTTGACATGAGGAAGTGCCTCGTTACCCAAATCGACGAGCCCAGATCGAGCCACAAGAAGAGCAAGCGTCACAAGAAGTAGATGATGATCAGATGATCATTTATGCTAGTTAATCATGCATGTAATATATAGTTACTTTATTGGTGTGTGTGAAAATGTCATGTGTGTAGTAGCCACCTATATAATTATGCATGTAATAGTTTACTTTGCTGTGTGCAAATGCCATGGTTGTAGTAGCCACCTATGTAAGTGGATGTTTAATTTGGTTATGCAAGCATGTCCTTATAAGTGTGTGTGTGTGTGTGTGTGTATATATATATATATATATATATATATATATATGTTGTTGTTTTGTATGCAATCCCATCGCACAACACACACGTCTTATTAGCAGCAACCGTGTTATTATCGGTCTTCACACACATTTCTGATTACAGACCTGTTTGCCGCGTATCACACACATCTTGTTAAGTTGAACCGTTTCTGTTCTCATGTCTCAACGCAAACAGTTCATCCGAGTGAACCGCATGCTGTATATCGCACACACCTTTGATCTGGCTGACCGTTTATTTTGTGTTGCCTAATCACAAACAGTTCATCCAAGTGAACCGTATGCTGTGTATCGCACACGCCTTCATCTGGCTGCCCGTTTCTTTTGTTCCTCCTCATCGCAAACAGTTCATTGAACTGAACCGTATGCCGTTCATCGCACACGCAACTAAAACCTGAACCGTGTTTGATGCATCCGTCATCACAGATGTTTTACACATTTATGACGGTTTTCATACAACGATCTAATCTCGGGCAAGTAACATACCGATGACAAAGGGAACAACGTATGTTGTTATGCGGTTTGACCGATAAGGATCTTCGTAGAATATGTAGTAACCAATATGAGCATCCAGGTTCCGCTATTGGTTATTGACCGGAGATGAGTCTCGGTCATGTCTACATAGTTCTCGAACCCGTATGGTCCGCACGCTTAATGTTCGGTGATGATCGGTATTATGAGTTTATGTGTTTTGATGTACCGAAGGTTTTTCGGAGTCCCGGATGCGATCACGGGCATGAAGAGGAGTCTCCAAATGGTTGAGACGTAAATATCAATATATTGGATGACTATGTTTGGACATCGGAATGGTTCCGTGTGAGTTCGGGCATTTACCGGAGTACTGGGAGGTTATCGGACCCCCCCGGGAAGTATATGGGCCTTATTGGGCCATAGTGGGAGAGAGGAGAAGGAAGCCTAGGAGGCCCCCCAAGCCCAATCCGAAATGGGTGGGGGGCCGGCCCCCCTTTCCTTCCTCCTTCCTCCCCCTTCCTTCCTCTCCTAGTCCAACTAAGGAAGGGGGGGGGGGGAATCCTACTCCCGGTGGGAGTAGGACTCCTCCAGGGAGCGCCATAGAGGGCCGGCCCTTCCCCCTCCTCCACTCCTTTATATACGGGGGAGGGGGGCACCCCAAAGACACACAAGTTGACAATTGTCTTAGCCATGTGCGGTGCCCCCTCCACATAATCCACCTCTGTCATATCATTGCAGTGCTTAGGCGAAGCCTTGTTCCAGTAGCTTCATCGTCACTGTCATCACACCGTTGTGCCGATGAAACTATCCCTCGACACTCAGCTGGATCTATAGTTCATGGGACGTCACCGAGCTGAACATGTGCAGATCGCAGAGGTGCCGTACCTTCGGTGCTAGGATCGGTCGGATCATGAAGACGTTCGACTACATCAACCGCGTTTTCATAACGCTTCCGCTTACGTTCTACGAGGGTACATGGACAACACTCTTTCCCCCTCATTGCTATGCATCACCTAGATGGATCTTGCGTGTGCGTATGATTTTTTTAAATTACTGCATTCACCAACAGTGGCATCCGAGCCAGGTCTATGCGTAGATGTTATATGCACGAGTAGAACACAAAGGAGTTGTGGGCGTGGGTATATACATATTGCTTGCCATCACTAGTTAATTCTTGATTCAGCGGTATTGTTGGATGAAGCGTCTCGGACCGACATTATGCATACGCTTACGCGAGACCGGTTCTACCGACGTGCTTCACACATAGGTGGCTAGTGGGAGTCAGTTTCTCCAACTTTAATTGAATCGGATTCAATGAACAGGGTTCTTTTTGAAGATCAAAAATCAATCACTATACCGCGTTGTGGTTTTTCATGCGCAGGTAAGAACGGTTCTTGCTCAGCCCGTAGTAGCCACGTAAAACTTGCAACAACAAAGTAGAAGACGTTTAACTTGTTTTTGCAAGGCATGTTGTGATTTGATATGGTCAGACATGATGAGATATAAATTGTTGTATGAGATCATCATGTTTTGTTAAAGTTATTAGCAACTGGCAGGAGCCTCATGGTTGTCTCTTTATTGCATAAGATGCAAGCGCCATATAATTTCTTTACTTTATCGCTATGTGATAGCAATAGTTGCAAAAGCAATAGATGGCGAGACGACCATGTGACGACACGTTGATAAAGATCAAGATGACGGAGATCATGGTGTTAAGCCGGTGACAATGGTGATCATGACGGTGCTTGGGAGATGGAGATCAAAGGCACAAGATGATGATGGCCATATCATATCACTTATATTTGATTGCATGTGATGTTTATCCTTTATGCATCTTATTTTGCTTAGTTCGGTGGTAGCATTATAAGATGATCTCCCACTAAATTTCAAGGTACGAGTGTTCTCCCTGAGTATGCACCGTTGCGACAGTTCTTCGTGTTGGGGAACGCAGTAATTTCAAAAAATTCCCTACGCACACGCAAGATCATGGTGATGCATAGCAACGAGAGGGGAGAGTATCGTCTACATACCCTCGTAGACCGTAAGCAGAAGCGTTATGACAATGCGGTTGATGTATTCGTACTGTTGGAAATATGCCCTAGAGGCAATAATAAATTAGTTATTATTATATTATATTTCATTGTTCATGATAATCGTTTATTATCCATGCTAGAATTGTATTGATAGAAAACTCAGATACATGTGTGGATACATAGACAACACCATGTCCCTAGTAAGCCTCTAGTTGACTAGCTCGTTGATCAATAGATGGTTACAGTTTCCTGACCATGGACATTGGATGTCGTTGATAACGGGATCACATCATTAGGAGAATGATGTGATGGACAAGACCCAATCCTAAGCCTAGCACAAGATCGTGTAGTTCGTTTGCTAGAGTTTTTCTAATGTCAAGTATCATTTCCTTAGACCATGAGATTGTGCAACTCCCTGATACCGTAGGAGTGCTTTGGGTGTGCCAAATGTCACAATGTCACATCCCTAGTTCTGACAATGCCTAGTGCATGCATTAGAGTGTTACATCATGTTTAAATTTCATTTAAACCTGAGATGGGGATTGACTAAGCCCTAGCACCAAATGAATTCAACTAGGGTCAAAATAAAACCTTTTTCATTGAACTCAAAATGTCCTCTAAAAATGTTCAACATTTCTGGTTTGAGGTGGAAGCATCTACCAAAAATGGTTTATATTTTTGCAGGACATATTTGGTCACTGAATTAAATCATATAGTATTTTCATTTGGGCATTTAAATGCTATTAAATATTTCAAATGCTCAAATAATCATAAACTAAAATGTTTACTGTTGGATATATTCTAAACAGTAGCCATGATTAGTTTCATGATTTTTGAAAGTGTCTGAGTATTTTTAATAAAGCCCTAAATTTACAGAATAATAGAAAACTGAGATAATTAGAAAAGGAGAGAGAGAGAAAGACCCGTACCTGGGCCACTTACCTGTAGCCGGCCCAGTTTCTGCGCGGCCCGTTACTGTGCGGTCCAGCCCACCGCAGTCGCCACCGTCTTCAACCTCCTGCCAGTAGGCAGGAGGGCGTGTGCCCGACGCGCGCGCGCACGCGCCGGCCACCTCCTGCTTGCCGCCCCGCCCCGGATCGGCTAAGGATGCCACGAACCCCCCCTGGAACCCCCTCGTCCGCTCCCTTGCCTCCCTGCTCTCTCCCTCTCACTCCCCTGCTCCTTTTCCCCTCATGGCCGAAGCCGCCATGGCCACTCCGCTGAGAAACTCCGCGGCCAGCCACTCCCTCGCTCCCACTATGCATCTCTGAGCTCCGCCCTGACCCCGTGGAGCTACACACGCGACACACGCGACCAGAGGAGGCCGCAGTCGACCGGAGCGTCGTCGTCCTCATCTCCGGTGCCCGGAGATCGCCGTCGTCAATTCGCCGTTGCAGAGGCCTCCCCGAGCCCACCGAGCTTCTCTCCCGACCCCTCGTGAGCCCCTGTCCATTTCCCCTCTCTCCCCGTGCCCGTCCGTGCCTTCTAACCACCCCGACTGTCGGAGCCGACAGTTCCTCGCCGCCGGCGATGACGCAGTCGGTGCTAGAGCCACCGTAGCTAACTCCCGAGCACGGCAACGTGCTCAGCACCCTTCCAGGAGCCGAGCGCGCCCACCCGTGCGACCTGCCGTGCCCCCTAGCGCCAACCCGCACCAACCCCGAGCTCCGGCCGCCGCCGCGAGCTCGATTCCGGCGAGCCCGTTCCACCTCAGCCCCTGCCGTTTGCACAGATGGATGCGGGCGACTCCCAGCCACGCGTAGAGCCCCTCAGTCGCCGATTTGGTCGCCGAAGGAGCGTTTCCGACGCCCTCCGCCGTTGCTGGCGTCGCCGGCGACAAGCCGCGGGTCAACTCCGGCGGGTTTGACCCGGGGTTTGACCCCCTGACGTGTGGGCCCAGGCGCCTGCTAGATTAGTGTTAGATTAGTTAACGCTAATTAACCTAGCTAATTAGATAGGCCACTGACATGCGGGCCCCGCCCGGCTAACTAAGTTAGTTAGGGCTAACTAACCTGGTTAGTTGACTGGGTCACTGACCAGTGGACCCCACTGGTCAGGTTTGACCTGGTCGACGCCTTTGACCTGCTGACGTCACTAATACATCATGCTGACGCAGTGTTTGTTTCTGGAATTAAAATAATTAGGAAATGATTTAATAATTCCAGAATATATTCTAAACTTCAATAAATCATAGAAAATTAACCGTAACTCCAAATTAAATAATTTATATATGAAAAATTATCAGAAAAATTCAAGGAATCCATCTGTACCATTTTCATGCATGCTAGAACAACTTATAGCTGCTGTTTAGCACAAATCATATAAATGGCATTTGAATAATCACATATGGAGTTTGAATTTGAATCTTGTATTCAAACCAACTTCATTTAATCTGTTGCTAGTTGCATTAGCCCAAAACACATTCATTTTGCCATGTCATGATCATGCATCATATTGTGCATTGCATTGATTGTGTTCCCTTCTGTGTTGCCGGTATTTGTCCCCTCTCGATAGACGTGATACCGATGATGTGATCGTTGACACTGATGAAGACTCAATGTTATCTTCAAAAGTGCCAGGCAAGCAAAACCCCCTTGTTCATTCCGATAAAATCCCACTCTCTCGCTCCTGCTCTCTTTTACTGCATTAGGACAACATCGATTCATCTGTTACTTGCTGCGGTAGCTGAACCCTTTTATCCTTTGCATGACCTGTCATTCCACAGTAAATAGATGAAACCCACTAGCATGAGTAGGAGTTGTTTGAGCCCTGTGTGCCTACTCATTCATGTTTGTTTGTCATGCCTGCTACTGCTTAGAGTTGAGTCAGGTCTGATTCATCGGGGATGAATCAGAGGTGTGTGAACATGTCCTACTGTGTGTGAGCTAAGTGTGTGAACACGATTTGGTAAAGGTAGCGGTGAGAGGCCATGTAGGAGTACATGGTGGGTTGTCTCATTGCAGCCGTCCTCAGGAACTGAGTTCTGTGTTTGTGATCCATGATTCAGCTACTACCACGCATTGGGCCCGAAACCAATGGACCCTCTCGGCTTCTTAATCACCCTTGTCCTCTGTCCAGGAGTTGCAAGTAGTTTCTGGTGTTTGTAGTATGCTGGAGGCCGTGGACAGCGCTGACCGTACGGGTGGGCTGTGATGCGGTAGGCACGTGGCCGGGTAAACCGGGCACCCGTTTGGTGTCACGGAACCCTGTACACATCGTTTGGGGCTGTGAGCGAAACTCCGGCCGGATCTCCTCATGGATGGAACCCGAATAGGCGATAAACCTGGACTAGAGACTTGAGTGTTTAGGCAGGCCGTGGCCGACACCCACGTTGGGCTTCCGCTTGAAGGTTGCCGAGTACATGTCGTGTAAACGGCGGTAAGTGGTGAGAGCGTGTGTGAAGAAGTACACCCCTGCAGGGTTAACATCATCTATTCGAATAGCCGTGTCCGCGGAAAAGGACCTCTGGGTTGCTTATATCAGTTCATAGACAAGTGAAAGTGGATACTCTAAAATACGCAAGATAAGCGTGAGTGCTATGGATGGCGTTCTCGTAGGGAGACGGGAGCGGATCCATAGTGGTGTATTGATATGGTGAATATGTGGACTCGTGTGCGCCACCTCAAAAGAGTCGCTTGCAGTCGTAGTTCAGGATAGCCACCGAGTCAAAGCTGGCTTGCTGCAGTTAAACCCCACCACCCCCTTGTTGATAATGATGCATATGTAGATAGATCTGATGTAAGTCTTGCTGGGTACATTTGTACTCACGTTTGCCTATTTTATGTTTTGCAGAGAGACTTCAGTCTCACTAGTAGTTCCACGTGGACTTCGACGTTTAGCTTGTTACCTCAGCTACGATCTTGTGCCCTCGGCAGGATCTGATAGATAGTCAGGCTTCTCGGCCTTTTTCATTTATAGATGTCTGTACCCAGACATGATAGCTTCCGCTTGTGCTTTGACTTGTATGCTCTGATTGTTGGGTCGTGAGACCCATGTTTGTAATATCTCGCTCCTCGGAGCCTATTGATTAAAATACTTGAGTTGTAGAGTCATGTTGTGATGCCATGTTGTATTTGCACATATCGAGCATATTGTGTGTATGTTATTGAAATGCTTGGTATGTGTGGGATCTGACAACCTAGTTGTTTATCCTTGGTAGCCTCTCTTACCGGGAAATGTCTCCTAGTGTTTCCACCGAGCCATGGTAGCTTGCTACTGCTCCGGACACTTAGGCTGGCCGGCATGTGTCCTTCTTCGTTCCTGTGTCTGTCCCTTCGGGGAAATGTCACGCGATGAATACCGGAGTCCTGTTAGCCCGCTACAGCCCGGTTCACCGGAGTCCTGCTAGCCCAGTGCTACAGCCTGGATTCACTCGCTGATGACCGACACGTTCGATGCTGGGTCATGGATGCCTGTCCCTGTAAGTCTGTGCCACTTTGGGTTTACGACTAGCCATGTCAGCCCGGGCTCCTTATCATATGGATGCTAGCGACACTGTCATATACGTGTGCCAAAAGGCGCAAACGGTCCCGGGCAAAGGTAATGCGACACCCGTGGGGATACCGTGCGTGAGGCCGCAAAGTGATATGAGGTGTTACATGCTAGATCGATGTGGCATTGAGTCGGGGTCCTGACAGCGTTGGTATCAGAGCTTGACTGCCTGTAGGATTACCAAGCCAAACTGGTCGAAGTTGAGTCTAGAAAATTCTTTAGTTATATAAGGGAATTGATTGTGGGATGGAACGTAAGGCTCTTTTTACTCCTTATACCTCATGCCCTTCTGATCTGAGTTATCTTATCTTTCCTGCGGGGATTAAGAACTAGGCTATCTCCTTCTTTCTATTAGGATCACGTGTTACTAATCAGTAGACTTATAAGATTGTTGGATTTAAGTCTCAGTTCAGTTCCTACTACTTCCGTATGTTAATTGTTGATCTCGGAACCTTGATATTGTGCTTCTAGGTGGTTATGCCACCATTTTTGTGATTGTCTCAAATCTTTTTGAGCAATTATAGCCGTTATGCTGTCCGAGTCATCCCAGGTTTCTAAATAGTCCGATGCATTTGCAAATCCCTTCCTTCTGTTTCCGATGTTCCCATGGGCCAGATTAACCACACTAATCGGTGTGTTGAGGTAATTATTGCCTCGACATATATGTTGGAATTATTATTATGACCCTAAGTGCTTAGGGGATCATCTAGTGGTCTAGCCATGATTTGTGTCCTAGTGTGAAGATTCTGGCCTTTATTCTCGGAAGCATCCCGTGATGCTACTTAGTAGTAGGTATTCTATCCCTGGGTTTTGAACCCGAGATTCACCCTACTTGCTTCATGTTGATAGTTTTGCTCGTTCCTTTAGGTTATTAGTAACCTTTGCATTAGTCCTCGATGTTCGTGGTATTCCTTTCTTCCAAATACTATGAACCGCTTATGGCAGATGTTCCTCGCTGATCGAAAGATCACAATCAGAGTGCTCTCGATGGGTTCTCGATTCTACATTGTGACTCTGCCAGTTCTACCTTTCTGCATGGGTTATCCGGAAGAAATTTGTGGAATTCGTTCGACATGTTAAACCATGCATCCACAACTCAGAAAATCGTGTGTTCCTTTGAGTTGTCCCTCTTTAGTTGTCTTCTGACCCTCGTCTATCAATTGATAGTCAAGATTATGTGTGCATTCGTTCATCGATGCCTATTACTCTTGTGGTCCGTCAAGCCATTCCGTCCTGAATGACTAGGAGAAACAAACTCCAGTACCTCATCCATATTTAGGATTGGGTCAAAGTAGTTGTGTTCCGCAGATCAAGTTACAATCCAGCTTCTGGTCTGCTCTACCCTGAAGTATTACCTTCTTTATGACAGGAATTTCATGAGAATTGCACCACCTTTTGTGAATTCTTGACATAGTGATACTTCTCGCCATCCTTTTTCATTCCTCGGTTCCGTGTTGATGCAACCGGAATACCGACAAATGAATTGTGATGTGTGAAATCAATACTCCTAGCAACCTCGTTGCTTGGTAGTTAAAGGATAATAATTTTATTCTTAGTATGTTGGTTATTGAATCACCATTCTAAGATTGATCGTGCTACCTAGTCCTTATTTCCTGGTGCACTCTTTGATTGATGAGTTAGGATTTGTCGAGTCCTCGCTCATTTGATCATATCATCTTGCCCTAAAAAGCAAGATTGTTCTCGAGCTTAGTAACATATCGGTGGTTCGTGATTTTCCGAAGATCTTCTCGGAAGTACTACCAGGTCGTCACCTGACCGTTATGTTGAGCCCGTGATCAAGTTGGTTTCTTATGAACCACCTTCTTTCCAAGAATCGGTGTTAGATATCCCTGAGCTAGTTGGTTAAGCTGGACAACAACTTGGAGAGTTGGAAGATAAAAACTTGTCTGACTTAGTTCGTTCCAAAGGGATATTCTTGTGTAGTGTGTGTTGAAGAAAGATGATATCTTCATCGATTGGTCCCTGTGATCAGTTGCTGGACCTATTGTCTTATCAATCCCTTGATTTGAGTGTGGGCTATCGTCAAATCAAATCAGTACCAACGATGCTCGTAATGTTGTCCTACTCGTGGTTGATCCCTCGAGCATACACCATTACATCTTTGGTCTGACCAATGCTATCACCGTGTTCGCATGATGGTGGAAGTCCAGTGATATGGAAATTCCGATGAGTTGCTGTTGAGCCCATCAGTAGCATTTTGTCTCCCCCCATGAATCATGTTGAACATCAACCTAGTGTTGGAAACTTGTGTAAGCATTTCTTCGTGTTTCGTTCATGAAGCATATGTTTGAATGAAAGTAGTGATTTTCCCTAATTCATGTGCATATGATGCAAGTTGCCGCCATGAATTTGAGGAAGATTGTTTTGTTTCCCTGGAATCATTCCAAATTAGTCATGCACACGTGCGAAGTATTCTGTGGTCTGGAGACTTGCAACCTTCATTCCATATGTGTCCCGAGCACACCAAGCCACTGATTGATTTGTTCAAGGGGAAGAAGTTCCTTCATAAGAGCTAATCATATGACTTATGCAAGGACTTCGTTATCCACGGTGATGGTTCCCAACCAGAACTCGGTAGTGTTTTATTATAAGACTACCACGTGGTCATGCTTGTCCGGGACAACGTGTTCACATGTTTGTAGCAGAACCAACTCATGTTTTGGAGCTTACTATCGTAGTTCATTTCCCAAGAATCTCGCAACGTCATCTCGTCGATTTGTGTTGCAAACTTTCATTTTTCTTTCTAGACTTGATGAGTCTGGGATATCCTGACACCAACCAGATCTGAATCTCAGGCAGATATGATGGTTGGAACATTCTCCAAGAACTATAATATTGGTCCCTCGATAACCGGTAAAGTGGATGTCGTGGCCAACACACCCAGCCGGAAGACCTGTTATTATAATATCTTGATTGAGGAAGTTGGCCACCTCCCCATAGGGATTTCGTAGGATTTACTCCCTAGTTGCCCCTATGGATTTTGAGATCCCGAAGTCCGACCTTTTACTTGATGTTCTAGATATCAACCCATATCTATGGGTGGATTACGCTAGCACATCAAGGAGAACATTAGAAGCGGAGTGCTAAATGTCTCTCGGTCGATCATCCAGATTTTATTTCCTTGGCCCCACCAAGGGTGAAATTTGAGAAGGTGTTATCTTCCTTTGCATCTGCATCCTCCATCACCATTCATCATGGTAGTAAGTTGTGTTACCGGACCCTTGACACGGATGTTGGTAAAACCTTGATGAATATGGAAATGCTCAAGTTCTTGAGAGCACGCACAAGCGCTACGTGTTATCATCGGCACTAGCTGGGTTTGCTCTCAGTTTCCTCGGCAATGCTATGATCTTTTCAAACAGTGAATTCACTCTCTATTGTTGGGTTCTTCCCCAGTTACCAGATTCATTCCCAGCAATTGCATTTTGTTCCTAGCTTGCACCGCCAATGTGCCATTCTACCATGGGTCTCTTCCATTTCCGGTGATAAGCAAATTCATCCATTACGTTGTCCTCAACAAGGTAATCCACATCATCCAAGTCCGAGTATGCCATTCTACCGACCCCCGCCAATCGATTGCTGTGATTTGCCTTAGGCTGATATAGAGAGTCTCAATGATCTCTATATCAAAGGTAATTCTTTTTGCCACTTAAGGGGATATATCTTCGAGTCACCTTCCCTAAGGTGCATCATTATGGTGTCATGTCAACTTAACTCCTCGCTACGTTGACAATCGTTTACCACCTTCTTAGGTATGAAATTGTTGTCTACCTAGTGAACCTTCGTCATCTGCTTCACTCCATTCCTATGGATGTGTGCTTCGCCTCTCAGCTCGAGCGATGTTGCTATGTCTCATTCCGCGAGTTAATCCTGAGTTGTTCGACCTTCGAGAAGAACCATTCTTTTAGGATCTCTCCTTTCCTCTCATTGTCATGTTAGTTGGAGTTCTCAGAGCAAGACTTCAAGACAATAATGGTGAATGAATCAACGTTCAACTGAAGTGCACCCTGGATCGTGAAGATTATACTAGTTGCGTTTACCTTTCACCTTACCCTACGCTTGAATCTCGAGACGAGATTCTTGTTTAGTGGGGGTGAGTTGTCACATCCCTAGTTCTGACAATGCCTAGTGCATGCATTAGAGTGTTACATCATGTTTAAATTTCATTTAAACCTGAGATGGGGATTGACTAAGCCCTAGCACCAAATGAATTCAACTAGGGTCAAAATAAAACCTTTTTCATTGAACTCAAAATGTCCTCTAAAAATGTTCAACATTTCTGGTTTGAGGTGGAAGCATCTACCAAAAATGGTTTATATTTTTGCAGGACATATTTGGTCACTAAATTAAATCATATAGTATTTTCATTTGGGCATTTAAATGCTATTAAATATTTCAAATGCTCAAATAATCATAAACTAAAATGTTTACTGTTGGATATATTCTAAACAGTAGCCATGATTAGTTTCATGATTTTTGAAAGTGTCTGAGTATTTTTAATAAAGCCCTAAATTTACAGAATAATAGAAAACTGAGATAATTAGAAAAGGAGAGAGAGAGAAAGACCCGTACCTGGGCCACTTACCTGTAGCCGGCCCAGTTTCTGCGCGGCCCGTTACTGTGCGGTCCAGCCCACCGCAGTCGCCACCGTCTTCAACCTCCTGCCAGTAGGCAGGAGGGCGTGTGCCCGACGCGCGCGCGCACGCGCCGGCCACCTCCTGCTTGCCGCCCCGCCCCGGATCGGCTAAGGATGCCACGAACCCCCCCTGGAACCCCCTCGTCCGCTCCCTTGCCTCCCTGCTCTCTCCCTCTCACTCCCCTGCTCCTTTTCCCCTCATGGCCGAAGCCGTCATGGCCACTCCGCTGAGAAACTCCGCGGCCAGCCACTCCCTCGCTCCCACTATGCATCTCTGAGCTCCGCCCTGACCCCGTGGAGCTACACACGCGACGCACGCGACCAGAGGAGGCCGCAGTCGAACGGAGCGTCGTCGTCCTCATCTCCGGTGCCCGGAGATCGCCGTCGTCAATTCGCCGTTGCAGAGGCCTCCCCGAGCCCACCGAGCTTCTCTCCCGACCCCTCGTGAGCCCCTGTCCATTTCCCCTCTCTCCCCATGCCCGTCCGTGCCTTCTAACCACCCCGACTGTCGGAGCCGACAGTTCCTCGCCGCCGGCGATGACGCAGTCGGTGCTAGAGCCACCGTAGCTAACTCCCGAGCACGGCAACGTGCTCAGCACCCTTCCAGGAGCCGAGCGCGCCCACCCGTGCGACCTGCCGTGCCCCCTAGCGCCAACCCGCACCAACCCCGAGCTCCGGCCGCCGCCGCGAGCTCGATTCCGGCGAGCCCGTTCCACCTCAGCCCCTGCCGTTTGCACAGATGGATGCGGGCGACTCCCAGCCACGCGTAGAGCCCCTCAGTCGCCGATTTGGTCGCCGAAGGAGCGTTTCCGACGCCCTCCGCCGTTGCTGGCGTCGCCGGCGACAAGCCGCGGGTCAACTCCGGCGGGTTTGACCCGGGGTTTGACCCCCTGACGTGTGGGCCCAGGCGCCTGCTAGATTAGTGTTAGATTAGTTAACGCTAATTAACCTAGCTAATTAGATAGGCCACTGACATGCGGGCCCCGCCCGGCTAACTAAGTTAGTTAGGGCTAACTAACCTGGTTAGTTGACTGGGTCACTGACCAGTGGACCCCACTGGTCAGGTTTGACCTGGTCGACGCCTTTGACCTGCTGACGTCACTAATACATCATGCTGACGCAGTGTTTGTTTCTGGAATTAAAATAATTAGGAAATGATTTAATAATTCCAGAATATATTCTAAACTTCAATAAATCATAGAAAATTAACCGTAACTCCAAATTAAATAATTTATATATGAAAAATTATCAGAAAAATTCAAGGAATCCATCTGTACCATTTTCATGCATGCTAGAACAACTTATAGCTGCTGTTTAGCACAAATCATATAAATGGCATTTGAATAATCACATATGGAGTTTGAATTTGAATCTTGTATTCAAACCAACTTCATTTAATCTGTTGCTAGTTGCATTAGCCCAAAACACATTCATTTTGCCATGTCATGATCATGCATCATATTGTGCATTGCATTGATTGTGTTCCCTTCTGTGTTGCCGGTATTTGTCCCCTCTCGATAGACGTGATACCGATGATGTGATCGTTGACACTGATGAAGACTCAATGTTATCTTCAAAAGTGCCAGGCAAGCAAAACCCCCTTGTTCATTCCGATAAAATCCCACTCTCTCGCTCCTGCTCTCTTTTACTGCATTAGGACAACATCGATTCATCTGTTACTTGCTGCGGTAGCTGAACCCTTTTATCCTTTGCATGACCTGTCATTCCACAGTAAATAGATGAAACCCACTAGCATGAGTAGGAGTTGTTTGAGCCCTGTGTGCCTACTCATTCATGTTTGTTTGTCATGCCTGCTACTGCTTAGAGTTGAGTCAGGTCTGATTCATCGGGGATGAATCAGAGGTGTGTGAACATGTCCTACTGTGTGTGAGCTAAGTGTGTGAACACGATTTGGTAAAGGTAGCGGTGAGAGGCCATGTAGGAGTACATGGTGGGTTGTCTCATTGCAGCCGTCCTCAGGAACTGAGTTCTGTGTTTGTGATCCATGATTCAGCTACTACCACGCATTGGGCCCGAAACCAATGGACCCTCTCGGCTTCTTAATCACCCTTGTCCTCTGTCCAGGAGTTGCAAGTAGTTTCTGGTGTTTGTAGTATGCTGGAGACCGTGGACAGCGCTGACCGTAGGGGTGGGCTGTGATGCGGTAGGCACGTGGCCGGGTAAACCGGGCACCCGTTTGGTGTCACGGAACCCTGTACACATCGTTTGGGGTTGTGAGCGAAACTCCGGCCGGATCTCCTCATGGATGGAACCCGAATAGGCGATAAACCTGGACTAGAGACTTGAGTGTTTAGGCAGGCCGTGGCCGACACCCACGTTGGGCTTCCGCTTGAAGGTTGCCGAGTACATGTCGTGTAAACGGCGGTAAGTGGTGAGAGCGTGTGTGAAGAAGTACACCCCTGCAGGGTTAACCTAATCTATTCGAATAGCCGTGTCCGCGGAAAAGGACTTCTGGGTTGCTTATATCAGTTCATAGACAAGTGAAAGTGGATACTCTAAAATACGCAAGATAAGCGTGAGTGCTATGGATGGCGTTCTCGTAGGGAGACGGGAGCGGATCCATAGTGGTGTATTGATATGGTGAATATGGGGACTCGTGTGCGCCACCTCAAAAGAGTCGCTTGCAGTCGTAGTTAGGATAGCCACCGAGTCAAAGCTGGCTTGCTGCAGTTAAACCCCACCACCCCTTTGTTGATAATGATGCATATGTAGTTAGTTCTGATGTAAGTCTTGCTGGGTACATTTGTACTCACGTTTGCCTATTTTATGTTTTTGCAGAGAGACTTCGGTCTCACTAGTAGTTTCGCGTGGACTTCGACGTTTAGCTTGTTACCTCAGCTACGATCTTGTGCCCTCGGCAGGATCTGATAGATAGTCAGGCTTCTCAGCCTTTTTCATTTATAGATGTCTGTACTCAGACATGATAGCTTCTGCTTGTGCTTGATTTGTATGCTCTGAATGTTGGGTCATGAGACCCATGTTTGTAATATCTCGCTCCTCGGAGCCTATTGAATAGATTACTTGAGTCGTAGAGTCATTTTGTGATGCCATGTTGTATTGCACATATCGAGCATATTGTGTGTATGTTATTGAAATGCTTGGTATGTGTGGGATCTGACAACCTAGTTGTTTATCCTTGGTAGCCTCTCTTACCGGGAAATGTCTCCTAGTGTTTCCACTGAGCCATGGTAGCTTGCTACTGCTCCGGAACACTTAGGCTGGCCGGCATGTGTCCTTCTTCGTTCCTGTGTCTGTCCCTTCGGGAAAATGTCACGCGATGAATACCGGAGTCCTGTTAGCCCGCTACAGCCCGGTTCACCGGAGTCCTGCTAGCCCAGTGCTACAGCCTGGATTCACTCGCTGATGACCGACACGTTCGATGCTGGGTCATGGATGCCTGTCCCTGTAAGTCTGTGCCACTTTGGGTTTACGACTAGCCATGTCAGCCCGGGCTCCTTATCATATGGATGCTAGCGACACTATCATATACGTGTGCCAAAAGACGCAAACGGTCCCGGGCAAAGGTAAGGCGACACCCGTGGGAATACCGTGCGTGAGGCCGCAAAGTGATATGAGGTGTTACATGCTAGATCGATGTGACATTGAGTCGGGGTCCTGACACACAACATAATTGGGTGGCTATAAAGGTTCACTACAGGTATCTCCGAAAGTGTCTGTTGGGTTGGCACGAATCGAGACTGGGATTTGTCATTCCGTGTAAATGGAGAGGTATCTCTGGGCCCACTCGGTAGGACATCATCATAATGTGCACAATGTGACCAAGGAGTTGATCACGGGATGATGTGTTACGGAACGAGTAAAGAGACTTGCCGGTAACGAGATTGAACAAGGTATCGGGATACCGACGATCGAATCTCGGGCAAGTACAATACCGCTGGACAAAGGGAATTGAATATGGGATTGATTGAATCCTCGACATCGTGGTTCATCCGATGAGATCATCGTGGAACATGTGGGAGCCAACATGGGTATCCAGATCCCGCTGTTGGTTATTGGCCAGAGAGTTGTCTCGGTCATGTCTGCATGGTTCCCGAACCCGTAGGGTCTACACACTTAAGGTTCGATGACGCTAGGGTTATTAGGAAGACTTGTATGTGATTACCGAATCTTGTTCGGAGTCCCGGATGAGATCCCGGACGTCACGACGAGTTCCAGAATGGTCCGGAGGTAAAGATTTATATATGGAAAGTTGTTGTTCGGGTTCCGGGAAAAGTTCAGTTGTTTCCGGTATTGTACCGGGAAGCTTCCGGAAGGTTCCGGAGGATTCCGGAGGGGTCCGGAGGTCCGGAAAATGTTCCACCACGTTCAATACAGCAGCATGGGCTGTAGGGGGGGCGCCCTAACCTTAATGGGCCAAGGGCACTAGCCCCCCCAAGGCCCATGCGCATGGGAGAGGGGAAACCCTAAGGGGGAGGGCCTCCACTTGACTTGGGAAACCCCGTTCACTTGAACGCTTCCGCTTAGCGATCTACAAGGGTATGTAGATGCACTCTCCTTCCCCTTGTTGCTAGATTACTCCATAGATTGATCTTGGTGATGCGTAGAAAATTTGAAATTTCTGCTACAATCCCCAATAGTGGTATCAGAGCTAGGTCTATGCATAGTTTCTATGCACGAGTAGAACACAAGTTGTTGTGAGCGTCGATTTTGTCAATTTGCTTGCCATTACTAGTCTTATCTTGATTCGGCGGCATCGTGGGATGAAGCGGCCCGGACCGACCTTACACGTACTCTTACGTGAGACTGGTTCCACTGACTGACATGCACTAATTGCATAAGGTGGCTAGCGGGTGTCTGTCTCTCCCACTTTAGTCGGATCGGATTTGATGAAAAGGGTCCTTATGAAGGGTAAATAGAAATTGGCATATCACGTTGTGGTTTTCGCGTAGGTAAGAAACGTTCTTGCTAGAAACCTATAGCAGCCATGTAAAAACTTGCAACAACAATTAGAGGACGTCTAACTTGTTTTTGCAGCATATGCCTTGTGATGTGATATGGCCAAAAGGATGTGATGAATGATATATGTGATGTATGAGATTGATCATGTTCTTTTAATAGGAATCACGACTTGCATGTCGATGAGTATGACAACTGGCAGGAGCCATAGGAGTTGTCTTAATTTATTTATGACCTGCGTGTCAACATAAACGTCATGTAATTACTTTACTTTATTGCTAAAGCGTTAGCCATAGTAGTAGAAGTAATAGATGACGAGACAACTTCAAGAAGACACGATGATGGAGATCATGATGATGGAGATCATGGTGTCATGCCGGTGACAACGATGATCATGGAGCCCCGAAGATGGAGATCAAAAGGAGCAACATGATATTGGCCATATCATGTCACTATTTGATTGCATGTGATGTTTATCATGTTTTACATCTTATTTACTTAGAACGACGGTAGCTTAAATAAGATGATCCCTCACTAAAATTTCAAGAAAAGTGTCCCCCCTAACTGTGCACCGTTGCGAAGGTTCGTTGTTTCGAAGCACCACGTGATGATCGGGTGTGATAGATTCTAACGTTCGAATACAATGGGTGTAAGCCAGATTTACACACGCAATACACTTAGGTTGACTTGACGAGCCTATCATGTACAGACATGGCCTCGGGACCCGGAAGACCGAAAGGTCGAGCATGAGTCGTATAGAAGATACAATCAACATGAAGATGTTCACCGATGTTGACTAGTACGTCTCACGTGATGATCGGACATGGCCTAGTTGACTCGGATCATGTTTCACTTAGAGGACTAGAGGGATGTCTATCTGGGTGGGAGTTCATTAAATAATTTAATTAGATGAACTCAATTATCATGAACATAGTCTAAATTGTCTTTGCAAATATGTTGTAGATAAATAGCTCACGTTGTAGCTCCCTGTTTCAATACGTTCCTAGAGAAAGATTAAGTTGAAAGATATTGTAAGCAATGATGCAGACTGGGTCCGTAGTCTGAGGAGTGTCCTCACTGCTACACAGAAGGCTTACGTCTTTGATGCACCGCTCGATGTGCAAACCCCTACAACATCGTTTGTGGATGTTGTGAACACCTGACAGACACATCCTGATGACTACTTGATAGTTTAGTGCACCATACTTTACGGCTTAGAATCGGGATTCCAATGATGTTTTGAACGCCATAGAACATATGAGATGTTCCAAGAGCTAAAATTGGGATTTCAGGCTCATGCCCGTGTTGAGAGGTGTGAGACCTCTGATAAGTTCTTTTGCCAACAAGATGGAGGAGAATAGCTCAGCTAGTGAGCATGTGCTCAGAATGTCTGGGTGCTACAATCACTTAAATCAAGTGGGAGTTAAACTTCCAGATAAGATAGTGATTGATAGAGTTCTCTAGCCACTATCACTAAGCTACTAGATCTTCGTGATGAACTATGACATGCAAGGGATGGAGTTGATCCCGGAGCTGTTCGCGGTGCTTAAGACCGCAAAAGGTAGAAATCAAGAAGGAGCATCAAGTGTTGATGGTTTAACAAGACCACTGGTTTCAAGAAGGGCAAGGGCTAGAAGGGAAACTTCATGGATGGCAAACCAGTTGCCGCTCCAGTGAAGGAACCCAAGGTTGAACCCAAACCCGAGACTGAGTGCTTCTATTGTAAGGGGAACGGTCACTGGTAGCGGAATTACCCCAAATGCATGGTAGATAAGAAGGCTGGCAACTTCAACAAAGTATATACGTGTTATTAATGTGTACCTCACTAGTACTCCTGGTAGCACCTGGGTATTGGATACCGGTTCAGTTGCTATTATTGGTGACTTGAAGCAAAAGCTACAGACTAAACGGAGACTGGCTAAGGGCTAGGTGACGATGTGTGTTGGAAGTGTTTCCAAAGTTGATAAGATCACCATCGCACGCTCCATCTGCCTTATGATTAGTATTGAACCTAGATAAATGTTATCAGGTGTCTACGTTGAGCATGAATATGATTAGATCATGTTCATTGCAATACGGTTATTCATTTAAGTTAGGGAATAATGGTTATTCTATTTACATGAATAATACCTTTCATGGTCATGCACCCTATGTGAATGGTTCATTGAATCTCGGTCGTGGTAATACGCATGTTCACGCCAAAAGATGTAAAGTTAATAATGATAGTACCACTTTCTTGTGGCACTGCCGCTTAGGTCATATTGGCGTAAGATGCATGAAGAAACTCCATGTCGATGGATGTTTGGAGTCACTTGATTTTGAATTGCTTGACGCATGCGAGCCATGCCTCATGGGCAGGATGACTAAGACCCCGTTTTCAGGTACAATGAAACGGGCAAGTGACTTGTTGGAAATCATACATGCTGATGCATGTGATCCAATGAGAATTGAAGCGTGCGGTGGATATCGCTATTTTCTCATCTTCACTGACGATTTGAGTAGATATAGGTATATTTACTTAATGAAGCACACGTCTGAAACGTTTGAAAAGTTCAAGCGATTTCAGAGTGAAGTTAAGAATCATCATAACAAGAAGATCAAATTCCTATGATCTGATCAATGAGAATTTCTGAGTTATGAGTTTGGCAAACACTTAAGACATTGTGGAATTGTTTCACAGTTGAAGCCACCTGGAACACCACAGGGTAATGGTGTGTCCGGACGTCGTAATCGAACCTTATGAAATATGGTGCGATCTATGATGTCTCTTACCGATCTACCGCTATTATTTTGAGGTTATGCATTAGAGACAACTGCATCCACTTTAGATAGGACACCATATAAGTCTGTTGAGACAACGCCGTATGAACATTGGTTTGGCAAGAAACCAAAGTTGTCGTTTCTTAATGTTTGGGGCTGCGATGCTTAAGGCTTCAGCCGGAGAAGCTCGAACCCAAAGCGGACAAACACATCTTCATAGGATACCCAAAGGTGACAGTTGGGTATACCTTCTATCTCAGATCCGAGGGCAAATTGTTTGTCGCTAAGAACGTGTCCTTTCTCGAGAAGGAGTTTCTCTCGAAAGAATTGAGTGGGAGGAAGATAGAACTTGATGAGGTTGTTGAACCTTTATTTCAACCAGAAAGTGATGCAACACAGAAAGATGTTTTCTGTGGCGCCTACGTCTGTTGAATAGGAAGTTAATGATAGTGATCATGAAGCTTCGGATCAAGTTGCTATCAAACCTCGTAGGTCGACAAGGATATGTGCTACTCCTGAGTGGTGCGGTGATCCTGTCTTAGATATCATGTTGTTAGACAACAATGAACCTACGAGCTATGGAGAAGCGATGGTGGGCCCGTATTCCGACAAATGGTTAGAAGCCATGAAATCCGAGATAGGATCCATGTATCAGAACAAAGTATGGACTTTGGTGGACTTGCCCGTTGATCGGCAAGCCATTGAGATAAATGGATCTTTAAGAAGAAGACGGACGTGGGCGGTAATGTTACCGTCTATGAAGCTCGACTTGTGGGAAAGAGTCTTTTCACAAGTTCAAGGAGTTGACTACGATGAGAATTTCTCACCCGTAGCGATTCTTAAGTCCGTCGGAATCATGTTAGCATTAGGTGTATTTTTCGATTATGAAATCTGACAGATGGATGTCAAAACAAGTTTTCTTACCAGTTTCCGTAAGAAAAGGTTGTATGTGATACAATAAAAGGTTTTGTCGATCCTAAGGATGCTAAAAGGTATGCTAGCTCCAGCAATCCTTCTATGGACTAGAGCAAGCATCTCGGAGTCAGAATACATGCTTTGATAGAGTGATCAAAGCTTTTAGGTTTATACAATGTTTGATAGAAACTTGTATTTACAAGAAAGTGAGTGGGAGCACTACAACATTTCTGATAAGTATATGTGGATGACATATTGTTGATCCGAAATAATGTAGAATTTCTGGAAAGCATAAACGGTTGTTTGAAGAGTGTTTTTCAAAGGAAGACCTGGATAAAGCTGCTTACATATTGGGCATCAAGATCTATAGAAATAGATCAAGACGCCTGATGATACTTTCAAAGAACGCACACCTTGACATGTTTTTGAAGGAGTTCAAAATAGATCAGTCAAAGAAGGGGTTCTTACCTGAGTTGTAAGGTGTGAAGTTGAGTAAGACTCAAAGATTGACCACGGCAGAAGAAAGAGGAAGGACGAAGGTCGTCCCCTATGCTTTTGTCATAGGCCCTATACGGTATGCCATGCTGAGTACCGCACCTGATGTGTGCCTTGCCACATGTCTGGCAAGAGGGTACAAAGGTGATCTAGGACTGGATCACCAGATAGCGGTCAAAATTGTCCTTAGAGGAATAAGGAAATGTTTCTCGGTTATGGAGGTGATAAAGAGTTCGACGTAAAGAGTTACGTCGATGTAAGCTTAACACCTATCCGGATAGCTCTGAGTAGAGATACCGGATACGTATAATGGAGCAACAATTTGGAATAGCTCCAAGTGGAACGTGGTAGCATCATCTACGATATGACATAAAGTTTTGCAAAATACATAGGGATCTGAATATGGCAAGACCCGTTGACTACAACCTCTCTCACAAGCATAACATGATCAAACCCAGAACTCTTTGAGTGTTTATCACATAGTGATGTGAACTAGATCATTGAGTCTAGTAGACTCTTGGATGTTGGTCACATGGTGATGTGACCTGTGAGTATTAATCACATGGCGATGTGAACTAGATTATTGACTCTAGTGCAAGTGGGAGACTGTTGGAAATATGCCCTAGAGGCAATAATAAATTAGTTATTATTATATTATATTTCATTGTTCATGATAATCGTTTATTATCCATGCTAGAATTGTATTG
Organism: Triticum dicoccoides; assembly: GCF_002162155.2. Lineage (NCBI taxonomy): Eukaryota > Viridiplantae > Streptophyta > Magnoliopsida > Poales > Poaceae > Triticum > Triticum dicoccoides. The sequence goes on along the minus strand of NC_041390.1, from coordinate 533,647,289 downwards.
ATAGGAAACTCAGATACATGTGTGGATACATAGACAACACCATGTCCCTAGTAAGCCTCTAGTTGACTAGCTCGTTGATCAATAGATGGTTACAGTTTCCTGACCATGGACATTGGATGTCATTGATAACGGGATCACATCATTAGGAGAATGATGTGATGGACAAGACCCAATCCTAAGCCTAGCACAAGATCGTGTAGTTCGTTTGCTAGAGTTTTTCTAATGTCAAGTATCATTTCCTTAGACCATGAGATTGTGCAACTCCCGAATACCGTAGGAGTGCTTTGGGTGTGCCAAACGTCACAACGTAACTGGGTGGCTATAAAGGTTCACTACAGGTATCTCCGAAAGTGTCTGTTGGGTTGGCACGAATCGAGACTGGGATTTGTCACTCCGTGTAAATGAGAGGTATCTCTGGGCCCACTCGGTAGGACATCATCATAATGTGCACAATGTGACCAAGGAGTTGATCACGGGATGATGTGTTACGGAACGAGTAAAGAGACTTGCCAGTAACGAGATTGAACAAGGTATCGGGATACCGACGATCGAATCTCGGGCAAGTACAATACCGCTGGACAAAGGGAATTGAATACGGGATTGATTGAATCCTCGACATCGTGGTTCATCCGATGAGATCATCATGGAACATGTGGGAGCCAACATGGGTATCCAGATCCCGCTGTTGGTTATTGGCCGGAGAGTTGTCTCGGTCATGTCTGCATGGTTCTCGAACCCGTAGGGTCTACACACTTAAGGTTCGATGACGCTAGGGTTATTAGGAAGACTTGTATGTGATTACCGAATGTTTTTCGGAGTCCCGGATGAGATCCCGGACGTCACGAGGAGTTCCAGAATGGTCCGGAGGTAAAGATTTATATATGGAAAGTTGTTGTTCGGGTTCCGGGAAAAGTTCAGTTTTTTCCGGTATTGTACCGGGAAGCTTCCGGAAGGTTCCGGAGGGGTCCGGAGGTTCGGAAAATGTTCCACCACATCCAATACAGCAGCATGGGCTGTAGGGGGCGCCCTAACCTTAATGGGCCAAGGGCACCAGCCCCCCAAGGCCCATGCGCATGGGAGAGGGGAAACCCTAAGGGGGAGGGCCTCCACTTGACTTGGGAGGCACTCCTCCCCCCTTGGCCGCTGCCCCAACCCTAGATGGGATCTAAGGGGGCCGGCCCCCTCTCTCCCCACCTATAAATAGTGGAGGGGTGGGAGGGCGGCCACACCCTTGAACCTGGCGCAGCCCTCCCTCCTCCTACACCTCCTCCTCCTTCATAGTGCTTGGTGAAGCCCTGCTGGAGAACCACGAGCTCCATCACCACCATGCCGTCGTGCTGCTATTGGACTCTCTTCCTCAACCTCTCCCTCCTCTTTGCTGGATCAAGGCGTGGGAGATGTCTCCGTTCTGTACGTGTGTTGAACACGGAGGTGCCGTCCGTTCGGCGCTAGGATCATCGGTGATTTGGATCACGACGAGTACGACTCCATCAACCCCGTTCACTTGAACGCTTCTGCTTAGCGATCTACAAGGGTATGTAGATGCACTTTCCTTCCCCTCGTTGCTAGATTAATCCATAGATTGATCTTGGTGATGCGTAGAAAATTTTAAATTTCTGCTACGATCCCCAACACGTACGTCTTCACGATCGACCGATCTCAGCACCGAAGGTACGACACCTCCGCGATATGCACATGTTCGTCTCGGTGACATCCCTCGAACTCACGATCCAATAGAGCTTCGAGGGAGAGATTCATCAGCACGACAGCGTGATGATGGTGATGATCTTGCTACCAGAACAGGGCTTCGCCTAAGCACCGCTACGATATGACCGAGGTGGATTATAGTGGAGGGGGCACCGCACACGGCTTGGAACAATCAACTTGTGTGTTCTAGGGTGCCCCCTGCCCCTATATATAAAGGAGCAAGGGGGGAGGCTGGACGGCCCTAGTGGTTCCCAAGGATAGGAGGAATCCTCCTCCTAGTAGGAGTAGGATTCATCCTTTCCTAGTCCTACTAGGAAGGAGGAAGGGGGAAGGAAAGAGAGTGAGAGGGAGAGGGAAAGAGGGGCCACACCCCCTCCCCTAGTCCTATTGGGACTCCCCTTGGGGGGGGGCGCCCACCTCCTGGGTTGCTGCCCTCTCTCTCCCCTAAGGCCCACTAAGGCCCAATACTTCCCCGGGAGGTTCCGGTAACCCCTCCGGCACTCCGGTTTTCTCCGAAATCACCCGGAATACTTCCGGTGTCCGAATATAGCCATCCAATATATCGATCTTTATGGCTCAACCATTTCAAGACTCCTCATCATGTCTGTGATCGTATCTGGGACTCCAAACTACCTTCAATACAGAAAAACACATAAACTCATAATACCGATCATCACCGAACGTTAAGCGTGCGGACCCTGCGGGCTCGAGAACTATGTAGACATGACCGAGACTCATCTCCGGTCAATAACCAATAGTGGAACCTGGATGCTCATATTGGTTCCTACATATTCTACGGAGATCTTTGTCGGTCAAACCACATAACAACATTCGTTGTTCCCTTTGTCATCGGTACGTTACTTGCCTGAGATTCGATCGTCGGTATCTCCATACCTAGTTCAATTTCGTTACCGACAAGTCTCTTTACTCGTTCCGTAATGCTAAATCCCGTAACTAACTCATCAGCTACATTTCTTGCAAGGCTTATTGTGATGTACATTACCGAGAGGGCCCAGAGATACCTCTCCGACAATCAGAGTGACAAATTCTAATCTTGATCTATGCCAACTCAACAAACACCATCGGAGACACCTGTAGAGCACCTTTATAATTACCCAGTTACGTTGTGATGTTTGGTAGCACACAAAGTGTTAGTCCGGTATTCGGGAGTTGCATGATCTCATAGTCATAGGAACATGTATAGTTATGGAGGAAGTAATAGCAACAAACAAAATGATCATCGTGCTAAGCTAACGGATGGGTCAAGTCAATCACATCATTCTCTAATGATGTGATCCTGTTAATCAAATGACAACTCATGTCTATGGTTAGGAAACATAACCATCATTGATTCAACGAGCTAGTCAAGTAGAGACAAACTAGTGACACTCTGTTTGTCTATGTATTCACACATGTACTAAGTTTCCGGTTAATACAATTCTAGCATGAATAATAAACATTTATCATGATATAAGGAAATATAAATAACAACTTTATTATTGCCTCTAGGGCATATTTCCCTCAGTCTCCCTGAGGGAGTCCTGGATTAGGGGGTGTCCGGATAGCCGGACTATACCTTCGGCCGGACTCCTGGACTACGAAGATACAAGATTGAAGACTTCGTCCCCTGTCCGGAAGGGACTTTCCTTGGCGTGGAAGGCAAGCTTGGCGATACGGATATGTAGATCTCCTACCATTGTAACCGACTCTGTGTAACCCTAGCCCTCTCCGGTGTCTATATAAACCAGAGGGTTTTAGTCCGTAGGACGGACAACAATCATACCATAGGCTAGCTTCTAGGGTTTAGCCTCTCTGATCTCGTGGTAGATCTACTCTTGTACTACCCATATCATCAATATTAATCAAGTAGGACATAGGGTTTTACCTCCATCAAGAGGGCCCAAACCTGGGTAAAACATCGTGTCCCCTGCCTCCTGTTACCATCCGCCTAGACGCACAGTTCGGGACCCCCTACCCGAGATCCGCCAGTTTTGACACCGACATTGGTGCTTTCATTGAGAGTTCCTCTGTGCCGTCGCCATCAGGAAGGATGCCTCATCCCGTCTTTAAAGACGGCACCGTTGCTAAGGGAGCTTTGGCTGTCGGCCAGACTCTCAGGCTAGGTGGTTTCCTTATGACCGCCCGTTCGGCCGCTGCGCCGATGATGACCTCTCGAGTCATCGAAAGCAATCTTCACGTCAGCTCGAAATTTGCCGAGCAGCTAGATCCAATGGAGCTCTCTTCCCTAAACAAGCCCTTGGATCGCTTCGCCGCCCTGGGAGTCTCTACGGATTACGACCAGATTGGGCCTAAACCCGATCTGAGAGAGATTAACTCTCCCCAGGTCACCCATCACGTTGCCATGGTAGAGGGACAGTGCGACGACCCTTCATCTATCCTAAGGACTAGCTATGTCTGGATTCCCGATCCCTCCAAGCCGGATACCCGCGGAGGGGAGGACATCACTCAAGACCCGAACTTAAAGTTGGGCGACGGGCTAGATTCATTGGACAGCATCGAAGAATCCAAACTTCTGAGTTCGGAAACTCCTTGGCCCCTGGGTCTCAGATTGGGTGAGGTTTCGGATTTGATTCCACCCACCCACCCGTACATAAGCGATCTATCTCAAATTAGGCAAGAGTTCGAAGAAACAGTACATCATTACTAGGCCAGATTCCTCCTGGTTATGAACATGATAAAGGACTGCCACGAGGAAGATGCAATTTCATTCTTCTGCAATAATTGCACGGACAAGGGAATCCTCAACGCCATAAGTCGCCGCGATATTACACGCTTCGCTGACTTGGCGTCCATAGTACGAAAGTACTGTGCGATGGAAAGCACCCGGAAAACCAAAATAAAATTTTGGGACAATCCGGCCTTGAATACAAACCCAGTCCTGGCCGCGCCAAACATTGGCGAACCAATGCTATTATACATCGCAGCAACCCATCAGGTCATAAGCGCAATGCTCGTCGTCTAACGAGAAACGGACGGACACAAATTCCCCCTTCAAAAGCCAGTCTACTATGTGTCCACTGTCCTTACTCCGTGCAAGTCACGGTACCCGCATTATCAAATGATTGCGTACGCGGTATTTATGGCATCCCGGAAGCTGCGACACTACTTTCAAGAGTGTTCAATAACAGTAGCCTCGGAAGTGCCACTTAACGATAGTATAAACAACCGCGACGTGACAGGCCGGATTGCAAAATGGGCCATTGAGCTCCTCCCGTTTGACATAACTTACAAGCCACGGCGAGCTATCAAGTCGCAAGTTTTGGCCGACTTCGTCGCAGAATGGACGGAGGTCGAACTCCCTAAAGAGTACGACACATATTCAAACTGGGTCGTGCACTTCGACGGCTCCAAAATGTTGGCCGATCTAGGGGCTAGCGTCGTTTTGACGTCCCCCACAAGAGACACAACTCAATACATACTCCAGATAATGTACACAGACTCCAACAATGCAGCTGAATATGAGGCCCTTTTACATGGTCTCCGGATGGCAGTATCCATGGGCATTCAACGCCTAGAGGTGCGCCGGGACTCGAACCTCGCAATATCCCAAATAAATGGAGACTTTGATGCCAAGGATCCAAAAATGGTAGCTTATCGCAACGCCGTCCTAAAAATGTCAGCTCGGTTCGAAGGGCTCGAATTTCACCATATAGCCCGGGAAAATAATCAGGCGGTAGATGTCCTGGCACGCATCAGCGCAAAACGCGATGTAGTCCCCCCCAACATCTTCTTGGAAAGGCTGTTCAAGCCATCCGTAGTATGGGAAGGGGAACCCGGCAATAACAGCCCGGACCCAACCGCACTGCCCGACACCGAACACTCTGACATAATTGGAGGCTCTGCCAATGAAATAACACCTTCAACCCACGTAATAATGGCCATCATCGCCCCGTGGACAGAACCATTCCTTGCCTACCTTACTAGGCAGGAACTCCCCGAGGACCAAAATGAGGCACGCTGCATAGTGCGGCGATCTAAAGCCTATAAAGTCCATGAGGGAGAGCTTTATAAGAAAAGCGCTACCGGAGTCCTTCAAAGGTGCATCTCCGTAGAGGAAGGGCGGAACCTCTTGGCTGAAATTCATGCCGGACTCGGTGGTCATCACACCGCAGCTCGGTCCCTTGTAACCAAGGCCTTCCGTACGGGCTTTTATTGGCCGACGGCCCGGGCAGACGCCCAGGACTTAGTCCAACGATGCGTCGGTTGCCAGCTTTTTGCAAACCAAAGCCATATGCCACCCACCGCCCTCCAAACTATCCCCATCACTTGGCCCTTCGCGGTCTGGGGGCTTGACATGGTTGGACCCCTTAAAGGCAGAACCCACAAGAAAAAATACTTACTGGTCATGGTGGATAAGTTCACCAAATGGATAGAAGCCAAGCCTGTTAAGACGGCCGAATCCGGACCGGTGATAGACTTTATATCCGGGGTTGTACACCGTTACGACGTCCCCCACAGCATCATCACTGATAACGGCATGAACTTTACGGCCGATGAGGTAAAACTCTGGTGCAAAAACATGGGCATCAAGCTCGATTATGCTTCCGTCTATCACCCACAAACTAACGGTCAGGTCGAACGTGCAAATGGTCTTATCATGAGCGGCATCAAACCCAGATTAGTGCGGTCCCTTAAGGAATCTAATATGCACTTGGTAGAGGAGCTCGACTCCGTACTCTGGGGGCTGCGGACCATGCCGAATCGCACCACCGGATACACACCATTCTTCATGGTGTACGGCGTAGAGGCAGTTTTGCCCTGCGACATAATTCATGACTCACCTCGAGTGCGCATGTACGAAGAAAGAGAAGCCGAGCTCGATCGGCAGGACAGTTTGGACGCCTTGGAGGAAGAGCGTGACGTGGCAAAAGCCCGTTCCGCATTTTATCAACAGCAGGCTCGAAGATACCAAAGCAGAGAAGTACGGGCCAAAAATTACAATGTTGGCGAATTAGTTCTACGCCTGCCAGATAAGAAAAAGGACAAACTCAAGCCCAAGTGGGAAGGTCCCTTCATAATTGACCAAGTCCTGACTGGTGGAGCGTACCGCTTGCGAGATGCATCGGATAACCGACTTGAGTTGAACCCATGGAACGCAGCCCGTCTCCGAAGATTCTACGCCTAGCGCCGGACTCTGTGTTCGTCTCCTTCCTCTGTCCATTTTTTATATAATTTCTGTCTTACATTTCTCTCCTTCTCCTCTCTCTCTTTCTCTCTCTTATAGCCTTTAAAGGCTCATACAGTGATGCGCTATCTGCGCTCATTAAACCTGGGGGCTTCCTTAAACAGAAGCTTATTTATACGGGCTTCATGCCCAACACATGTGTCACACTTCTGCATGTACCTTTTATTCACCATTATATGCATCGATATGACTTAAGTTTTGGCCAAGCTGGGTTGCCTGGCTCCTGTGCTTACCCCTACGTTCCTGATTGTTCGGCTAGGTGGTAAAGGGAGCACCTATGCGATTGTTACTGCCGGGTCAGCCGGATGTGTACCTCAGACTGGGTGAAGCCGAAAGCTAGCGTTCTTAAGGGAATATTCGGTTGGTGAACTAAAGATGATCCTTTTTTCACTTATTTATCTATACGCCCCCAGATGTTTTTCCCGCGTCTATTTCCGCAGAATGGACATGCACTTTAGGGCATGCCTCCCAGGGAAAGGAACCCCTAACAGAACTATTCTCCCTGGAAGATGTTTCTTACTAACCATGTAATATAACATAACTAGTTGGGTACTTGTCTGTTCAAGCACTAATGACCCCTATGCCTGGTCTCCATGCATACCCCGGTTCTTATATAACCGCGAGGGTATTCGGACACACTCCGGACCGTCAGGTCCCGAGGTTGAAGCGAAAAGGTCGGCCATGACAAACGATCTACAATCCGGCTAGAAGGCATTACACATGTCAATTATAATTACATAGTCAATCTAACTGATTCTATTAGTCTTCAATACCATCTAACATGCTGTCTAGTTTACAGTCCTATTGGGAATACTTTGCGGCCAATTCTACTTGGCCGTATACTAAGCTCACAGGGATCTCCTTCCCATCGGGCCCCACGGGTCCAACCTCGGCCATGTGGTTTGGGTCAGCCTTCATGTACCGCATCTTCACCATGGCCCAGGCCTCCCTGGCGCCTTGACAGCAGGCAGACATCTTCCACAATCGGAAGCGCCACTGCGCTCCCTTCAGCTTCTCTACAAGCTCTCCAAGGCCTTCGGGCATGGAGACGGATGGCCACAAGGCCTGGGCGACGCTTTGCATCACCTGCCGAACTCGCTCGTGCAGTTGTGAGAGCTCGAGAAGAAGGTCACCCGTAGAATCGGACATTTCCTCCGCAGGATGACCTATTAGCATACCTACAGACATTACTCTGTTAGTCGACTTCCTCGCCAAACTCTTTTCTCAAAGTCCGTTTAAGCACTTACTATATATGCCTCGTCGAAGCCGCTGATTCTCCTTCACGGAGTCCAACAGCTGGGCACGAACATCCTTCAGTTCAACGCCTAGCTTGGTGTTGGCATCTTGGAGATCGTTTTTCTCCCGCCTCACCTTTGTCAGCACGCTCTCACCAGCCTTTAGCTGGCGTCGGAGTTGTTGCTCTTCCGGATTTAATCCGACGCCATCTGCAATTTCATTTGTCAGATTTGCACCCACGCCGCACTTCGCAAAATACTTATCTTTCGAAGCGTATATTACCAGAGGGGGTCTCCTTGGGCTCCCCTGCCGCGGCTAGTGCGGCCTCAAGTTGGGCTTTGCACTCTTCCAGCTCCTGGGACAGTAGGGTATTCTTTTCTGTACGAACCTTCATAGAAAATGATCCTTAAATCAGTTATTCTAACTGTTTCAAGTCTCGGGGGCTACTGGTATATATATAATTACCAAAATTTTCTTACCCGTATGTCTTTTACATATTGCTCTGTGGCTCTGGCTAGACCATTTTTAGCGGCACGGAGGTACGCATCTCCCGAATTGAAGGCATCCAATGCCTCTTGGGAGAAACAAGCGTCGCGAAGAACTGTCTGACGACGCCTGTGGTTCATGGCACTCTCCACCTTGGAATTGGTGGCAGACAGTCTGTCCGCATCCTCTGTCGGAGGAGTGTCCGGTGCGCGCCTCATGTTCCCCTCCGCGTCCGGACCAGGCTTTGGAGCCTGGCTGGTGGAGGCGCGATTGGCAACCTCTCCGGATATAGTCCGGCGAGGTCTCTTCGTCCTGAAGAGAGCACGAGCGTTAGTATGCCTTGAAGGAATAACACCTGGGAATAAGATGGCGCGCTATACCTTTGCGCCGACATCTCAGTCCGGACCACACCTCTTTTCAGCCCGCGGGGCCTTGCCGCCCCTTGTTGGCTAATCGCCGCAGGCTCGGCCTCCCGTCTCAGGGACCTCCCCTACAAAACACGGTTGTCATACGGCAATCGAAAACACGCGAGGATAGATCTCTTTTCAAAGTGTTGGGACTTCGGTCTCAGTTACCTGTGAGGCTGGGAGTAGCCCTGGGTAATCGGCCGTAATGGCCACCAAGGCGTTGTCCTTGCTCAATTGATGAAACACAACATCAATCAGCTCCACAGACAAGTCCAGATCCTCTTGAGAGGCCGGGTCAAGGAACCGTCCCGGATCCTCGGGTTGTGGAGGAGGGCTGTTTATTTCTTTAATAGCCTGGCACAGTTCCTGCGTTGAAGTCGTTAGACTGAATATTTAACAATAGGAATGTAAAACGGATGGGCAAGTAAAAGTGTCCACTTACCCAACTTGGGGGATTGTACATAGAAAATCTACCTTGAGGGTTGACGTGGAGAAATTCCTCCTCTTCTCCCTTGTACAAAGTGGACAAGATCTTTATTAGAGAGGCAGCCGAATCCAGCCCCTTACGGCCTGGCGGGTGGCGTCGTCCTCCCCGTTGAACTCCCACATGGGGCGGCCTCTATACTGAAGCGGCTGCACCCCTCGCATGATGCATGCAGCCATGACCCCGATCATGGTAAGTCCGGAATGAGCTAACAATCTTATCCGGCCCATCAGGTAAAGAATGTCATTGTTGCTTTCCCTCTGAGGGCTCCGTGGACGCCAGCTGAGGCGCTTCTTTAGGGGAGCACTGTCAAACTCAGGGAGGCCGATCCGGACAGGATCCGGCAGCGGGACGTCCTCTATATAAAACCATTCCAAAGGCCAGTCTTCGGACGCCTTCTTTGGGGTTCCGGATAGATATCCGGTCCCGGCGATGCGCCACACTTCGGCTCCGCCCACTTGATATATTGACCCCTTCTTAGAACGGGGCACAAGGCAGAATAGCCTTTTCCACAGCGCGAAATGAGCCTCGCAGCCCAAAAATAGCTCGCAAAGGGCTACGAAGCCCGCGATATGCAATATGGAGGCAGGCGTGAGGTCGTGCAGCTGGAGGCCATAGAACTCCAGGAGCCCCCGGAGAAATGGATGAATCGGAAATCCGAGCCCTCTTATTAAGTAAGGGACACGGCATACCCTCTCTCCTTTGAAGGGATTGGGGACGCTCTCCGCTTGCTCTCCGCCATTATAGGTGTCAAGTCTGGCTCGAACCGGGATCATATAGGCCGGGGGGAGAAATCCCTTGGTATGGAGCGTCGCTAGCTCGCTGTGCGGGATGGAGCACCTCTTCCAATCTCCAGGTTGAGGGCAGGAAGGGCGAGAGGAGGAGCTGCGGCGGTCGGCCATGATAGAATGGACCTCTGTCGGATACACTCTGATGAATACTCGCGGAGGGGATAAGGTGTGGTTTGGATCTAAATCCTCATCCCCTTAAATAGGCGGCTCATTCACGCGACTAGGGGTGTAAATATAAAAAAACACCCTGACTTTTTGTATTCATTTGACACATGGAAGACGGCCATTATTGGGCGTAGAAGCCAAGGAGCGCTACAAGAAACCGGACATTTTCAACGGGTACACGGAATTTGGAGAACCCGCCTTGCAATGCCGAAGACAATCTGCGCGCCGGACTCGTCATCATTGAAGCCTGGTTCGGGGGCTACTGAGAGAGTCCTGGATTAGGGGGTGTCCGGATAGCCGGACTATACCTTCGGCCGGACTCCTGGACTATGAAGATACAAGATCAAAGACTTCGTCCCGTGTCCGGAAGGGACTTTCCTTGGCGTGGAAGGCAAGCTTGGCGATATGGATATGTAGATCTCCTACCATTGTAACCGACTCTGTGTAACCCTAGCCCTCTCCGGTGTTTATATAAACCGGAGGGTTTTAGTCCATAGGACGGACAACAATCATACCATAGGCTAGCTTCTAGGGTTTAGCCTCTCTGATCTCGTGGTAGATCTACTCTTGTACTACCCATATCATCAATATTAATCAAGCAGGACGTAGGGTTTTACCTCCATCAAGAGGGCGCGAACCTGGGTAAAACATCGTGTCCCCTGCCTCCTGTTACCATCCGCCTAGACGCACAGTTCGGGACCCCCTACCCGAGATCCACCGGTTTTGACACCGACACTCCCACTTGCACCAGAGTCAATAATCTAGATTACATTGTAATGATTCTAACACCCATGGAGTCTTGGTGCTGATAATGTTTTGCTCGTGAGAGAGGCTTAGTCAACGGGTCTGCAACATTCAGATCCGTATGTATCTTGCAAATCTATATGTCTCCCTCCTTGACTTGATCGCGGATGGAATTGAAGCGTCTCTTGATGTGCTTGGTTCTCTTGTGAAATCTGGATTCCTTTGCCAAGGTAATTGCTCCAGTATTGTCACAAAATATTTTCATTCGACCCGATGCACTAGGTATGACACCTAGATTGGATATGAACTCCTTCATACAGACTCCTTCATTTGCTATTTCCAAAGTAGCTATGTATTCCGCTTCACACGTAGATCCCGCCACGACGCTCTGCTTGGAACTGCACCAACTGACAGCTCCACTATTTAATAAAAACACGTATCCGGTTTGTGACTTAGAGTCATCCGGATTAGTGTCAAAGCTTGCATCGACGTAACCGTTTACAACGAGCTCTTTGTCACCTCCATATACGAGAAACATATCCTTAGTCCTTTTCAGGTATTTCAGGATGTTCTTGACTGCTGTCCAGTGATCCACTCCTGGATTACTTTGGTACCTCCCTGCTAAACTTATAGAAGGTGCACATCAGGTCTGGTACACAGCATTGCATACATGATAGAGCCTATGGCTGAAGCATAGGGAACACCTTAATTTTCTCTCTATCTTTTGTAGTGGTCGGGCATTGAGTCTGACTAAACTTCACTCCTTGTAATACAGGCAAGAACCCTTTCTTTGCTCGATCCATTTTGAACTTCTTCAAAACTTTATCAATGTATGTGCTTTGTGAAAGTCTAATTAAGTGTCTTGATCTATCTCTATAGATCTTGATGCCCAATATATAAGCAGCTTCACCGAGGTATTTCATTGAAAAATTCTTATTCAAGTATCCTTTTATGCTATTCAGAAATTCAGTATCATTTCCGATCAACAATATGTCATCTACATATAATATCAGAAATGCTACAGAGCTCCCACTCACTTTCTTGTAAATACAGGCTTCTCCAAAAGTCTGTATAAAACCATATGCTTTGATCACACTATCAAAGCGTATATTCCAACTCCGAGAGGCTTGCACCAGTCCATAAATGGATCGCTGGAGCTTGCACACTTTGTTAGCACCTTTTGGATCGACGAAACCTTCTGGTTGCATCATATACAACTCTTCTTTAAGATATCCATTAAGGAATGCATTTTTGACATCCATTTGCCAAATTTCATAATCATAAAATGCGGATTGCTAACATGATTCAGACGGACTTAAGCATCGCTACGGGCGAGAAGGTCTCATCATAGTCAACTCCTTGAACTTGTCAAAAACCATTCGCAACGATTCAAGATTTGTAGATAGTAACATTACCGTCAGCGTCAGTCTTCTTCTCGAAGATCCATTTATTCTCTATGGCCTGCCGATCATCGGGCAAGTCAACCAAAGTCCACACTTTGTTCTCATACACGGATCCCATCTCGGATTTCATGTCTTCAAGCCATTTTGCGGAATTTGGGCTCATCGTCACTTCCTCATAGTTCGTAGGTTCGTCATGGTCAAGTAACATGACTTCCAGAACAGGATTACCGTACCACTCTAGTGCGGATCTTACTCTGGTTGACCTCGAGGTTCGGTAGTAACTTGATCAGAAGTTTCATGATCATCATCATTAGCTTCCTCACTTACTAGTGTAGGAATCACTGGAACTAATTTCAGTGATGAACTACTTTCCAATAAGGGAGAAGGTACAATTACCTTGGCAAGTTCTACTTTCCTCCCACTCACTTCTTTCGATAGAAACTCCTTCTCTAGAAAGGATCCATTCTTAGCAACAAATATCTTGCCTTCGGATCTGTGATAGAAGGTGTACCCAACAGTCTCCTTTGGGTATCCTATGAAGACACATTTCTCCGATTTGGGTCCGAGCTTATCAGGTTGAAGCTTTTCCACATAAGCATCGCAGCCCCAAACTTAAAGAAACAACAACTTGGGTTTCTTGACAAACCACAGTTCATAAGGTTTCGTCTCGACGGATTTAGATGGTGCCCTATTTAACTTGAATGTAGCTGTCTCTAAAGCGTAACCCCAAAATGATAGCGGTAAATCAGTGAGAGACATCATAGATCGCACCATATCTAGTAAAGTACAATTACGATGTTCGGACACACCATTACGCTGTGGTGTTCCAAGTGGCGTGAGTTGCGAAACTATTTCGCTTTGTTTCAAATGAAGTCCAAACTCATAACTCAAATATTCGCCTCCACGATCAGATCGTAGAAACTTGATTTTCTTGTTACGATGATTTTCCACTTCACTCTGAAATTCTTTGAACTTTTCAAATGTTTCAGACTTATGTTTCATCAAGTAGATATACCCATATCTGCTAAAATCATCTGTGAAGGTCAGAAAATAACGATACCCGCCGTGAGCGTCAACACTCATCGGATCGCATACATCAGTATGTATGATTTCCAATAACTCTATTGCTCGCTCCATTGTTCCAGAGAACGGAGTTTTAGTCATCTTGCCCATGAGGCATGGTTCACAAGTACCAAGTGATTCCAGAAGTCCATCAGAATGGAGTTTCTTCATGCGCTTTACACCAATATGACCTAAACGGTAGTGCCACAAATAAGTTGCATTATCATTATCAACTTTGCATCTTTTGGCTTCAATACTATGAACATGTGTATCACTAGCTACTATCAAGATTTGGTAAAAATAGACCACTCATCAAGGGTGCATGACCATAAAAGATATTACTCATATAAATAGAACAACCATTATTCTCTGATTTAAATGAATAACCGTCTCGCATTAAACAAGATCCAGATATAATGTTCATGCTCAACGCTGGCACCAAATATCAATTATTCAGGTCTAAAACTAATCCCGAAGGTAGATCTAGAGGTAGCGTGCCAATGACGATCACATCGACTTTGGAACCATTTCCCACGTGCATCATCGCCTCGTCCTTAGCCAATCTTCGCTTAATCCGTAGCCCCTGTTTCGAGTTGCAAATGTTAGCAACTGAACCAGTATCAAATACCCAGGTACTACTGCGAGCATTAGTAAGGTACACATCAATAACATGTATATCAAATATACCTTTCACTTTGCCATCTTTCTTCTCCGCCAAATACTTGGGGCAGTTCCGCTTCCATTGACTAGTTCCTTTGCAGTAGAAGCACTCAGTCTCAGGCTTAGGTCCAGACTTGGGTTTCTTCACTTGAGCAGCAACTGGCTTGCTATTCTTTTTGAAGTTCCCCTTCTTCCCTTTACCCTTTTTTCTTGAAACTGGTGGTCTTGTTGACCATCAACACTTGATGCCCCTTCTTGACTTCTACCTCCGCAGCCTTTAGCATTGCGAAGAGCTCAGGAATCGTCTTATCCATCCCTTGCATATTATAGTTCATCACGAAGCTCTTGTGGCTTGGTGGTAGTTATTGAAGAACTCTGTCAATGACATTATCATCAGGAAGATTAACTCCCAGTTGAGTCAAGTGGTTGTGATACCCAGACATTCTGAGTATATGTTCACTGACAGAGCTATTCTCCTCCATCTTGCAGCTGTAGAACTTATTGAAGACTTCATATCTCTCAATCCGGGCATTTGCTTGAAATATTAACTTCAAATCCTGGAACATCTCACATGCTCCATGGCGTTCAAAATGTCGTTGAAGTCCCGGTTCTAAGCCGTAAAGCATGGCACACTGAACTATCGAGTAGTCATTAGCTTTGCTCTGCCAGGTGTTCATAACATCTGGCGTTACTCCTGCAGTGGGTTTGTCACCTAGCGGTGCTTCTAGGACGTAATTCTTCTGTGCAACAATGAGGATAATCCTCAAGTTATGGACCCATCCCGTGTAGTTGTTACCATCATCTTTCAACTTAGCTTTCTCTATGTACGCATTAAAATTCAACGGAACAACAGAACGAGCCATGTATCTACAACAACATAGACATGCAAAATACTATCAGGTACTAAGTTCATGATAAATGGAAGTTCAATTAATCAAATTACTTAAGAACTCCCACTTAGATAGACATCTCTCTAATCATCTAAGTGATCACATGATCCATATCAACTAAACCATGTCTGATCATCACGTGAGATGGAGTAGTTTTCAATGGTGAACATCACTATGTTAATCATATCTACTATCTGATTCACGCTTGACCTTTCGGTCTCCAGTGTTCCGAGGCCATATCTGCATATGCCAGGCTCGTCAAGTTTAACCCGAGTATTCCGCGTGTGCAAAACTGGCTTGCACCCGTTGTATGCGAATGTAAAGCTTATCACACCCGATCATCACGTGGTGTCTCAACACGACGAATTGTAGCAACGGTGCATACTCAGGGAGAACACTTATACCTTGAAATTTAGTGAGAGATCATCTTATAATGCTACTGCTGAACTAAGCAAACTAAGATGCATAAAGGATAAACATCACATGCAATCAATATAAGTGATATGATATGGTCATCATCATCTTGTGCCTTTGATCTCCATCTCCAAAGCACCATCCTAATCACCATCATCACCGGCTTGACACCTTGATCTCCATCGAAGCATCGCTGTCGTCTCGTCAACTATTGCTTCTACGACTATCGCCACCGCTTAGTGATAAAGTAAAACAATTGCATGGCGATTGCATTTCATACAATAAAGCGACAACCATATGGCTCCTGCCAGTTGCCGATAACTGTGTTACAAAACATGATCATCTCATACAATAAAATTTAGCATCATGTCTTGACCATATCACATCACAACAAGCCCTGCAAAAACAAGTTAGACGTCATCTACTTTGTTGTTGCAAGTTTTACGTGGCTGCTACGGGCTGAGCAAGAACCGTTCTTACCTACGCATCAAAAACCACAACGCGGTATAGTGATTGCTTTTTCATCTTCAGAAAGAACCATGTTCACTGAATCCGATTCAACTAAAGCTGGAGAAACAGACACCCACCAGCCACCTGTGTGCGAAGCACGTCAGTAGAACCAGTCTCGCGTAAGCGTACATGTAATGTCGGTCTGGGCTGCTTCATCCAACAATGCCGCTAAATCAAGAATCAACTAGTGACAACAAGCAATATGTATATACCCACACCCACAACTCCTTTGTGTTCTACTCGTGCATATAACATCTACGCATAAACTGGCTCGGATGCCACTGTTGGGGAACGCAGTAATTTCAAAAAAATTCCTACGCACATGCAAGATCATGGTGATGCATAGCAAAGAGAGGGGAGAGTATCGCCTAAGTACCCTCGTAGACCGTAAGTGGAAGCGTTATGACAACACGGTTGATGTAGTCGTACGTCTTCACGATCAACCGATCTCAGCACCGAAGGTACGACACCTCTGCGATCTGCACACGTTCGGCTTAGTGACGTCCCGCGAACTCCCGATCCAGTAGAGATTTGAGGGAGAGCTTTGTCAGCACAATGGTGTGATGACAGTGATGATGTTGCTACCGGAACAGGGCTTCGCCTAAGCACCGCTACGATATGACCGAGCTGGATTATGGTGGAGGGGGGCACCGCACACGGGTTGGAACAATCAACTTGTGTGTTCTAGGGTTCCCCCTACCCCCGTATATAAAGGAACAAGGGGGTGGCCGGCCGGCCTTAGTGGCGCCCAAGAAGAGGAGGAATCCTCCTCCTAGTAGGAGTAGGATTCATCCTTTCCTAGTCCTACTAGGAAGGAGGAAGGGAGAAGGAAAGAGAGGGAGAGGGAGAGGGAAAGAGGGGTCGCGCCCCCTCCCCTAGTCCTATTCGGACTCCCCTTGGGGGGGCACCACCTCCTGGGCTGCTGCCCTCTCTCTCCCCTAAGGCCCACTAAGGCCCAATACTTCCCCGGGGGGTTCCGGTAACCCCTCCGGCACTCCGGTTTTCTCCGAAATCACCCGAAACACTTCCGGTGTCCGAATATAGGTGCCCAATATATTGATCTTTATGTCTCTACCATTTCAAGACTCCTCGTCATGTTCGTGATCATATCTGGGACTTCGAACTACCTTCGGTACATCAAAACACATAAACTCATAATACCGATCGTCACCGAACGTTAAGCGTGCGGACCCTACGGGTTCGAGAACTGTGTAGACATGACCGAGACTCATCTCTGGTCAATGAGCAATAGCGGAACCTGGATTCTCATATAGGTTCCTACATATTCTACGAAGATCTTTATCGGTCAAACCGCATAACAACATACGTTGTTCCCTTTGTCATCAGTACGTTACTTACCCGAGATTTGATCATTGGTATCTCAATACCTAGTGCAATCTCGTTACCGACAAGTCTCTTTACTCGTTCCGTAATGCTACATCCTGTAACTAACTCATTGGCTGCATTGCTTGCAAGGCTTATTGTGATGTACATTACCGAGAGGGCCCAGAGATACCTCTTCAACAATCGGAGAGACAAATCCTAATCTTGATCTATGCCAACTCAACAAACACCATCGGAGACACCTGTATAGCACATCTATAATCACCCAGTTACATTGTGAAGTTTGGTAGCACACAAAGTGTTCCTCCGGTATTCGGGAGTTGCATGATCTCATAGTCATAGGAACATGTATAGTTATGGAGAAAGCAATAGCAACAACTAAACGATCATCGTGCTAAGCTAACGGATGGGTCAAGTTAATCACATCATTCTCTAATGATGTGATCCCGTTAATCAAATGACAACTCATGTCTATGGTTAGGAAACATAACCATCATTGATTCAACGAGCTAGTCAAGTAGAGGCAAACTAGTGACACTCTGTTTGTCCATGTATTCACACATGTACTAAGTTTTCGGTTAATACAATTCTAGCATGAATAATAAACATTTATCATGATATAAGGAAATATAAATAACAACTTTATTATTGGCTCTAGGGCATATTTCCTTCACTTCGTGCTGAGACACCACGTGATGATCGGGTGTGATAAGCTCTACATTCACATACAACGGGTGCAAGTGAGTTTTGCACATGCGGAATACTCGGGTTAAACTTGACGAGCCTAGCATATGCAGATATGGCCTCGGAACAC
Organism: Triticum dicoccoides; assembly: GCF_002162155.2. Taxonomy (NCBI): domain Eukaryota; kingdom Viridiplantae; phylum Streptophyta; class Magnoliopsida; order Poales; family Poaceae; genus Triticum; species Triticum dicoccoides. The sequence goes on along the minus strand of NC_041390.1, from coordinate 533,628,966 downwards.
TGAGACCGAAAGGTCGAGCGTGAATCATATAGTAGATATGATCAACATAGTGATGTTCACCATTGAAAACTACTCCATCTCACGTGATGATCAGACATGGTTTAGTTGATATGGATCACATGATCACTTAGATGATTGGAGGGATGTCTATCTAAGTGGGAGTTCTTAAGTAATATGATTAATTAAACTTAAATTTATCATGAACTTAGTCCTAATAGTATTTGCATATCTCTGTTGTAGATCAATTGCTCGCGTATAGCTTCCCCATTTTATTTATGATATGTTCCTAGACAAAACTATGTTGAAAGATGATTGTAGCAATGATGCGGATTGGATCCGTTGAGGGAGTCCTGGATTAGGGGGTCTCCGAATAGCCGGACTATATCCTTTGGCCGGACTGTTGGACTATGAAGACACAAGATTGAAGACTTCGTCCCGTGTCTGGATGGGACTCTACTTGGCGTGGAAGGAAAGCTAGGCAATACGGATATAGACATCTCCTCCTTTGTAACCGACCTTGTGTAACCCTAGCCCCCTCCAGCGTCTATATAAACTGGAGGGTTTTAGTCAAGTAGGACAACATACAATCATACCATAGGCTAGCTTCTAGGGTTTAGTCTCTCTGATCTCGTGGTAGATCAACTCTTGTACTACCCATATTATCAAGAATAGTCAAGCAGGACGTAGGGTTTTACCTCCATCAAGAGGGCCCGAACCTGGGTAAAACATCATGTCCCCTACCTCCTGTTACCATCCGCCTTAGACGCACAGTTCGGGACCCCCTACCCGAGATCCACCGGTTTTGACACCGACCTTGGTGCTTTCATTGAGAGTTCCTCTGGGTCGTCGCCATTAGGCTTGACGGCTCCTTCGATAATCGATAGCGATGCAGTCCAGGGTGAGACTTTTCTCCCCGGACAGATCTTCGTATTCGGCGGCTTCGCACTGCGGGCCAACTCGCTTGGCCATCTGGAGCAGATCGAGAGTTACGCCCCTGGCCATTAGGTCAGGTTTCGAAGCTTAAACTACACGGCCGATATCCGTGGAGACTTGATATTCGACGGATTCGAGCCCTTGCTTAGTGCGCCACGCGGTCACGATGAGCATTATTTAGCTCTGCCATCAGACAGTGTCCAGGAGATCGCGCCGGCAACCGCTACGACCCTCAATTCGGAACCAGTTGCGCCATCCATGGATGGGTGGATAGACCCCGCCACGGAGGCCGTATCCTCAGCAGCGATCGAGCCGAATATCGACCTTACCCTTTACGAGAGCCGTGATGCCACACTGCCGGATCCTTCCCCGGCCACGGACTCCGAACCGCCTGTGCCCGTGCCTATCGAATCCGACTGGGCGCTGATCATGGATTTTACCTCCGCGGATATCTTTCAGCACTCGCCCTTCGGTGACATACTGAACTCATTAAGGTCTCTCTCCTTGTCAGGAGAGTCCTGGCCGAACTATGTCCGGCAGGATTGGAGTGCGGATGACGAAGAAATTCGCCGCCCACCCACCACCCACTTAGTAGCCACTATCGATGATTTGACTGACATGCTCGACCTTGACTCCGAAGACATCGACGGTATGGACAATGATGCAGGAGACGAACAGGAACCACTGCCCACAGGGCACTGGATGCCCACCTCATCATATGATGTATACATGGTGGACACACCCAAAGAAAACGACGACGAGGAACGGAAGGACGCAACGAAGGGTTGTTCCCTCGAGAAGCAGTCAAAGCGGCGACGTAAGCGCCGCTCCAAATCCTGCCTCGGCAGAAACAGCGGTCACATAGACCCAGCGATAGAGCAGGGTGGACCATCGCCCGACCAGGGCAACACGGAGAATCAAACCGAACAACCCGACTCCATCGAAGATAACAGTCCGGACAATATCACACCGGACAGGCGCCCGGAGCAACAGAATGCCCATCAAAGGCTTGTTGCCACTGCGAGGAGTCTGAAAAAGTAGAAGCAAAGGCTCAGGGCTGTGCAAGACACACTCAGAATCAGATGGAGTGAAGTACTCAACACTTCAGCGAAGTACGACGGTAATCGCCACACCAAGAGCTACCCGAAGCGAAAGTTGCTACCTGAATTCGACGAGGAGGCCTTAGATCCCCCGCAATTAGAAAACAAAATGGCCATCCGGTCGGATAGACTACCTCGCGGCCAATATAGAGCGGCAAACGACGCCGCACATAAGCCAGTACGCGATCCACGCGAGGGCTCGCATCAAAAGGACGGCGCAACCAGATCCATATAAGGGCCACGCAAGCGCGCTCCAGTATGCAATACAACACAACAAACATCCGAACACCACGGTACACCCTAATACAGGGGTGCTGCACACCCCCTATGTTTCACCAATGAGGTGCTGGACCATGAATTTCCAGAGGGATTCAAACCCGTAAACATAGAGGCGTATGACGGAACAACAGACCCTGGGGTCTGGATTTAGGACTATATCCTCCATATCCACATGGCTCGAGGAGACGATCTCCACGCCATCAAGTACTTACCCCTCAAGCTCAAAGGGCTAGCTCGGCACTGGCTTAAAAGCCTCCCCGAAAACTCCGTTGGAAGCTGGGAAGAGCTCAAAGACGCCGTTCGGGCAAATTTTCAAGGGACCTATATCCGACCACCAGATGCAGACGATTTAAGTCATATAACTCAACAGCCCGGAGAGTCAGCCCGAAAGCTTTGGAACATGTTCCTCACTAAGAAGAACCAAATAGTTGACTGTCCGGACGCCGAAGCCTTAGCAGCTTTCAAGCACAGCGTTCGAGGCGAATGGCTCGCCAGACACCTCGGCCAAGAAAAGCCGAGAACAATGGCAGCATTAACAAGCCTCATGACCCGCTTTTGCGCGGGCGAGGACAGCTGGTTAGCCCGATGCAGCACCAGCGACCCAAGTACATCCAAAGTCAGGGACTGAAATGGGAAATCACAACGCAGCAAAAACAAGCACCGAAATAAACAAGATAGCCCGAAGAGCACGACGGTAAACACCGGATTCAGAAGCTCTCGGCCAGGTCAGCAAAAGCCGCCCTCCAAAGGCAACAGAGACGAACTGTCTAGCCTAAACAAGATTCTGGACCAAATATGTCAGATCCATAGTACCCCCGACAAACCTGCAAATCATACCCATAGAGAATGTTGGGTCTTCAAGCAGTCCGGCAATCTCAGCGCCGAACATAAGGGGCAGGATACACCAAGCGAAGACGAGGACGAGCCTCGCAAGCAAAGCACTGGGGAGCAGAAGAAATTCCCACCAGAAGTCAAAACAGTCAACGTGTTACACGTAATAAAGGGGAGAAACAAAGCAGCACTCCTAGAGACACATGCCCCAGGGCCTATCACCGTGGAATTCTGCCACTGGTCGTCCCAACCGATCACTTTTGACCATCGAGATTACTCAGCAAGTGTCCGACGTGCAGGATGGGCTGCCTTGGTATTAGACCCAATAATTGACGGATACCAATTCACACGAGTTCTGATGGACGGCGGCAGCAGTTTAAACCTAATATATCAGGACACAGTACACAACATGGGGGTAGACCCAACAAAAATTAGCCATAGCAATACTACCTTTAAAGGAGTAACGCCTGGCCCAGAAGCCCATTGCACGGGCTCCCTGCTACTAGAGGTTACATTCGGCTTCCCCGATAACTTCCGCAGCGAAAAGTTAACCTTCCACATCGCTTCCTTCCAAAGTGGCTATCAAGCTCTACTCGGACGTGAAGCTTTCGCTCGCTTTAACGCAATACTGCATTACGCTTCTCTTATGCTTAAGATGCCCGGTCCACGCGGCATCATTACAGTAAATGGAAATATTGAGCACTCCTTGCGCGCGGGAGACCGTGCGGCTCCCTTGGTAGCCGCACGCTAAACAACCTCACCAACTGAAGCATTTGATAGGTTGTTAAGACCACAGCCGCGGTTAGACGGGTTCGGCGCAGTTATATGTATTTGATACAGGTTTGATGGCTATACCCCTATTACAACACAAGGGGCTCAACGCGCATAAACAGGTGGCAATTAGGATCAACTTTACTCATCTTGAACTGTACATATTTTCTTTAGTACAACCCACCTTTTTGCACGACAACTTTTCAACTAAGTTCCTCTCTTTTATAGATGACCATCGTGCTACACCTGTCCAGGATACGGCACAGCGGAGACACAGGCGCAGACGTGCAACATGGACCCGTTCCAAGGATTCTTTTTAGATTAAGACCCTGTGTAAACCTTTTTTACTGTCTCTTGTTGATACACATCCCCCGGATTCTCAGTACAATTGAGAAGGATGCTGACGTATTGGCATGTGGCCACGTCAGAATATTGCACGTACCTGGACACCAAGGGCTTATTACAAAGGGCACTATTTAGGCCCGGTTTACACCATAAAGACCGAATACCTTAGGGAGTGTTCGGCATCGCGAGTTTGGCCTTATATGCATCATCTCCGAATCATGTCTTTGGTCAAATGTTGGGTTTGCCCAGCTCCTGTGTTTTGCTGCCTTACGTTCCGCTCTATCGGCTAAGGCGGCACCAAGAGAACTACTGCGATTGTGCCCTGGTTCATCCGGACGAGCACCTCAGTAGAGAAAGCCGAAAACTGACTGTCATGATATAGCGTGAGACTGGTCAACCACTCGATGACCTACCGGAATCTTTGGGATTCCTCTGCCTTAACGAAGGGCCGTTTCCCGGCCAGGCATGTACGCACCCCGAATTCGGATGAGTGCGGAGTCACCAGGGGCTATATTGTAGCCCCACTGTCAAACTCCTTTGGCTAAGTGAAAGTGTTAAAGCATTATATTCCGGTTGCCTAGTTCGATGCGCTATCACCTCCTTAATGGACCAAGGCGTTGGATCAAGTGTGAACATGCGTCTTCTGCGAACACCCCCACATTATATGCGTGGGGGCTGAAGCCGACGACTGCAATCTTGCAGGTTATATACATATATACATAAACGGCCGCACATGAGGCATCATAATACTTTCGGGCAAAAGTATAAATACAGCCTTGATAAACTTAATAAAACATTGTTTTTACAATGGGAATACATGTCATTCAAACATAATATTCTTCGAGCACTGGGCCTCTATCGAACGAGCGCCTTCAAGAACTTCTTCAAAATAGTGCTCGGCAGCCACTCGGCCTATGGCCGAACCCTGCACCACGACAATGGTGGCATCCATCTCTGCCCAGTATGTTTTGACACAGGCAAGGGCCACCCGCGAGCCTTCTATGCACGCCGACCTCTTCATCAGATTAATGCGCGGCACCGCACCAAGGAACTGCTGCACCAAACTAAAATAGTTGTTCGGCTTTGGCCTTTCCGGCCACAGATGATCCACAATAGACCTCATGGCGAGTCCGGACAATCTATTCAGCTCGGCCCATTTAGCAAGCCGATCAGTCAATGGAAGCGGACGCTCTGGAACATTAAATTGTGACCAGAATAGCTTGTCCAGTTCACGATCTATTTGATCTCGGAAGTATTCGGCCGCATCAACAACACTCGCCGCCAAGTCCAGATATGCGTCGGCCGAACTCCACAGCCAGTCTAGAGGGGCATACTGAGGATCTCCAAACTTCCTCCGCAGCATGAAGGGTTTCCCAGCCGCGATATCCCCGGCTTGACGCAGCTCCTCCTTCTTCGCTCTCATCACAGAGCGGGTGTCTTTGGTCGCCATCGTGGCCTTTTCCAGGTCCGTTGCCTTTGCCCGGTTTTATTCTTCAAGAAGCTGGCAATGGTCGGCAGTGTCTTTTAACTTTACAGCCATCTTGGCCGTTTTCTCTTTGCTCTCGCAATGCGCGGCCTTTTTGGCTCTTAACTCTTCGGTTGCCTTTAAAGCGGCCGCATTACTACTCCTTGCTTGCTCCTTGGCTCGGGCAGGCTCCGCCCGAAGGGTCTCCACGGTGGCAGCTCCATCTGCAGTCACAACATATTAAAGATATTGGCGTCATGCTGCTCTTATTATGTGACGATCACCAGAAAAATCACTCACCCTGCGCCTCGTCAAGTCGCTTGTTGACAAGCACAATGTCGGAATCTGCCGCATCCAGTTGCCGCTTTAGTCCGGCAAACCCATCAGTCCGGCTAGCCACCGGAGCTTCAACCACCTGCACATAAAGGCAGTCTGGTTATTACCTGGGACTACGATCCTCTGTTTGCCGCCGTTCTCGATGACAACCAGAGTCTCAGGGGCTACTATCTACACAGGGCACACCTTAAAATGTGCGGTACTGTCAAAAATGTACATCATTTCACGTACCACAAAACCCGTCAGTAGACTCAAAAAGGCTTCATGCAACCCACTTTCGACGGACGAAATCCTTTCAGTCACCGTACCCATCAACGTACGGTGCTCTTCTGAGATAGTCGCTCGCTCTAGCAGATCCCTCAGTACATCCGACCGCATACCAGACGGTGCCGAACTCTTTTGGTTGCTCTCTTCAAGAGCCGGATACTAGGGACTTCGGGTGGCCATAGGACTATCTTCTGGCCTCGCCGGATCTGGAGAGACCCTCCGCGACGACACTTCAAGATCGCCCGCTTCTTGAGCTGGGGAGTCCGGGGGAGGTGTTTCGCTCTCCATCATCTCCGGAAGAAGATCCCCTGAAGACGAGCTCTGCTTAGAAGGGCTAAGATCCGAACTGCAAGATAAACGTTTCGGTTATTTTCCTCAGAAGTAAGGTAGGATATCTTCACTATTAAGTACTTTTGGATTACTTATAGCTCGTTAGAGGGCTGATCCCCGCGCGGACATTGTGCGGCAAGAGCACCGTCCGAGGCAGGACCCTCTGGTGGAGATTTCTTCTCCCGTTTTGGAAACCTTGGTTTCCGGATCTTTAGAGGTAGTCCCCTTCCTTCCCCGGGGCGAGATAATGTCAGATTCTTCCCCTGGGTTGTCCTCCCTCACGGAGGCGCTCATTCCCTCGGTTGGAATAGGTAGAGATGGAGGCCCGCTTTCGCCCTCTTTATCCTCCCCTTCATCTTCCTTTGAGGGCACCAGGCAAGGTGCTGGCTCGAGCATCTTTTCCAGCACCGGATTTTCCAAGCCTTCAGGAAGGGGGGCCAAACACCGGATCATCTTCGCCTTTGTTATCCAGCCCTGGTCAAAGAGCGATTCTTTAGAATGATGTCATGATAAATAAAAGGACAGTGTGTTCGGCTATGGGATTACTTACTTGGGCCGCGGTGCGGTTGCTGCTCAGGCCCACATCCTCGGTAGTGTCCGGACACTCTATTTGGGGTCCGAAGAATGATTTGTACATCTCCTCCTGCGTCAGGCCGAGGAAATTCTGAATAGTGCACGGTCCTTCTGGGTTGAATTCCCACATGCGGAGGGGCCGGCGTTTGCAAGGCTGGACTCGACGAACAAGCATGACTTGCACTACCATAACCAGACTGAAATCTCCCTCGAAGAGATCTCAGATGCGGTTCTGCAGTATGGGCACGTCCTTGGCTGGACCCCAGCTCAGCCCCCTGCTGATCCATGACATCAGTTGTGGTGGAGGGCCCGAGCCAAAGGTGGGGGCGGCTACCCACTTGTCACTTTGGGGAGCTGTGACGTAAAACCACTCCCGTTGCCACAATCCGGACACCTCTAGAAAGGAGCCCTTCGGCCATGGAGCGCCAGCAATTTTGCTTATTAGAGCACCTCCGCATGTTGTGTACTGCCCCTCGACCATCTTCGGCTTCACATCAAAGGTCTTGAGCCATAGGCCGAAGTGAGGGGTAATGCGGAGGAAGGACTCAAAAACGACAATAAATGACGAGATGTGAAGAAGGGAATCCGGGGCTAGGTCGTGAAAATCCAGCCCATAATAGAACATAAGACCCCTGACAAAGGGATCCAGAGTGAGGCCTAGCCCTCGGAGGAAGTGGGAGACGAACACAACGCTCTTGTTGGGTTCGGGAGTAGGGATGACCTGCCCTCGGGTGGGCAGCCTATGCGAGATTTCGGCGGTCAGGTATCTAGCCTCCCTCAACTTCTTGATATCCTCCTCCGTGACGGAGGAAGGCATCCACCAGCCTTGAAGGATGGATCTGGACATGATCGAAGGTCCGAAGCACCTGACCTGGGCTTTGGGTGTTAGAACTCGAGGCGGGGGAAAGATTCGATTGAGCACGGGAGGGAAAAAAGTAAAAGCCTTGTCCCTTTATAAAGAGGGTGAATATCAAGCGTCCTCCTCGTGGCCATTTGGGACTCGCCTAAAATCTTGGAGTCCTAGGCACAGTTGGGTTACCCATGTCCGCGTTGATGAGAATCCCGTAATAAGGGGGCATGATCTCTGCTTTGACAAGACGTGTCAAAAACCCGCCTCGCGTTATGTGCGGGGCTGGTTAAAGAAAAAATGGTTCGAATAATTACCATGCCGTGGCATGATGTCATGCTGCCAAAACATGTCAGCTGATTAGATTTGTGGAAATATTATTCTCTCTACGGTGGTATGTGGAATTTATTTTGCAGGGTCGGACACTATCCTTGTATCCAAACTCTCCTGTGGTGTATTCGGAGGAGGAACCCGCCTTGCAATGCCAAAGACAACACTACGCGCCGGACTCATCGTCATTGAAGCCTGGTTCAGGGGCTACTGAGGGAGTCCTGGATTAGGGGGTCTCCGGACAGCCGGACTATATCCTTTGGCTGGATTGTTGGACTATGAAGACACAAGATTGAAGACTTCGTCCCGTGTCCGGATGGGACTCTACTTGGCGTGGAAGGCAAGCTAGGCAATACGGATATAGATATCTCCTCCTTCGTAATCGACCTTGTGTAACCCTAGCTCCCTCCGGCGTCTATATAAACCAGAGGGTTTTAGTCCGTAGGACAACATACAATCATACCATAGGCTAGCTTCTAGGGTTTAGCCTCTCCGATCTCGTGGTAGATGAACTCTTGTACTACTCATATTATCAAGAATAATCAAGCAGGACATAGGGTTTTACCTCCATCAAGAGGGCCCGAACCTAGGTAAAACATCGTGTCCCCTGCCTCCTGTTACCATCTGCCTTAGACGCATAGTTCGGGACCCCCTACCCGAGATCCGCCGGTTTTGACACCGACATCCGTCATCTGAGGATTATCCTCGTTGCCGCACAGAAGAATTATGTCCTTGATGCACCGCTAGGTGACATAAATATTGCAGGAGTGCAGACGTTATGAACGTTGGACAAAGCTTAGTATGATGACTACTTAATAGTTTAGTGCACCATACTTTACGGCTTAGAACCGGGACTTCAAAATGTTTTTGAACGCCACAGAGCATATAAGATGTTCTAAGATTTGAAATTGGTATTTCATATGCATGACCGTGTCGAGAGGTAGGAGACCTCTAACAGTACTTTGCCTACAAGATGGAGGAGAATAGCTCAACCAGTGAGCATGTGCTCAGATTGTCTGGGTACTACAATTGCTTGAATCAAGTGGGAGTTAATCTTCCACATAAGATAGTAATTGACAAAGTTCTCTAGTCACTATCACCAAGTTACTAGAACTTAGTGATGAACTATAATATACAAGGGATGACGAAAGTAATTCTCAAGCTCTTCACGATGCTGAAATTAGCGAAGGTAGAAATCAAGAAATAGCATCAAGTGTTGATGGTTAACAAGATCACTAGTTTCAAGAAAAGGGCAAAGGGAAATAAAGAGGAACTTCAAAGAAGAATAGCAAGCAAGCTGCTGCTCCCATGAATAAGCCCAAAGCTAGACCCAAGCCTAGAACTGAGTGCTTATACTGCAAAGGAAATGGTCCCTGGAAGTGGAACTGCCCTAGATACTTGGCGGATAAGAAGGATGAAAAAGTGAAAAAAAGTATATTTGATATACATGTTATTGATGTGTACTTTACTAGTGTTTATAGTAACCCCTCAGTATTTGATACTGGTTCAGTTGCTAAGAGTAGTAACTCGAAACGGGAGTTGCAAAATAAACAGAGACTAGTCAAGGGCGAGGTGATGATGTGAGTTGGAAGTGATTCCAAGGTTGATAAGATCAGCATCGCACACTCCCTTTACCTTTGGGATTAGTGTTGAACCTAAAATAAATGCTATTTGGTGTTTGTGTTGAGCATAATATGATTGGATCATGTTTATTGCAATACGGTTATTCATTTAAGTCAAAGAATAATTGTTATTCTGTTTACATGAATAAAACCTTCTAAGGTCATACACCCAAGGTGAATGGTTTATTGAATCTCGATCGTAGTGATACACATATTCATAATATTGAAGCCAACAGATAATACTGATAGTGCAACTTATATGTGGCACTGCCGTTTAGGTCATATTGGTGTAAAGCACATGAAGAAACTCCATGCTGATGGGCTTTTGGAATCACTTGATTATGGATTATTTGATGCTTGTGAACCATGCCTCCTGGGCAAGATGACTAAAACTCCGTTCTCTGGAACAATTTAGCAAGCAACTGACTTATTGGAAATAATACATACTGATGTATGCGATCCGATGAGTGTTGAGGCTCGCGGCGGGTATCGTTATTTTCTGACCTTCACAGATGATTTGAGTAGATATGGGTATATCTGCTTGATGAAACATAAGTCTGAAACATTTGAGAAAGTTCAAAGTATTAAATAGGGCACCATCTAAATCCGTTGAGACGACACCATATGAAATGTGGTTTAGCAAGAAACCGAAGCTGTCGTTTCTTAAAGTTTGGGGCTATGATGCTTATGTGAAAAAGTTTCGACTTGATAAGCTCAAACCCAAATCGGAAAAATGCGTCTTCATAGGATACCCAAAGGAAACTATTGGGAACACCTTCTATCACAGATCCGAAGGCAAGATATTCGTTGCTAAGAATGGATCCTTTCTAGAGAAGAAGTTTCTCTCAAAAGAAGTGAGTGGGAGGAATGTAGAACTTGATGAGGTAATTGTACCTTCTCCCTAATTGGAAAGTAGTTCATCACAGAAATCAGTTCTAGTGATTCCTACGCCAATTAATGAGGAAGCTAATGATGATGATCATGAAACTTTAGATCAAGTTACTACCGAACCTCGTAGGTCAACCAGAGTATGGTCCACACCAGAGTGGTACGGTAATCCTTTCTATAAGTCATGTTACTAGACCATGACGAACCTACGAACTATGAGGAAGCAATGATGAGCCCAGATTCCACGAAATGGCTTAAGGCCATGAAATCTGAGATGGGATCCATGTATGAGAACAAAGTATGGACTTTGATTGACTTGCCTGATGATCGGTGAGCCATTCAGAATAAATGGATCTTCAGGAGGAAGACGGACGCTGATAGTAGTGTTACTATCTACAAAGCTCGAATTGTCGCAACAGGTTTTCGACAAGTTCAAGGTGTTGACTACGATGAGATTTTCACACTCGTATCGATGCTTAAAAGTTTGTCCGAATCATGTTAGCAGTCGCCACATTTTATGAAATCTGGAAAATGGATATCAAAACTACATTCCTTAATGGATTTATTGAAGAAGAGTTGTATATGATGCAACCTGAAGGTTTTTTCAATCCTGAAGATGCTAACAAAGTGTGCAAGCTCCAATGATCCATCTATGGACTGGTGCAAATATCTCAGAGTTGGAATATACACTTTGATAAGTTGATGAAAGCATATAGTTTTATACAGACTTGCGGTGAAGCCTGTATTTACAAGAAAGTGAGTGGGAGCACTACAACCTTTCTGATAAGTATATGTGAATGACATATTGTTGATCGGAAATGATGTAGAATTTTTCTGGAAAGCATGAAGGAGTGTTTGAAAGGAGTTTTTCATAGAAAGACCTCGGTAAAGCTTCTTACATATTGAGTATCAAGACCTATAGATGTAGATCAAGACGCTTGATAAGTTTTCCAATGAGTACATACCTTGACAAAATTTTGAATGAGTTCAAAATGGATCAGTCAAAGAAAGAGTTCTTGCGTGTGTTGCAAGGTGTGAAGTTGAGTAAAGACTCAAAACCCGACCACGGCAGAAAATAGAAAGAGAATGAAAATTCATTCCCTATGCCTCAGTCATAGGTTCTATAAAGTATGCTATGTTGTGTACCAGACCTATTGTATTCCTTAGCATGATTTTGGCAAGGGAGTACAATAGTGATCTAGAAGTAAATCACTGGACAGCGGTCAAAATTATCCTTAGAGGACTAAAGAAATATTTCTCGGTTATGGAGGTGATAAAAGAGTTTGTCGTAAAGAGTTATGTCGATGCAAGCTTTTGACACCGATCTAGATGACTCTAATTCTTGATCTAGATACATATTGAAAGTGGGAGTGATTAGCTAGAGTAGCTCCGTGCAGAGCATTGTAGATATAGAAAATTTGCAAAATACATACAGCTCTGAATGTGGCAGACCCGTTGACTAAACTTCTCTAACAAGCAAAACATGATCACTCTTTGAGTGTTAATCACATAGTGATGTGAACTAGATTATTGACTCTAGTAAACCCTTTGGGTATTAGTCACATGGAGATGTGAACTAATCACATAAAGATGTGAACTATTGGTGTTAAATCACATGGCGATGTGAACTAGATTATTGACTCTAGTGCAAGTGGGAGACTGAAGGAAATATGCCCTAGAGGCAATAATAAAGTTGTTATTTATATTTCCTTATATCATGATAAATGTTTATTATTCATGCTAGAATTGTATTAAACGAAAACTTAGTACATGTGTGAATACATAGACAAAACAGAGTGTCCCTAGTATGCCTCTACTTGACTAGCTCATTAATCAAAGATGGTTAAGTTTCCTGACCATAGACATGTGTTGTCATTTGATGAACGGGATCACATCATTAGAGAATGATGTGATGGACAAGAGCCATCCGTTAGCTTAGACAAATGATCGTTTAGTTTTATTGCTATTGCTTTCTCCATAACTTATACATGTTCCTATGACTATGAGATTATGCAACTCCCGAATACCGGAGGAACACTTAGTGTGCTATCAAACGTCACAACGTAACTGGGTGACTATAAAGATGCTCTATAGGTGTCTCCAATGGTGTTTGTTGAGTTGGCATAGATCAAGATTAGGATTTGTCACTCCATGTATTAGAGAGGTATCTCTGGGCCATCTCGGTAATGCACATCACTATAAGCCTTGCAAGCAATGTGACTAATGAGTTAGTTATGAGATGTTGCATTACGGAACGAGTAAAGAGACTTCCGGTAACGAGATTGAACTAGGTATTGAGATACCAACGATCGAATCTCGGGCACGTAACATACCGATGACAAAGGGAACAATGTATGTTGTTATGTGGTTTGACCGATGAAGATCTTCGTAGAATATGTAGGAACCAATATGAGCATCCAGGTTACGCTATTGGTTATTGACCGGAGATGAGTCTCGGTCATGTCTACATAGTTCTCGATCCTGTAGGGTCCGCACGCTTAACGTTCGGTGATGATTGATATTATGAGTCTATGTGTTTTGATGTACCGAAGGTTGTTCGGAGTCCCGAATGTGATTACGGGAAAGACGAGTAGTCTCAAAATGGTCGATACGTAAAGATCGATATATTGGATGACTATGTTTGGACATCGGAATGGTTCCAGGTGAGTTCGGGCATTTACCGGAGTACCGGGAGGTTACCGGAACCCCCGGGGGAGTATATGGGCCTTATTGGGCCATAGTGCAAGAGAGGAGAAGGAAGCCTAGGAGGGGGTGCGCCCCCCAAATCCAATCCGACTTGGGTGGGGGCCGGCCCCCCCTTTCCTTCCTCCTTCCCCCTTCCTTCCTCTCCTAGTCGAACTAGGGAAGGGGGGGGGGAATCCTACTCCCGGTGGGAGTAGGACTCCTCCAGGGCGCGCCATAGAGAGCCGGCCCTCCCCCCTCCTCCACTCCTTTATATACGGGGGAGGGGGGCACCGCAAAGACACACAAGTTGACAATTGTCTTAGCCTTGTGCGGTGCCCCTCTCCATCATAATCCAACTTGGTCATATCGTTGCAGTGCTTAGGTGAAGTCCTGTTCCGGATGCTTCATCATCACCATCATCATGCCATCATGCTGACGAAACTCTCCCTCGACACTCAGCTGGATCTAGAGTTCGTGGGACATCACTAAGCTGAACGTGTGCAGATCGCGGAGGTGCCGTACCTTCGGTGCTAGGATCGGTCGAATCGTGAAGACGTTCGACTACATCAACCGCGTTGTCATAACGCTTCCGCTTATGGTCTACGAAGGTATGTGGATAACACTCTTTCCCCCTCATTGCTATGCATCACCTAGATGGATCTTGCGTGTGAGTAGGATTTTTTTTAAATTACTGCGTTCATCAACAGAAGCTTCCTGCGTAAGCCAGACAAGACGGTGCGCCAAGATATTTTATATCGCATCCCACATGATTCTTTCTAGTAAACTGTTTGTGGTATACCTGATTGTTTCATTATGTTTTGAAAGACAAAATGGTTTTATGGAGAAATGATGGTGTTTGAATTGCTAAAACATTTACGTACAGTGAACATGCAACTAGTACATGAGTGTCGTGTTTAAATTTGGAATTATTCCAGGTTTGTTTGGCATTTTTATGCATTAGTTGAGTTTCTAGGCATTTAATGTGTATAATTCAAATTTGAATTACAAACACATGCTCCAATGCACCAAAGTTTGCTGAAAAATCACATGTGTGTTTTGGGTGAATTTATAGGTCCCTTTCAAGAAATGGGAATAAAATTCAAACATCTGGGTGTCGTGGCTCGGCCCGAATGATTGAGAAACTTGGTTTTTTAATTCCTATAAATCCAAAACATGGCTGAAAATCATGAAACTTGGCATGGTGTCATGACATGGCACCAACATGCTGCAGTAATTTTTTTGGCCCAATTGGGACAAGCTTTGGTGTAAGCTTCTTGCAAATCGGAGCTTCCCTCAAGAAGTCTCATGGTTCCGAGAGGGAACATGTCACCTCTGTGTGCAAAACGACATACGTACACTGCCTTCCCCCGCCTTAATTTTTTTACACAGACATATTAGACCAAATAGAAGTATCATGCTAAATTTTGGAATTATTCCGTGTTCGTTTGGCCTTTTTCATACGTTAATTGAGTTTATGGGCATTTAATGTGCATAATTCAAATTTGAACTACAAGCACATGCTCCAGTGCACCAAAGTTGTTTGAAAAATCACATGTGTGTCTTTGGGTGAATTTCTAGGTCCCATGCAAGAGATGGGAGTGAAATTCAAACATCTGGGCGTTGTGGCTCGGCCGGAAAAATTGAGAAACTTGATTTTTTTATTCCTGTAATTCCAAAACACGCCTGAAAATCATGAAACTTGGCATGGTGTCATGACATGGCACCAACATGCTGCGGTAATTTTTTTGGCCGAATTGGGACAAGCTTTGGTGTAGGCTTCTTGCAAACCGGAGCTTCCCTCAAGAAGGCTCGTGGTTCTGAGAGGGAACGTGTCACCTCCGTGTGCGAAACAACATACATACATTGCCTTCTCCCACCCTAATTCTTTTACATAGCCATATTAGATCAAATAGAAGTACCGTGCTAAATTTTGGAATTATTCTGGGCTCGTTTCACTTTTTTATACATTAATTGAGTTTTTGGGCATTTAATATGCATAATTCAAATTTGAACTACAAGCACAGGCTCCAGTGCACCAAAGTTGTTTGAAAAATCACATGTGTGTCCTTGGGTGAATTTCTAGGTCCCATGCAAGAGATGAGAGTGAAATTCAAACATCTGGGCGTTGTGGCTCGGCCGGAAAGATTGAGAAACTTGGTTTTTTAATTCCTATAATCCAAAACACGCCTGAAAATCATGAAACTTGGCATGGAGTCATGACATGGAACCAACATTCTGCGGTAATTTTTTGGCCGAATTGGGACAAGCTTTGGTGTAGGCTTCTTGCAAACCGGACCTTCCCTCAAGAAGGCTCGTGGTTCCGAGAGGGAACGTGTCACCTCCATGTGCGAAACGACATACGTACACTGCCTTCTCCCGCCTTAATTTTTTTACACAGCCAGATTAGACCAAATAGAAGTACCGTGCTAAATTTTGGAATTATTCCGGGCTCGTTTCGCCTTTTTTATACATTAATTGAGTTTTTGGGCATTTAATGTGCATAATTCAAATTTGAACTACAAGCACATGCTCCAGTGCACCAAAGTTGTTTGAAAAATCACATGTGTGTCTTTGGGTGAATTTCTAGGTCCCATGCAAGAGATGGGAGTGAAATTCAAACATCTGGGTCTCGTGGCTCGGCCGGAAAGATTGAGAAACTTGGGTTTTTAATTCCCGTAATTCCAAAACACGCCTGAAAATCATGAAACTTGGCATGGTCTCATGACATGGCACCAACATGCTGCGGTATTTTTTTGGCCGAATTGGGACAAGCTTTGGTGTAGGCTTCTTGCAAACCGGAGCTTCCCTCAAGAAGGCTTGTGGTTCCGAGAGGGAACGTGTCACCTCCATGTGCGAAACGACATACGTACACTGCCTTCTCCTGCCTTAATTTTTTTACACAGCCAGATTAGACCAAATAGAAGTACCGTGCTAAATTTTGGAATTATTCCGGGCTCGTTTCGCCTTTTTTATACATTAAGTGAGTTCCCGGGCGTTTAATGTGCTTAATTCAAATTTGAACTACAAGCACATGCTCAAGTGCACCAAAGTTGTTTGAAAAATTTCATGTGTGTCCTTGGGTGTATTCTAGGTCCCATGCAAGAGATGGAGTGAAATTCAAACATCTGGGCGTCGTGGCTGAGCCGTAAAGATTGAGAAACTTGGTTTTTTAAAACCTGTAACTCCAAAACACGCCTGAAAATCATGAAACTTGGCATGGTCTCATGACATGGAACCAACATGCCGTGGTAATTTTTCTGTCCGATTTGCTAAGGTGCACACATTAACAATCAACAAAGTCAATTTGGAACAAGTGTTGTCATGTTACAAATCGGAAACACAACTATTATTGAAACCGTGGGTGTTCGACTTACCAATTACGTGCGGCCATGCGTCCCCTTTTTTTATTGGCTAGGAGGTGCCGTGCGGGGTAGCTATTTGAGTACGGGAGGCGTGCGATCAAACCCCTGCGCATGCTCATTGGGAGGAGAGCCCTTTGACCGCTACCCACCACACACCTCCCTCCCAACGTCTCCATTAATGGCGCCCGAGCACCTGTTCTATGGCGTGGCTGTATGTCTCACTGGACTGAGATTTAAGAGAGAAAAATGAAAATCTAACAAGAAAGTTTTGCACGGATCTTGATGTAAGATCCGACGGACCTATATAGCATCGACTGAGACTTATAGCAAGCATGATGAATATAAGGAAGATGATAGTGGATAATAATTGTCTTACATATTTAGAAACATAATTAAAAAAGCCACATGCGGAAACGCCCGAAATACACAAGGGCAAAAGAAGAAGGAAGACAACGATCTGGCTCACTGATCTCTACTTTCTTGATGCATTGCTGCAGGCCGCGGGAACTAGTCTCCACGGCGAGCGGCGACGAGCCCTTTCTTGTCCTCAAAATGCTGGTTGAGAGCATCCACAGATTCCTCCACAAGCCTTCCGCGCTTGATGCACAGCATGGCATTCTCGTCCAAAAGTTTCTCGACGATAACGCCGGTCCTCTTCAACAAGGCAGTGGTCTGCTCCTGTTGCTCCGCACTTCCAACGATCTTCATCCTCAGTAGGTTGCGCTTGGCCCGGAGCTTCGCATTGCTCTCATTTAGTTGCCGGATGATGTCGGTAGACTCTTCAAATGAGGCTTGCAGGTCATCCTGCAACCCCGCCCACCTTGAGATCTGATCCATCTGCCTAAGGATGAGGGCACGCATGCGCCTGTAAGAGTCCTCGCCTGCTCGCGAGGCATTTTCCCAGGCCGCCGCGGCGCAGCATAACCCACAAGTATAGGGTATCGCAACTGTTTTCGAGGGTAGAGTATTCAACCCAAATTTATTGATTCGACACAAGGGGAGCCAAAATATATTCTCAAGTATTAATAGTTGAGTTGTCAATTCAACCACACTTGGAAGACTTAATATCCACAGCAAAGTATTTAATAGCAAAGTAATATGGAAGTAATGGTAATGGTGGCAAAAGTAACAATATTGGTTTTGTAGTGATTGTGACAGTGACAACGGAAAGGTAACTAAGCAAAGATCAATATGTGAAAAGCTCGTAGGCATTGGATCAGTGATGGATAATTATTGTAAGTGCATCTAGTGCCCCTTAGTGATTTTGGTGTATTGAAGACTTATAGGTTAAGGGACTGATGCGTTTATGAGTGTACACATGTCTATAAGTCTATGAGGAGTTTGATGTTTACTGAGAAAGTCGACCCCTAAAAATGAAGTTCTTCGACTGAAGACTTTGGATTTCTGAAGACTTTCTGAAGACTTTGAAAGTGAAGAAATTGGTGTAATCCTCAAGACTTGGTATTCATTCGAGGAACATGAAGCATGAAGACTTTTGTTTTTGTAGTTTCATTTTCTCTTCCTTGAGCCATAGGAAACACCGTACTATTAAAAGGGGTCGAGGAAATACTAAGGAAAAATTTCCAAGTGATGCTCAACTCAAATACTGAACCTACCAATCCCTTCAAGTGAAGCCATTGGAAATCTCATACAGCTCAGTCAATTTCTTCAGTGACAGAGACGAAGTTCTTCTAGTCTCTGAGGAATTTGTTCTGACTGAGGAGTTAGGAATTCACCAGTGTGGATTGCCTACACAGTGAGGAACATGATAGCCGTGAGGAATTTGATGCTCAAAATTCTGACCGTTGATGTGCTATGCACCAGCTGTCCCAAAATATCTACCCACCTAACGGTCATATCATTGAAGGGCATTTAAATCTTATCATGTCAGGCTGCTCCCTAGGCAATAAATATCCACCCCCTACAACCACTAGATGGTTGGCTGCTCCGAGAGAAACCGACACTTGTCATTTGAGAGCATCCCATCCACCGAGGACTTTGAGCGAAAATCATCAAGTGAGGAAAACCCAAACCCAAACACCTACGAACCCAAAGTGATTGAGCATCACTGAAGAGATTGATCCTGCGTGGATCCGACGCTTGTTACCTTTGAATACTGTGCATCTTCCAGACGATTAGGCGTCATGGTCTAGAGCATCCAAGAGGAAATTGTGGAGCGCCGAATGACCGAGTCTGTGAATGTTTGGAAGTCACCTGAAGACTTACCATGAGTGATTGGGTGAGGTCTGTGTGACCTTATCTTAAGGGGAATACGGTGAGGACTAAGTGTCCTGAACTGCGTGTTCAGGACTGGGTGTTGATACGTCTCCAACGTATCTATAATTTTTGATTGCTCCATGCTATATTATCTACTGTTTTGGACATTATTGGGCTTTATTATCCACTTTTATATTATTTTTGGGACTAACCTATTAACACTACTAGGGAAAAGCCTATACACAGAATCTTACCAGCAGCGCGCTTTAAAATCAGGCGCTGCTGCTAAGTAGTAGTAGCGTGGGTTTTTAAACCTTGCTACTACTAAGTTGATAGCAGTAGCGCTGGTTTTTAACCCTCGCTACTACTAAGCGGTCTGTACCGTGCCCCCTGGGACATACCATAGTAGTAGCGCGGGTTTTTAACCCTCGCTACTACTAAGTTGATAGCAGTAGCGCTGGTTTTTACCCCTTGCTACTACTAAGCAGTCTCTACCGTGCCCCTGGGCCATGCCATAGTAGTAGCGAGGGTTATAAACCCGCGCTACTACTAAGTTTTTACCCCTCGCTACTACTAAGAGGTCTCAACCGTGCCCCTCCGGGACATGCCATAGTAGTAGCGAGGGGTAAAATCCCTCGCTACTACTAAAGGTCCCATTTTGAAACTCTACCCCCCCTGTGGATCGCCTTTTCGGTTTTGTAAAAAGCAAAAGAAAATGATAAAAACTTCAAAAATTAAAATCCTTCGAGATGTAGTTATGTTACTACATATACTAGTTAGGAAAATTTAAAAACTTAAAATTGGACATGTTTTGCAAAAAGTGTAGGGAAAATGTAAAACGGCTATAACTTTTGCATAAGATGTTAGAAAAAAACGTATAATATATCAAAATGTTTCAAAATTAAAATCCTTCAAGATGTAGTTATGTTCTTACATCTACTAGTTAGGAAAATTTAAAAACTTAAATTTGGACATGTTTTGCAAAAAGTGTAGGGAAAATGTAAAACGGGTATAACTTTTGCATACGATGTCAGAAAAAAACGTATAATATATCAAAATGTTCAGCACGAAAATCCGCATACGATGGAGACGGCCTATGGCCTGTTTGCAAATTTTTAGAATCCTCAAATTCTAAAAGGAAAAAAAAGTTATGCTCAAATTTTAGTTTTTTTAGTTTTGGTCAAATCTGGTCAAACTATGGTCAAACTACTTATTCAAGACGTATTAGTGTTACTAAATAAATATTCAAGAATATTAGTGTTACTAAATAATTATTTCAGTTTTTTGGAATTTTGGTCAAATCTGGTCAAACTGTGGTCAAACTTTGGTCAAAATGTGGTCAAACTCCTTATTCAAGAAATATTAGTGTTACTAAATAATTATTGTGGTTTAGAACAATAGTTTTAAACTCAAACAGCGAAATGTGTGACTTCATGCTCAAGCTAAACTCCCGAGGGTTAATAGGATTGACATCTTACTATTGTCAGGAAAACAACAAGTGCAGACTTGAAATCGAGGGAGAATAGAACCCGGAAGTTAAGTGTGCTCAGGCTGGAGTAGTAAGAGGATGGGTGACCGTCCGGGAAGTTAGATGATTTGGAATGATGAGGGGTGATTAGAGATTAAATTGAGCAGCGATGAGGGTGATTAGAGATTTGAGGTTAAAATAATTCAGAAATTTGAAAATTCGGGCAAAAAATTCCGCGGGTTAGTAGTAGCGCAGGTTTTTACCCACGCTACTACTAACGGACGTAGTAGTAGCGCGGGTGCGCCCGCGCTAGTGCTATACGTTAGCTGTAGCGCCTTATTAGTAGCGCCGGCCCCCGGGCTGCTAATAGGCCCAAAACCCGCGCTGCTGCTAGGCTTTTCCCTAGTAGTGTAACCGGAGGCCCAGCCCAGAATTGCTGTTTTTTGCCTATTTGTCACAGAAAAGGAATATCAAATGGAGTCCAAACGGAATGAAACCTTCGGGAACGTCATTTTCGGAACGAACATGATCCAGGAGACTTGGACCCTACATCAAGAAATAAAGGAGGAAGCCACGAGGTAGGGGGCGCGCCTACCCCCCAGGCGCTCCCTCCACCCTCGTGGGCCCCCTGTTTCTCCACCGACGTACTCCTTACTCCTATATATACCTACGTACCCCCAAACGATCAGAGGGGGAGCCAAAAACCTAATTCCACCGCCGCAACCTTCTATATCCACGAGATCCCATCTTGGAGCCTGTTCCGGAGTTCCGCCGGAGGGGGCATCCATCACGGAGGGCTTCTACATCAACACCATAGCCTCTCCGATGAAGTGTGAGTAGTTTACCTCAGACCTTCGGGTCCATAGTTATTAGCTAGAGGGCTTCGTCTCTCTTTTTGGATCTCAATACAATGTTCTCCCCCTCTCTTGTGGAGATCTATTCGATGTAATCTTCTTTTTGCGGTGTGTTTGTTGATACCGATGAATTGTGGGTTTATGATCAAGATTATCTATGAACAATATTTGAATCTTCTCTGAATTCTTTTATGTATGATTAGTTATCTTTGCAAGTCTCTTTGAATTATCAGTTTGGTTTGGCCTACTAGATTGATCTTTCTTGCAATGGGAGAAGTGCTTAGCTCTGGGTTCAATCTCGCGGTGTCCTTTCCCAGTGACAGCAGGGGCAGAAAGGCACGTATTGTATTGTTTCCATCGAGGATAACAAGATGGGTTTTTTATCATATTGCATGAATTTATCCATCTACATCATGTCATCTTGCTTAAGGCGTTACTCTGTTTTCATGAACTTAATACTCTAGATGCATGCTGGATAGTGGTCGATGAGTGGAGTAATAGTAGTAGATGCAGGCAGGAGTCGGTCTACTTGTCTCGGACATGATGCCTATATACATGATCGTACCTAGATATTCTCATAACTATGCTCAATTCTGTCAATTGCTCAACAGTAATTCGTTCACCCACCATACAATACTTATGCTCTTGAGAGAAGCCATTAGTGAAACCTATGGCCCCGGGGTCTATCTTCATCATATTAATCTTCCAATAATTAGTTATTTCCTTTGCTTTTTTTACTTTGCATTTATTTTACTTTGCATCTTTATCACAAAAATACCAAAAATATTATCTTATCATATCTATCAGATCTCAATCTCGTAAGTGACCATGAAGGGATTGACAACCCCTTATTGCGTTGGTTGCGAGGAGTTATTTGTTTTGTGCAGGTATGAGGGACTCGCGCGTAGCCTCCTACTGGATTGACACCTTGTTTCTCAAAAACTGAGGGAAATACTTATGCTACTTTGCTACATCATCCTTTCCTCTTCAAAGAAATCCAACGTAGTGCTCAAGAGGTAGCAAGAAGATTTCTGGCGCCGTTGCCGGGGAGTCTACGCAAAAGTCAACATACCAAGTACCCATCACAACCCTTATCTCCCGCATTACATTATTTGCCATTTGCCTCTCGTTTTCCTCCCCCCACTTCATCCTTGCTGTTTTATTGGCCCTCTCTCTTTATCCTTGCTCTCTTTCTCTATTTGCCTCTTTTTGCCCGCTTGCTTTTTGTTTGCTTGTGTGTTGGATTGCTTGCTTGTCACGATGGCTCAAGATAACACTAAATTGTGTGACTTTACCAATACCGACAACAATGATTTTATTAGCACTCCGATTGCTCCTCTTACCGATGCTGAATCTTGTTAAATTAATGCCCCTTTGCTGAATCTTGTCATGAAAGATCCGTTTTCCGGCCTTCCTAGTGAAGATGCCGCTACCCATCTAAATAGCTTCGCTGATTTGTGTGATATGCAAAAGAAGAAAGATGTGGACAACGATATTGTTAAGTTGAAGCTATTTCCTTTTTCGCTTAGAGATCATGCTAAAGCTTGGTTTTCGTCTTTGCCTAAAAATAGTATTGATTCTTGGAACAAGTGCAAAGATGCTTTTATCTCTAAGTATTTTCCTCCCGCTAAGATCATCTCCCTTAGAAACGATATTATGAATTTTAAGCAACTTGATCATGAACATGTTGCACAAGCTTGGGAGAGGATGAAATTAATGATACGTAATTGTCCTACTCATGGTTTGAATTTGTGGATGATTATACAAATTTTTTATGCCGGATTGAATTTTGCTTCTAGAAATCTTTTAGATTCGGCCGCGGGAGGCACTTTTATGGAAATCACTTTAGTATAAGCTACTAAACTCCTAGATAATATTATGGTTAATTATTCTCAATGGCATACTGAAAGATCTACTAATAAAAAGGTGCATGCGATAGAAGAAATTAATGTTTTGAGTGGAAAGATGGATGAACTTATGAAATTATTTGCTAATAAGAGTGTTTCTTCTGATCCTAATGATATGCCCTTGTCTACTTTGATTGAGAACAATAATGAATCTATGGATGTGAATTTTGTTGGTTGGAATAATTTTGGTAACAACGCATATAGAGGAAACTTTAATCCTAGGCCTTATCCTAGTAATCCCTCTAATAATTATGGAAATTCCTACAACAACTCTTATGGAAATTTCAATAAGATGCCCTATGAATTTGAGAATAGTGTTAAGGAATTTATGAATTCGCAAAAGAATTTCAATGCTTTGCTTGAAGAGAAATTGCTTAAAGTTGATGATTTGGCTAGGAATGTTGATATAATTTCTCTTGATGTTGATCCTTTAAAACTTAGATCTACTCCTCCTAAGAATGATATCAATGAATCTCTCAAAGCCATGAGAATTTCCATTGATGAGTGCAAAGAAAGAACCGCTAGGATGCGTGCTAAGAAAGATGCCTTTATAAGAGTGTGTTCTTCTAGTTCCTATGAAAATAAAGATGAAGATCTAAAAGTTATTGATGTGTCCCCTATTAAATATTTGTTTTGCAATAGGAATCTTGATAATGATGGGACTGAATGTGATCCACCTTTACCTAGAAGGCGTTCCAAAAATTCGTAGTTTTTAGATCTTGATGCTAGATTTGATGAAAGTGGGATTGAAGAAATTAAAACCCTAGATGTTGCTAAACCCACTATTTTGGATTTCAAGGAATTTAATTATGAAAATTTCTCTTTGATTGATTGTATTTCCTTGTTTCAATCCGTGCTAAATTCTCCTCATGCTTATAGTCAAAATAAAGCATTTACTAAACATATCGTTGATGCCTTGATGCAATCTTATGAAGAAAAACTTGAGTTGGAAGTTTCTATCCCTAGAAAACTTTATGATGAGTGGGAACCAACTATTAAAATTAAGATTAAAGATCATGAGTTCTATGCTTTATGTGATTTGGGTGCTAGTGTTTCCACGATTCCAAAGACTTTGTGTGATTTGTTAGGTTTCCGTGATTTTGATGATTGCTCTTTAAACTTGCACCTTGCGGATTCCACTATTAAGAAACCAATGGGAAGAATCAATGATGTTCTTATTGTCGCAAATATAATTATGCGCCCGTAGATTTTATTGTTCTTGACATGGATTGCAATCCTTCATGTCCTATTATCCTTGGTAGACCTTTCCTTAGAACGATTGGTGCAATTATTGATATGAAGAAAGGAAATATGAGATTCCAATTTCCGTTAAGGAAAGGCATGGAACACTTTCCTAGAAAGAAAATTAAATTACCTTATGAATATATTATGAGAGCCACTTATGGATTGCCTACCAAAGATGGCAATACCTAGATCTATCCTTGCTTTTTATGCCTAGCTAGGGGCGTTAAACGATAGCGCTTGTTGGGAGGCAACCCAATTTTATTTTTATTCCTTGCCTTTTGCTCCTGTTTAGTAATAAATAATTTACCTAGCCTCTGTTTTGGTTGTGTTTTTTGTGTTTAATTAGTGTCTGTGCCAAGTAGAACCGTTGGGAAGACTTGGGGAAAGTCTTGTTATCTTGCTGTAAAAGACAGAAACTTTAGCGCTTACGAGAACTGCTGCCATTTTTATTTGGAAAGTGCTATTTAGTTAATTATTTTTGAAGATGATTAATAGTTAAATTCTTCACGTCCAGCAATTTATTTTAGAATTTTTGGGGTTCCAGATCTTGCGCTAGTTACAGATTAGTACAGACCGTTCTGTTTTTGACAGATTCTGTTTTTCGTGTGTTGATTGCTTATTTTGATGAATCTATGACTAGTAAATAGTTTATAAACCATAGATAAGTTGGAATACAGTAGGTTTAACAACAATATAAATAAATAATGAGTTCATTACATTACCTTGAAGTGGTCTTTTGTTTTCTTTCGCTAACGGAGCTCACGAGATTTTCTACTTTAAGTTTTGTGTTGTGAAGTTTTCAAGTTTTGGGTAAAGATTTGATGGATTATGGAACAAGTAGTGGCAAGAGCCTAATCTTGGGGATACCCATGGCACCCCAAAGATAATATAAGGACACCTAAAAGCCAAAGCTTGGGGATGCCCTGGAAGGCATCCCTTCTTTCGTCTACTTCCATCGGTAACTTTACTTGGAGCTATATTTTTATTCATCACATGATATGTGTTTTGCTTGGAGCTTCTTGTATGATTTGAGTCTTTGATGTTTAGTTTACCACAATCATCCTTGCTGTACACACCTTTTGAGAGAGCCATACATGATTTGGAATTTGTTAGAATACTCTATATGCTTCACTTATATCTTTTGAGTTATATAGTTTTGCTCTAGTACTTCACTTATATCTTTTAGAGCATGGTGGTGGATTTGTTTTATAGAAACTATTGATCTCTCATGCTTCACTTATATTATTTTTAGACTCTTAAATAGCATGGTAATTTGATTAAATAATCCTAATATGCTAGGTATTCAAGATTAGTAAAAAATTTCTTATGAGTGTTTTGAATACTAAGAGAAGTTTGATGCTTGATGATTTTTTTTTGAGATATGGAGGTAATAATATCAAAGTCGTGCTAGTTGAGTAGTTGTGAATTTGAGAAATGCTTGTGTTGAAGTTTGCAAGTCCTGTAGCATGCACATATGGTAAACATTATGTAACAAATTTGAAACATGAGGTGTTCTTTGATTGTCCTCCTTATGAGTGGCGGTCGGGGACGAGCGATGGTCTTTTCCTACCAATATATCCCCCTAGGAGCATGCACGTAGTGCTTGGTTTTTGATGACTTGTAGATTTTTGCAATAAGTGTGTGAGTTCTTTATTACTAATGTTGAGTCCATGGATTATACACACTCTCACCCTTCCATCATTGCTAGCCTCTTCGGTACCATGCATTGCGCTTTCTCACATTGAGAGTTGGTGCAAACTTCGCCGGTGCATCCAAACCCCGTGATATGATACGCTCTTTCATACATAAACCTCCTTATATCTTCCTCAAAACAACTACCATACCTACCTATTATGGCATTTCCATAGCCATTCCAAGATATATTGCCTTGCAACTTTCCACCGTTCCGTTTATCATGACACATTCATCATTGTCATATTGCTTAGCATGATCATGTAGTTGACATAGTATTTGTGGCAAAGCCACCATTCGTAATTCTTTCATACATGTCACTCTTGGTCCATCGCATATCCCGGTACACCACCGGAGGCATTCATATAGAGTCATCTTTTGTTCTAGCATCGAGTTGTAATCATTGAGTTGTAAATAAATAGAAGTGTGATGATCATCATTTTCTAGAGCATTGTCCCAAGTGAGGAATTAAAAAAGGGGGAGAGAATGGCCATAAAAAAGAAGAGAAGGCCCCAAAAAAAGAGAGAGA
The DNA here is from genome assembly GCF_002162155.2 of Triticum dicoccoides. Taxonomy (NCBI): domain Eukaryota; kingdom Viridiplantae; phylum Streptophyta; class Magnoliopsida; order Poales; family Poaceae; genus Triticum; species Triticum dicoccoides. The sequence continues at coordinate 533,602,090 of NC_041390.1, read as the reverse complement.
GAGAGAGAAAAAGAGAGAAGGGACAATGCTACTATCCTTTACCACACTTGTGCTTCAAAGTAGCACCATAATCTTCATGATAGAGAGTCTTTTGTTTTGTCACTTTCATATACTAGTGGGAATTTTTCATTATAGAACTTGGCTTGTATATTCCAACAATGGCCCTCCTCAAGTTCCCTAGGTCTTGTGAGCAAGCAAGTTGGATGCACACCCACTTAGTTTCCTATGTTGAGCTTTCATACATTTATAGCTCTAGTGCATCTGTTGCATGGCAATCCCTACTCCTTGCATTAACATCAATCGATGGGCATCTCTATAGCCCATTGATTAGCCTCGTTGATGTGAGACTTTCTCCTTTTTTGTCTTCTCCACATAACCCCCATCATCATATTCTATTCCACCCACAGTGCTATGTCCATGGCTCACGCTCATATATTGCGTGAAAGTTTATAGGTTTGATATTACTAAAGTATGAAACAATTGCTTGGCTTGTCATCGGTGTTGTGCAGGATGAGAGCATTCTTGTGTGACGAAAATGGAGCATGACTAAACTATATGATTTTGTAGGGATGAACTTTCTTTGGCCATGTTATTTTGAGAACACATAATTGCTTAGTTACTATGCTTGAAGTATTATTATTTTTATGTCAATGTGAACTTTTATCTTGAATCTTTCAGATCTGAATATTCATAGCACAATCAAGAAGAATTACATTAAAATTATGCCAAGTAGCACTCGGCATCAAAATTATCTTTTTTATCATTTACCTACTCGAGGACGAACATGAATTAAGCTTGGGGATGCTTGATACGTCTCCAACGTATCTATAATTTTTGATTGCTCCATGCTATATTATCTACTGTTTTGGACATTATTGGGCTTTATTATCCACTTTTATATTATTTTTTGGGACTAACCTATTAACCGGAGGCCCAGTCCAGAATTGCTGTTTTTTTTGCCTATTTTAGGGTTTTGAAGAAAAGGAATATCAAACAGAGTCCAAACGGAATGAAACCTTCGGGAACGTGATTTTCGGAACGAACATGATCCAGGTCACTTGGACCCTACGTCAAGAAATAAATGAGGAAGCCACGAGGTAGGGGGCGCGCCTACCCCCCGGGCACGCCCTCCACCCTCGTGGGCCCCCTGTTGCTCCACCGACGTACTCCTTCCTCCTATATATACCTACGTACCCCCAAACGATCAGAGGGGGAGACAAAAACCTAATTCCACCGCTGCAACCTTTTGTATCCACGAGATCCCATCTTGGGGCCTGTTCCGGAGCTCCGCCAGAGGGGGCATCCATCACAGTGGGCTTCTACATCAACACCATAGCCTCTCCAATGAAGTGTGAGTAGTTTACCATAGACCTTCATGTTGGGATCTATGGTAGGGTGCGTCGACTGCAAATTAAAATTTCCTACACGCAGAACAACCAAGAACATGCTACGGGAGATGGATCACAGTTCGTCACCACTAGACGCGTAGTGCCGTGCAGTGGAAGAAGAGTTGGGGCAGCGCGTCCGCGTGGATCATCTCCTCCTCGTCCGATCTCCCTCGTACAACCGGTGGTCGGTTCCCACGTACAGGTTCGCCGGAGCGGCGCAAGTGCACCGCCTCTAACGGTATCTGTGCGTGCAGGAGGAACATCGTGCGGCGGACTGCTAGGTCCGATCACACAACCGGCGGCGAGTGGAGGTGTCTATTCGCAACACATGCAAACCCTAGTGACAACGCCGAAGCGATCAGCCCATGAGTGTGCCGCACCTCCACTATATATATATAGGCGTCCATCACGGGCTCAACACTTGGGCCTCGCACGGACCCTAAAGCCCATAAGTCTACTCGGCCACAATCCGAATACAGTTCGGATCACATCCGACCAGTGTCCTCGGATCCGACCTTGTAGGTTCCTTCCCTTAAGCGCGCGACCCCTTAGGTTCAAGTCGGCTTGGTCGCAGTTCAGATCACCTCCGAACTGCATGGTTGGTAGCGGCCTCTAGCAAGGCATGCCGAACACCAAGCAGACTATGAAGCTGGTTAGTGAACCTGTACATCATACTTCCATTCCTTTTGCCACACGATATATGTTGTCGAGCTCAAGGCGAGTCTGTCATCCTTGTGCTAGCACGACCTATTTCTTGTTCCAGTGATGCCGACCACAAACCGGATTATCTCATAATCCTTGTCGCGTGGCCATGCTTATCCTCGTCGGATCACACAAGGGGCCCAGAGTATATCTCTCCTAATCGGAGGGGCAAATCCCATCTTGCTCGACCACGTCTTGTAGCATGGTTCTGGACAAACCCGAAACCTACCTTTATAACTACCCAGTTACGGAGTAGCTTTTGGTCGGCCCAAAGCAAGTCTGTCACCATCCCGAGTACATGCGTCAGCTCAGGTCTTAGGGCATAGAACATATGTTGTACTAGAGACTCACAGATGACATATCGCTGCGTCTCATAGTTGGGTCTGTCCGACTCAGACCTTATCTCGACTCGGATCTGACTACGTCGAATCCGACCAGATCCTTCCAAGTCCATATTATTCGGTTAGCATCCAATGCTCCATGGCTAGTGAGACCAAGCCATTGACCGTGTCATATGCTAGTCTAGTTGGCTGCGCGTCCACACAGCCCTTTCGACTAGGGACCTTTTAGGACAGTCATCATACAATGCATAGTCCCACAAACAAGTCACGTACTTGCTGATACACATCATTGATAATGTCCAAGGACTATCTTTATTCATAAACACATAGGAAATATAATCATACATGATTGCCTCTAGGGAATATCTCCAACACTTCGGGTCCATAGTTATTAGCTAGATGGCTTCTTCTCTCTTTTTGGATCTCAATACAATGTTCCCCCCCTCTCTTGTGGAGATCTATTCGATGTAATCTTGTTTTTGCGGTGTGTTTGTTGAGACCGATGAATTGTGGGTTTATGATCAAGATTATCTATGAACAATATTTGAATCTTCTCTGAATTCTTTTATGTATGATTGGTTATCTTTGCAAGTCTCTTCGAATTATCAGTTTGGTTTGGCCTACTAGATTGATCTTTCTTGCAATGGGAGAAGTGCTTAGCTTTGGGTTCAATCTTGCGGTGTCCTTTCCCAGTGACAACAGGGGAAGCAAGGCACGTATTGTATTGTTGCCATCGAGGATAACAAGATGGTTTTTTTATCATATTGCATGAATTTATCCCTCTACATCATGTCATCTTGCTTAAGGTGTTACTCTGTTTTCATGAACTTAATACTCTAGATGCATGCTAGATAGCGGTCGATGAGTGGAGTAATAGTAGTAGATGCAGGCAGGAGTCGGTCTACTTGTCTCGGGCGTGATGCCTATATACATGATCATACCTAGATATTCTCATAACTATGCTCAGTTCTGTCAATTGCTCAACAGTAATTCGTTCACCCACCATAAAATACTTATGCTCTTGAGAGAAGCCACTAGTGAAACCTATGGCCCCTGGGTCTATCTTCATCATATTAATCTTCCAATACTTACTTATTTCCTTTGATTTTTACTTTGCTTTTATTTTACTTTGCATCTTTATCACAAAAATACCAAAAATATTATCTTATCGTATCTATCAGATCTCACTCTCGTAAGTGACCATGAAGGGATTAACAACCCCTTATCGCGTTGGTTGCAAGGAGTTATTTGTTTTGTGCTGGTACGAGGGACTCGCGCGTAGCCTCCTACTGGATTGATACCTTGGTTCTCAAAAACTGAGGGAAATACTTACGCTACTTTGCTGCATCATCCTTTCCTCTTCAAGGAAATCCAACGCAGTGCTCAAGAGGTAGCAGGTGTCTAGGACTGTGTGTCCTCATGTTTAAATACCTAGCCGCCCTAACCAGATGTACAACTGTCACAACAGTTGGAACTAGTCTACCAAATCATTGTCTTCAACGAGCTAACTGGTTTCAATTCCTCAACCCTTCTATTTCCTCATTTCTGTGTTGTGTGCTAGTTCATATCTGTTTGAACACTTTGACTGAAGACTTTCTCTATTTCCTCAGCTCAATTTCTTCAGTCTGTTTGTCTTCATTCTGTTTATCCTATGTTTACACCTTCTGTACTCTATGCTTGTTTTCATTTCATCATGAAGACCATGCTCATTTTATGTTATGTTTACTTCTGAGTACTTATTCCGCTTCAAGTAGTTCTTCACTCAGGAATTTCCTCACCCGCAAATTACTCAGTGAAGAATTCATAAAAATCACCTATTCACCCCCTCTAGTCGATATAACGCACTTTCAATTGGTATCAGAGCAAGGTACTCCCTTGTTCTGTGTGATTTTGGTTTAACCACCTGGAGATTTAGTTATGTCGACCACAGGTATGAAGACTGTGACATGCCCCATCTTTGACGGTCATCATTATCCCAAGTGGAAGGCCATGATGAAGAAGCGCCTCATGGCGATGAACAGTGAACTCTGGACCGTCACCGATATTGGTCTTACTGACCTATGCAAGATGGAGGAGGCTGATGATATTCACAAGTACACGCTACTCAACCTACGGCGAAGGACATCATCTGCTCCAGCTTGTCACAAAACCAGTTCAGGAACGTTATGCATCTCAGCCATGTGAAACTCATCTGTGACCGACTCTCTGAGGTCTATGAAAGTCATCGATCTCACCATGAACCCTGGTTCGAGGACTTCATGGAATCACGCAAGGCTATGACTTTCAATCCATAATCATCATCCTCTGCACCATGCCTAATGGAAAAAGGTGCCAAGGTAACTGAATGCTACTTATCTAAATCCAGTGATGATGAATCTGGTGATGAATTTGGACCCAGTTATGTCAAACTTGCTTCCCTTGCCACTAAACAACAAAGAGCTTTGGAAAAAGTTCAAAACATGATAAATGCGAGTGACGATATGTTGGGTGAAGAAATGGATCGTTCCAAAGCATTGGCTAAAAGTCTTCAGGGATTCCAGTCCAAGTTTGACAATCTTCAAGGTCATCATAACACTCTCCTATCTGATCATGAGAAGCTTTATTATGAATTTTTCAAAGAAAGCAAGATCTTGAGCAGTTAAGAGTGAGTTATGATGATCTTCAGAAGGAGCGTGATTCATTACTTGCTCAACAAATCAGCGCTACTCAGGATGAATTTGTTCCTCCATCTTTGTAGTGCATTGAACGTGAAACTGCTAATTCTTCACCTGAATGCTCTAATACTTCCATTACATTCTTCAACTGTCTCTACTATCACTAATTACTCATCTGAGGACATTGCTAGTATTATTGATGATGCAGGGCTGAAGGAATTGTATATGACAGGCATGTACAAAAGCCTCAAAGGGCATTAGGCTCTTTGTGATGTGCTTAAAAGGCAAATCCTCAACAGGAACCCTAGGAAAGAGGGTACCTTTGAGAGGAAACTTAATGCTGATGGGACCTACTGGAAACCTGAGCAGTATCTCAAAACCTCATGGGTTGCTGCAAAGGGACCTTCAGTGGATCCATCTACTTTATCTGGCTTTACATGTGAATCTTCATATTCTTATGATGAGTCAATTGACTCCAACTATAAATTGTTCAAAAATCAGAATGGTGAAATATTTGCTAGATATGTTGGCACTAACTGCAGGAACAATCCTCCTATGAAGAAAATCTAGGTTCCCAAAAGGTGCCTTGAAAATCTTCAGGTGAATGTCATCATGACACCACTTGTGAAGAATAGGAACCCCAGATTAAATTCTTCATATGGACCAAATTCTTCATATGGATCCAAGTCCTCATACGGACCTAACTCCTCACGTGGATCAAATTCCTCAAAAGGATCAAAGTCCTCATATAAGCATCATCGTGCTAACCCGTCTGCTTCGCAGGGAAGATCTAAGGATTATGGATATGTCATTATTCTTCAAATCATTATGTTCATAAGTCCTCAAAGAATTTCTCTGCTTGCTCTTATGCTTACCCTAATCCCTCTTATGTGAAACGAAGTGGATTGGCATCTATGCCACCTTTCTCTTATGGAGCTCGTAGAATCATGAACTCTTTGCCACCCCTTCAGATGTGGGTGGTGAAGAAAAAGAACTAATCTCTTATGCAGGGTCAGGTCTCCAGACGAACTTAATCGTCTGAAGAATTTGCTGGAGACCTGAATATGCTTGAAAGGACGCAAGCTAATCATGAAGAAATGAATTTTCATTTCTCACGTCCTCATACTGCTTTATCTGTTCTATTGCTTGATGAATTTGATCTGATGAAATTGATACCATATTCTTCACTGATGAAGTATATGAGTTCGTAAGTTGCACTAATTCATCTGCAGGATGATCAACCCAAAGCCACTGAGTGGGTCCTCAATAGTGGATGTACAAATCACATGACTGGTGACATGAGCTTATTGATGGACTCTGCTTTATCTCCATCACATCTGAAGCATATCACCTACGCTGACGAAGGCAAAAGCAAGGTATTGGGTCTAGGTGAGGTTGCAATCTCAAAGGATCGAAACATGGACAAAGTCATGCTTGTCGAGTCCTTAGGGTTCAACCTCATGTCTGTCTCAATGCTTTGTGATCTTGATATGGTTGTTGTCTTTGGCAAGTATCGTTGTGTTGTGATCATGGAAGCTGACAATTCCAAAGTCTTCGAAGGCTTTAGGAGAGGAGACTTGTATATTGTTGATTTCTCTATAGGACCACAACCTGCTACATGTCTACTTGCAAAAGCTTCAGAAGGCTGGCTATGGCATCGATGACTTGGGCATGCTGGCATGAGGAATCTGCACACGCTGGCGAAGAAGAAGCATGTCATTGGCATCGAGGGTGTCAAATTCCTCAAGGACCATTTGTGTGGAGCTTGTGAAGCTGGAAAGATGACCAAGGCCAAGCATCCAGCAAAGACTATCATGACTACTACTCTACCATTTGAATTGCTTCACATGGATCTTTTTGGCCCTACTCACTATGCCACATTTACTAATGCTGCATTTTTATATGGCTTTGTCATTGTTGATGATTATTCTCGATATACATGGGTGCATATCGTCACTTACAAAACTGAAGTGCAGGAAGTCTTCAAACTATTTTCCTCGAGGGCTTCAACCAACTTTGGCGTGAAGATCAAGCACATCAGAAGTGATAATGGAACTGAGTTCAAGAACACTGGTCTTGATGACTATCTTGATGAACTTGGTATTACTCATGAGTTATCTGCTCCTTATACTCCTCAGCAAAATGGCGTCGTGAAGCGCAAGAACATGACTCCTGTTGAGATGGCTCGCACTATGCTTGATGAGTACAAGAAGCCTACTCGCTTCTGGCCTGAGGCAATTGATACTGCTTGTCACATCATTAACGGGGTATATCTTCACAAATTCTTCAAGAAGACTGCATATGAACTCCTCACTGACAAGAAACCCAATGTGAGTTATTTCAAAGTCTTCAGTGCTAAATGTTGGATTAGAGATCCTCATCACAGTTCTAAATTTGCATCGAAAGCACATGAAGGTTTTATGCTCGGTTATGGTAAGGACTCGCACACCTATAGAGTCTTCAACTACTATCGCCACGAGGTTGTTGAAACTGTAGATGTGCGGTTCGATGAGACTAATGGCTCGCAAAGAGAGCACCTACCTCCTATGACAGATGAAATGCCTCCTAAGGAATCTATTAAGTTCAAGTCTACTGAGGATGCCATTCCTACCGAAGAATCTGCTGAAGAAGTCATTCCAAAACATGAAGAATGTCATGCTGATGCACCTGAGGAAAATGGTGCTGAAGAAAATGCTGATCAAATTCCTTAATGACAACCCGCTCATCCTCGCGTTGCAAATGAAGTGCAAATTGAGAAAATCATCAGCGACATCAACATTCCAGGTCCTCTCACATGCTCAAGAGCTTCACATTTATCTAACTTTTGTGGGCACTTTGCTTTCATCTCTATCATAGACCCCACTAAGGTAGATGAAGCATTTCTGGAGCCAGAGTGGATTCAAGGTATGCAAGAGGAATTACATCAATTCGAGCTCAACAATGTCTGGGAACTGGTCAAACGTCCAGATCCTCGCAAGCACAATATCATCGGCACAAAGTGGATCTACCACAACAAGCAAGATGAAAATGGCCTTGTGGTGAGGAGTAAGGCATGACTTGTAGCGCAAGGCTACACACAGGTTGAAGGAATTGACTTCGATGAAAACTTTGCACCTGTTGCTAGACTTGAAGCTATTCACATATTACTTGCTTATGCTAACCATCATGATATCATCTTATATCAAATGGATGTGAAAAGTGCATTCCTCAATGGTAAGCTTGAGAAAGAAGTATATGTTGCTCAGCCCCTAGGTTTTGAAGATCCAAAGCATCCTGACAAAGTCTTCAGACTCAATAAGGCCCTCTGTGGCCCCAAGCAGGCCCCACAGGCGTGGTATGATACTTTGAAGGAATTCCTCATGAAGAAAGGCTTCAAACCCGGTTCACTTGACCCAACTCTTTTCACTAAATCTTATGATGGTGAATTGTTTGTGTGCCAAATTTATGTTGATGATATTTTTTTGGTTATACTGACCAACATTACAGTGATGAATTTGCCTATATGATGAGCGAACAATATCAAATGTCTATGATGGGAGAATTGAAATTCTTCTTAGGTCTTCAGATTCGTCAATAGCGCAATGGCATATTCATATCTCAAGAGAAATACCTCAAGGATATACTGGGGAAATTCGGCATGCAAGATTGCAAAGGAGTCAAAATCCCTATGCCCACAAATGGCCATCTATGCACTGATTAAAATGGTATTGACTTTGATCAAAAGGTATACCGGTCCGTGATTGGTTCTTTATTGTACTTATGTGCATCTAGGCTAGATATTATGCTTAGTGTTTGCATGTGTGCCCGATTTCAAGCTACACCGAAGGAATCACACCATAAGGCTGTGAAGCATATTCTTCGATATCTAGCTCACACACCAACACTTGGATTATGGTACCCCAAGGGCTCGACTTTTGATCTCATTGGATTTTCAGACTCTAACTATGTTGGTGATCGTGTGGACCGCAAGTCAACATCTGGCACATGCCATTTCCTCGGACGATCCTTGGTCTGTTGGTCCTCGAAGAAACAGAACTGCATATCACTGTCTACTACTGAATTTGAGTACATTGCCGCTGGTTCTTGCTGTGCTCAACTGCTATGGATGAAGCAAACTCTCAAAGACTATGGAGTCAACATGAAGAATGTGCCACTCTACTGTGACAATGAGAGTGCCATCAAGATTGCTCATAACCCAGTTCAGCACTCAAAGACAAAGCACATTCAGATTCGTCATCATTTTCTTTGTGATCATGTGTTGAAGGGCGACATCTCCATTGAGCATGTGAAGACTGAAGAACAGCTAGCTGATATCTTCACTAAGCCCTTGGATGAGAAGAGATTTAGCAAGTTGCGGTGTGAGCTAAATATCTTAGAATCTTCAAATGTTCTTTGAAAAGGACACACATCCTAACACTCATGCAAAATTGATGACTTAGATGTGCAACACATGAAGAAACGTTTTTCTCCAATCAATGAAGACTAACCCTCTAAGTGTGAAGAAATTAACGAAGAATTTGATTCTCAGAACCCTACGACAATTGTATGCGGTGTGTGAAATCATCATTCTTATACGGTGGGTCACACCACCACCAAAAGTTGAAAATACTCAATCTGAGTTTTTCCTCACTTTGAAATACCTCAGTTGTTCTTCAACTTGCATTGTCTTCACTCTTTCCATCGTTTTTTTCATTGGCTATCTATATATATGTGTGTGTGTGTGTGTGTGTGAGTTTATGTCCTCTACAACATTCACTTATTGCTATTTCTTCAAGTTGCTTGTTCTGCAAAGTGAATGTGATCGGACCCTTTCCCCCTCTATGCTAAACTCAACCTAGTCTATTCACAAATTCTTCATGTGCGTTCTATTTGAAAATCATTCAAAATGTTCACTTTGTCCTTGTCAACTGAAGAAATTGCGAACTAAACTTTAAACTTATCTTATGTGAATTTTCGGCTTTTGCTGCTCAAACCTTTACACATTCCACGATAATACTTATCCTACTCACTCATGATCATCACCTCTCAGTATGTGGGTGACACATGTCACACAAATGAGAAGGGTCAGGGGCACGTTCATCCAATTTCCTTGGGCGAGCAGTTTTTCGCTTCGGCTATAAATACCCCTCTCCCTTCCTCACTTCGTTTTTACTCTGCTCGACCTCACTCCCTCGCTCGAGCTCTCAAACCCTAGCGCCGCCGCTACTTCCATCGTCACCGGTAAAGAAGAGCTTCACTGCCTCGACCTTGTCACCGTCGTACTCGTGCTGACTGCGGACTTCTTCTCTCCGCCGCCGCCGTAATTGTATTCCTCAGTCAAGTTAGGGTGTGGAAGATCTGAACCGACGAGCTTCAAATCTACACTTCACAGTTCGTCGTGTTCTTCGTCCAGGGTAATTAAAAGTTACTTGTACTGCCCTCTTTGATTCAAATGTTTTCTACAAAATCTTCAAAAGGTGTTTATTCTTCAAATCTTCACACACTGGACACCTGCCATAACAAATGTTCTTGATCTGTTTCTCTAAGCAAAAAAATTCTTCAAGATTCCTCAGTTGTGTGGATTTTTCAATCTGTACAACTCTGGAACCTAAGTCAAAGAACGGTTAGTGAAATTCTTCAAGACTCAACTGGTTAAATTCCTCAAACTTGTTCTTATTGCAAAACCTTCTGAGAACGCATATGTCCTCTCCAAATTCCTCGCAACTATACTCTGTTCATAGGTACACATGTCCACTGTTGAATCTCTAGGTTCTCATCAACTTAACTCATTTGCAGCGTTCCTTGAAGAAAAGTTGCACACCTCTTCAGAGAATTCCATTGCTCAAATTCCTCAGCTGAAGAAAATGGCTGACGGTAAGAAGCCACAGAGGGGAGGAAAATGGCCTGAGGTCAATACTGCTTTCGAGATTCCTGATGACATATACAAGGATCATTGCACTCCTAATGAGGCCAAATTTGGCAAGGAGGACAAAAAATAGTGCAAGCTGTGCATACAAAGGATAGAGAGGAGATGGGCAAGGGAATGGAGGGAGTACAGATATGTTACTCCCAAGTATATGAAGAAATTCGCTCTTAATCCTCCATGCCCAAGACCTCCATTGGCACCCAGCCAAGAAGCTGATTCCACCAGCCTCAAGCGTGGTGAGGACTATCCCGATGAATGGGCCAAGCACTAGGCCAAGCTAGCTAAAGTAGCTAAGGAAGCAGTGAGAAAATTTAATAAAACTCTGCTGCTGCTGCTACCACTGCTAAGGCCTCTGCAAGCAAGCCAAAGAAGGCCATGGCAAAGAAGCCTACTCATAAGTCAAGTGCTTCAACCCCAATGCCCTCACGGCCAAGTTACTCAGCAATGCCCTCAAGGCTAGATTCTTCAAAGCCCTCATGGCCAATTCCTCAAGCTGCTCCAGCTCCTCCAAAGTCCTCAGCTCCTCTGTCAAAATCCTCAGCACCTGTGCATCTCGCCACGTACCAAAGGACAATAGGCATCTCTATTGCCTCAGGAGATTTTGCTAGTTCTTCAGCTGCACCCAATTCATCAACTGGCCCCTCTCTGCTGAAGACAAAGGCAACTACTGGACGAGGCTCTCGACCAAGTCCTCACAAGAAGCAGGTCGCCTTTCAAGTACCATTCGAAGATGACGAAGCTGATGATCAAGAACTCGCTGAAATCATCAGAGATAGGAAGCACAGGGCCGCTAGAGCCAAAGGCAGCAATGTGCCATTGATACTGGATCCGAAGTTGATCCTAGACTTCATTGACTTGTGGCACAAGGACCCCAACGCACCTCTGCCTAAGCTGAGCCTCACTCCTAGTCAAATTCATGTGCTGACTCACTTCATTGATGAGGAAAAATGGAAATTTGAACATGGAAGGAGGGTGAAGAAAGCGCAGTACAAGAAAGAGCGCTTTCTGAAGCAAAACATTCTGAAGATTTCACCTGAAGAACTTGGTGCTCTTCAATCTGAGATTAACAAACTGAGTGATGAACTTGATCGTTACTATGCTAACTGGCTTCGAGCCAAAGTCAGTTTGTAAAGATAACTAAAAAGTTCACTTCCAATGTTGCAGCCCCAATGCAACAAGAAAATCCTTAGGCTAAGGCATCTGCTCAGCCTACTGAAGAGCATGCCAGCACCGTTGATGAAAATCAGGCTGCTGAAGATACTCACAGTACCAGGGCCGATGACTGCATTACAGCCGCTGAAGAAATTGCCTGGGCAACCACTAGTGTTGCGCCTGAAGAAAATGAAGAAGTCAGGGCAACTGCATCAGTTGTGCCTGAAGTTATTGAACCAAATTCCTCTGCTCCTCCTGCACCTACCCCAACTCCGATCTTTCCATCTGCATCAGTTGTGAAGAAGAACAAGGCTGCAGAGCGTGCAACTGTGAAGAAAAGGAAGGCATCAACTGCATCAGATTCTTCAACTCCGAAGAAGATGAAGCCGCTGACCAGCTCATTTGAAAATCCTATTGATGTTGTTCCAGTCTCAAGCATGCCATCAAAGGAACCCGTTCCTTTTAATGAAGAATACGTGATCCCAAGCGGATCCGATGAAGACATTCCTTCTGCTGCTTCCTCAGAGCAGTTGGATGGAGAAATTGAAGTGGATGCAATCCCTTCAACCCAGTTGTTTCATCGCCCATGCCTCAGTTCACTGCTGAAGTGGCCGGCATTAAGGAAAAGAATGAAGACGAAGATGTGGACATTGGGTGCACAACTCTAGTGCTGAACGATGACTTTTGGAAAAGTCAGCACCCCAATTCTCCTCTATTCACACCCCTGCGACAAATTCCTCAGTCCCCTGTAACCTCTGAAGTTCAAATGGAATCTGAAGAACCTCATGCCACACCGTCTATCCATGAAGAGATTCCAGCCACTAGTGTTGAAGAAAATGTTAATGAAGAATTGAAGACTCAGGCTATCACTGAAGAAGAAGAAGCTGAAATTCCTCAGCCAGTGGATCCTGAGATTGCGATTCCTGAGGTGGTGATCCAATTGACCGATACCCCTCAACCCAAGCCAAAGGATCCCTTCTCGAAGAAGCAGAAATTCAAGGCTGATGACTTCTTCGGTGAGCATGTGTTCTTCACAGACTATAACCCTTATGACTCTGCTCATCTTAGAAGGAAGCACTTCTGGACTGCCAGCCAAGCAAACTTTTATTCTTCACTGGTTTTCAAGAAGGACAAAGTCTTCGACCATGACCATATTCCTCACGTGGACATGGAATCACTGCCTTGCTTCACCCCAGTCCCCAGTGTGCTTGATGATGCAGGACTGCTCAACTTTTGCACGGATATTTGCGATTGGAATGAAGGGCTCATTCTTCAATTCTATGCAACTCTGCATATCACAGGCGATGCTGACGATGTTAACTCTTCGGTTTTGGACTGGATGACAGAAAACACACATTTCAAAGCATCAGCCTCTGAATTACTTCATGCCATGCTTGTTATTCCTCCCCTTGAAGGCGCTCATTGCATCTATCATGAATCTGAACTCACTGCCCATTACATGCAAGTGCTAATGAAGCCTCTGAAGCTAGGTCAAGCTCCAAGGACCAAATTCCACATGAAGGAATTACTGTTTGTGCCTAGAACTGTCTATCGCATTCTGACGAAGACATTGAGTCCAATCAAAGGCCATGATTCAAATGATGAAGAAGTTTTTGGCATCATGAAGAATCTGCTATTCAAAATCATACATGGCATTCCTATCAACTACCATGATTTCTTCATGAGGACTCTGGCAAATGTTGCCCTCTCTCCATTTGAGTTGAAGCCTTACGCTCCCTGGATTATGAGATTCCTCAGAATAAGGTCTTCACTCAACTACAAGGCTAATTTTCAGAATCATGTCAGTTACCTGCTCCCAATAGAAGTCTTCAAGCGGACATTTTCCTCATCTGATGAAAAGGGCAAGGCTACTGCTATTATTGATGAAGGCATTCGTCCATTGGATGGTCAGTTTCGCAAAGCTGCATATTCTCCACCAATGATGATTCTGCTACTCATGATTCTGCTGCTAATGCATCAAAGCCAAATCCTCAAGCAACAGCTCCCTGGGTGATGACTGGCCGTGAGCTTCTTCTTAGTCTTCACCAGAAGGTGGACCGAAACCACAAATGGGTTTAGCGTCAGTTTGGTTCTATTCTTCACAACATGACTGCTACACATAATGCAGTGAAGAAAAACCATTACTACCTCCATGAAGTCTTCGGTCGCACCTAGGCTGTTTTTTCACATCTTTATGGTGAAGATGATCTGAAGCGAATGGGTTTCAAGCAGGACTTTGATTGGTCTCAGCCGCCACCGGCAAAGAAATTCAAGAAGACTAAAGTTCCTTCCTTGGTGGCCAGCTCATATTCTTCATCACGCGAAACCGATGAGCATGAAGACTTGGACGACACTGCGGCATGCCCTACAACAACAAACGACCCCAACAACGCTGGCGCTCCTCCATCAACTTGATATTCTTCAGGGGCGTTAGTCCTCATTTTTCGTCCCTTTTGGTCATTCGATGACAAAGGGGGAGAAATTTGAGTTAGTCTTCAAGCGGGTCTACTTATATGGGCGTTTTTTAAGTTACAACTCTCGTTCTTCTGAGACTTTATTCGATCAAGTTGTAAACTTAAACTCTATGGTGGTCTGACACTTCTGCTGAGTTTTTTTCTGCATGCTTATTCCTCATTAATGTTAATGCCGCATGCTGAATTACATCAGTCACCATATTTCATCTTGCATTTCAAATTCTTCATATTGTATGTTAAATGCGTGTATGGATTACAAGATATAGGGGGAGATCTCCATGATTCCACTCTTCAAAGTGTGCATTGCTTCAAAAGCAAATTCCTCACTATGCACATCTTCAGGGGGAGTTCTTCTATATCTTGCAATCAAAATCCTCAATATCAATATTTACACTTCATATGTTTATCCCCATTGAAAACTTAACCTATATTGTCATCAATCACTAAAAAGGGGGAGATTGTAAGTGCATCTAGTGCCCCTTAGTGATTTTAGTGTATTGAAGACTTATAGGTTAAGGGACTGATGCGTTTGTGAGTGTACATAAGTCTATAAGTCTATGAGGATTTTGATGTTTATAGAGAAAGTCGACCCCTAGAAATGAAGTTCTTCGACTGAAGACTTTGGATTTCTGAAAACTTTCTGAAGACTTTGAAAGTGAAGAAATTGGTGTAATCATGAAGACTTGGTATTCATTCGAGGAACATGAAGCATGAAGACTTTTGTTTTCGTAGTTTCATTTTCTATTTCTTGAGTCATAGGAAACACCGTACTGTTAAAGGGGGTCGAGGAAATACTAAGGAAAAATTTCCAAGTGATGCTCAACTCAAATCCTACACCTACCAATCCCTTCAAGTGAAGCCAGTGGAAATCTCATACAGCTCCATCAATTTCTTCAGTGACAGAGATGAAGTTATTCTGGTCTCTGAGGAATTTGTTCTGACTAAGGAGTTAGGAATTTGCTAGTGCGGATTGCCTACATAGTGAGGAACATGATAGCCCTGAGGAATTTGATGCTCAATATGTGAAAAGCTCGTAGGCATTGGATCAGTGATGGATAATTATTGTAAGTGCATCTAGTGCCCCTTAGTGATTTTGGTGTATTGAAGACTTATAGGTTAAGGGACTGATGCATTTGTGAGTGTACACATGTCTATAAGTCTATGAGGAGTTTGATGTTTACTGAGAAAGTCGACCCCTAAAAATGAAGTTCTTCGACTGAAGACTTTGGATTTCTGAAGACTTTCTGAAGACTTTGAAAGTGAAGAAATTGGTGTAATCATGAAGACTTGGTATTCATTCGAGGAACATGAAGCATGAAGACTTTTGTTTTCGTAGTTTCATTTTCTATTTCTTGAGCCATAGGAAACACCGTACTGTTAAAGGGGGTCGAGGAAATACTAAAGAAAAATTTCCAAGTGATGCTCAACTCAAATCCTACACCTACCAATCCCTTCGAGTGAAGCCAGTGGAAATCTCATATAGCTCAGTCAATTTCTTCAGTGACAGAGACGAAGTTCTTCTGGTCTCTGAGGAATTTGTTCTGACTAAGGAGTTAGGAATTCGCTAGTGCGGATTGCCTACATAGTGAGGAACATGATAGCCCTGAGGAATTTGATGCTCAAAATTCCGACCGTTGCTGTGCTATGCGCTAGCTGTCCCAAAATATCTACCCACCTAATGGTCATATCATTTAAGGGCATTTATGTCTTATCATGTCGGGCTGCTCCCCTCGGGACCCCAAGCCGCCGCAGCCGTCTCCCTCCGCCGCCGCCTGCCGAAGCCCCGCCGCCCGCAGTGCCTCGCCGCCGCGCCTCGCCGTCGCCCCACTGCCGCACCACCGCCTCGCCGCCGCCCCGCCGCCGTCGCCGAGCCCCGCCGCCGTAGCCGAGCCCCTCCGGAGCCTCGCCGGAGGTATACGCCGCCGCCGCCGTCATTTTGTTTTATTTTAAAACCGGTTCGGTTTTTTTGAAAACCCTAGGTTTCGTTTTTTTAGAATAGATCGGTTCGCCAGTTTTCTCAGTTTAGTTACTTAGCGGATGTTTGTCCGTACGTTTGTTTTAACGAACGGTGTTCACTCGTTAGCCGCAGACAGCGAACGTTCGTTCGTTAGCCTGTTCGTCACTTTTTCTTTTTCTTGGATTTTCCGCTTATTTCCGATCGCGATTTCTGATCCGATTTTTGTTTTAGTTTATCTTTTCACTCATTTATCGGAATCATGCGATTCAAGCGCCTAGATTTTCATCACGAAACCCTCTTTCCGTTTAACCAACTTGAACAAGATTTTGATACAGTAAAATTTGACCTTAGTCCAGATTAGTAATCGGACCTTGTTTCTTTCGCAGTTTGAGTTTCTTTGCTCCGTTTGATTTGATTCTTTTTGCAAACTGTAGTTCTTAAGTTGAACTTTCTGGTTAGATCTCTTATTTGAGTTTTACCTGTTCATCTTTTCTTGATTGCTTATGTATGCTATTGTTTGTTTGCGATAGAGCACCCGAAGTGCGAAGCGTGCTACTACAACTCTCTAGGTTTTGCGGATCATCAGCAAGGCAAGTAACACTTTGATCATACCCCCTTTTATCACCCAGTTTTTATGCATTAGTTTCAACCCTCAAACATTGCATGGTTAGGACCTGATAACATGTGGGATTGGGAAGTAGATGAGGTAGTACCTATTCACCTGTTCATTAACAAACCCTTGGGAGTTACTTCTACGCTGCTTATATTGCTATGCTATGCTTATGGACGTGGATTGGGTTTGAGTGAAGCCATGACAGATGCGAGATTGTTAATTAATGGTTCAACTTAAGGTGGCAACTTTAATACACATCTGGGTGGATTGCTTGTCGGGCACCTGGAGAATCCAGTGTTGTCCTAGGATATCCCGGAGTACCCGTGTGATAATCCTAAGGTCCGCCACCCAGGCTCAGAGGGAACTGAGATATTTCATGCTAGAAACTTCCGTGTGCAGCCACAAGCTATTATGGGCTCTAGCATAGTTGAGTAAGTTGCGTGAAGCTCTTGAAGAGGTAGACTAGCAGGTAGTGGGTTGTAGGTGGTATAGTCTATCCGGAGTAGAGAGTTAATGCTTCTGAAAGACTGTGTCTCGGTCGTCCGTTTCTCAAACATCAAGTAGTGTGAGAAATCCAACGGAGGAGATCGAGTCTTTTGGGGAAAAGTGCGCAAACCTCTGCAGAGTGTACAAACTAATCATGGTTAGCCGTGTCCCCTGTTATGGACATTTTGAGTTTCTAGTACTTGGATTATCATATGTATCTCATCACTCTAAATTAATATTGTTGGGTTGGTAATTACTTTTAAATGGGATTGAGTTGGAGGAACCTTCTCAATGATGTTTCAACTACCATGATAGTTAAATAAAATCTATTCCTTTGTTGTAGGGAAAAATTGGCTTTTCGAAAAACTTTAACCATAGAGCTTTCCACCAGCCAAATATGCATATAGTGATAGTATTACTTTGTTCTTGCTCTATTGTGTTACATTGCCGACATATTCCATGTGCTGACCCGTTTTCGGGATGCAACATATTATGTTGCAGACTTTTCAGACGAGGAGTAAGGTTCATTAGGTCGTTGCCGTACAGCTCAGCTATGCCGTTGGAGTTGATGGGCTCACTTTATCTTCCAAGCCTTCCACTATTATCGTATTAGATGGCCTTAAGCCATATTTATTGTAATAAGTTCTCTATTGAGACATTCGATGTAATAAGTGTGTGATTGCTACTCTGTTATAAATCCTTCGAGTAATTTGTGTGTCAGCATTACCGATCCAGGGATGACACTGAAGCACAAAGACTTGACCATCTGAGGTCGGGTTGCTACAAGAGCATCCAAGAGGAAATTGTGGATCGCCGAGTGACCGAGTCTATGAAGGTTTGGAAGTCACCTGAAGAATTACCATGAGTGATTGGGCGAGGTCTGTGTGACCTTAGCTCAAGGGGAATACGGTGAGGACTAAGTGTTATGAGCTGTGTGTTCAGGACTGGGTGTCTGGGACTGTGTGTCCTCAGGTTTAAATACCTAGCCGCCCTAACCAGACGTACAACTGTCACAGCAGTTGGAACTGGTCTACCAAATCATTGTCTTCACCGAGCTAACTGGTTTCAATTCCTCAACCCTTCTATTTCCTCATTTCTGTGTTGTGTACTAGTTCATATCTGTTTGAAGACTTTGACTGAAGACTTTCTCTATTTCCTCAGCTCAATTTCTTTAGTATGTTTGTCTTCATTCTGTTTATCCTGTGTTTACACTTTCTGTACTCTATGCTTGTTTTCATTTCATCATGAAGACCATGCTCATGTTCTGTTATGTTTACTTCTGAGTACTTATTCCGCTGCAAGTAGTTCTTCACTCAGGAATTTACTCACCCGCAAATTCCTTAGTGAAGAATTCATAAAAATCGCCTATTCACCCCCCTCTAGTCGATATAACACACTTTCAATTATGTTGGATGTGATTCCTCATGCAATAGTTATAACATAGGGTGACACAGAACTAGCTCCAGTTCACCAATGTAATGTAGGCATGTATTCCGAATAGTCATACGTGCTTATGGAAAAGAACTTGCATGCCATCTTTTGTACTACCCTCCCGTGGCAGCGGGTTCCTATTGGAAACTAAGGGATATTAATGCCTCCTTTTAATAGAGTACCGGAACAAAGCATTACCACTTAGTGAATACATGAACTCCTCAAACTATAGTCATCACCGGGAGTGGTCCCGATTATTGTCACTTCGGGGTTACCGGATCATAACACATAGTAGGTGACTATTGACTTGCAAAATAGGATCAAGAACTCACATATATTCATGGAAACATAATAGGTTCGGATCTGAAATCATGGCACTCGGGCCCTAGTGACAAGCATTAAGCATAGCAAAGTCATAGCAACATCAATCTCAGAACATAATGGATACTAGGGATCAAACCCTAACAAAACTAACTCGATTACATGATAAATCTCATCCAACCCATCACCGTCCAGCAAGCCTACGATGGAACTACTCATGCACGGCGGTGAGCATCATGAAATTGGTGATGGAGGAAGGTTGATGATGATGACGGCGATGGATTCCCCTCTCTGGAGCCCCGAACAGACTCCAGATCTGCCCTCCCAAGAGAGATTAGGACTAGGCGTCGGCTCTGTATCGTAAAACGCGATGAACCCTTCTCCCTGAACATGAATATATAGAGTTGGAGTTGAGGTCGGTGGAGCCTCAGGGGGCCCACGATACAGGTGGGCGCCCCCCAGAGGTGGGCACGCCCCCACCCTCATGTACAGGGTGTGGCACCCTGGTGTTGATTCTTTCGCTAGTATTTTTTATATATTCCAAAAATATTCTCCGTGAAGTTTCAGGTCATTCCGAGAATTTTTATTTCCGCACAAAAATAACACCATGGTAATTCTGCTGAAAACAGCATCAGTCCAGGTTAGTTCCATTCAAATCATGCAAATTAGAGTCCAAAACAAGGTCAAAAGTGTTTGGAAAAGTAGATACGATGGAGACGTATCAACTCCCCCAAGCTTAAACCTTTGCTTGTCCTCAAGCAATTCAGTTGACAAACTGAAAGTGGTAAAGAAAAACTTTTACAAACTTTGTTTGATCTTGTTGTTGTAAATATGTAAAGCCAACATTCAAGTTTTCAGCAAAGATTATGAATTAACCATATTCACAATAACATTTAGGTCTCATGTTTACTCATATCAATGGCAAAATCAACTAGCTAGCAATAATAGTAAATCTCGGATGACAACACTTTCTCAAAACAATCATAATATGATATAACAAGATGGTATCTCGCTAGCCCTTTCTGAGACCGCAAAACATAAATGCAGAGCACCTCTAAAGATCAAGGACTGGCTAAACATTGCAATTCATGGTAAAAGAGATCCAGTCACAGTCATACTGAATGTAAACTAATAGTAACACATGCAAATGACAGCGGTGCTCTCCAACTGTTACTTTTTAACAAGAGGATGATGACTCAACATAAAAGTAAATAGATAGGCCCTTCTCAGAGGGAAGCGGGGATTTGTAGAGGTGCCAGAGCTCAATTTTGAAATAGAGATGATAATATTTTGAGTGGTATACTTTCATTGTCAACATAACAACCAAGAGATCTCGATATCTTCCATGCTACACACATTATAGGTGGTTCCCAAACAAAATGGTAAAGTTCATACTGCCCCACCACCAACAAACATCAATCCATGGCTTGTCCGAAACAACGGGTGCCTCCAAGTAACAACAATCCTAGGGGATTTTTGTTTGCAATTATTTTAATTTAAGCATGGGACTAGGCATCCCGGTTACCAATTATTTTATCGTGAATGAGGAGCGGAGTCCACTCCTCTTGAGAATAACCCACCTAGCATGGAAGATATAGACAACCCTAGTTGATACATGAGCTATTCGAGCATACAAAACAGAATTTCATTTGAAGGTTTAGAGTTTGGCACATACAAATTTACTTGGAACGGTAGGTAGATACTGCATATAGGAAGGTATGGTGGACTCATATGGAATAACTTTTGGGGTTTATGGAAGTGGATGCACAAGCAATATTCCTGCTTAGAACAAGTAAAGGCTAGAAAGAGACAGGGAAGCGACCAGCTAGAGAGCGACAGTAGTCATGAACATGTGTTAAAATTTATCAGCCATGAGTGGAAGCATGAGTAGGATATAATTCACCATGAACATAAATATCGTGGAGGCTATGTAGATTTTGTTTTAACTACATGCGTGAACATGTGCCAAGTCAAGCCACTCGAATCATTCAAAGGAGGATACCACCCTATCATACCACATCACAACCATTTTAATAGCATGTTCGCATGCAAGGTAAACCATTATAAACTCCTAGTTAATTAAGCATGGCATGAACAACTATAATCTCTAATTGTCATTGCAAACATGTTTCATTCATAATAGGCTGAATCAGGAACGATGAACTAATCATATTTACAAAAACAAGATAGGTCGAGTTCATACCAGCTTTTCTCATCTCAATCAGTTCATCATATATCGTCATTATTGCCTTTCACTTGCACAACCGAACGGTGTGGATAATAATAATAGTGCACGTGCATTGGACCAAGTTGGAATCTGCAAACATTCAATACAAGGGAGAAGACAAGTTAATATGGGCTGTTTGTTAAATCAACAATGATGCATATAAGAGCCACTCAACATTTTCATCATGGTCTTCTCCTCTCGACCCCCAAAGAAAAGAAGAGAAACAAAACTATTTACATGGGAAATCTCCCAACAAGCAAAAGAAGAACGAGAAATCTTTTTTGGGTTTTCTTTTAGTTATTACTACTACATGCATGGAAAGTAAACTAGCTAAAATCTACAACTAATTTTGTTTGGTTTTTCTTAAGGTTTTTCAAACACACAAGAAGAAGGCTTAAAAAGAAAATAAACTAGCATGGATGATAAAATGAAAAAGTACAAGCACCGACAACTGGCATGAGTGTGTGAACATGAATGTAATGTCGGTGAGAAATACGTACTCCCCCAAGCTTAGGCTTTTGCCCTAAGTTAGTCTAGGGCCACGGCTGGCCTAGTGGATATCCAAAGTTGTAACTTGGGTCGTACTGAGATGCAGCAGCTACTGCCTGACGAGCTGCAGCTTGGAGGTGAGCTGCCTCCGTCCTCCTCTCGTACTTGTTCGCCTCCTCCCTAGTTATAACATATCTCCATTTTGCCTGAAAGTCAAAGAAAGCAGGAGCAGGGAGAGCAACATGGACGGTGCACCATCTTGTCAAAGATTAGTCGGTACTGGAGGAACTGATCGTTCCTCTCAAGAAACTGGTGGCGAACCATAGCCTCATAATCTAGATAAGCAGGAGGCAACTCAATATCATTTCCATGTGTGGGTATATCAAGATAGTTAGCTACACGAGTTGCATAAATTCCACCAAATAAATCTCCACTTATACTGTTGTGATGCAACATATGTGTAACAATAGCCCCCAAGTTATATTGTTTGTCACCTAATACCGCACTCTTGAGGACACTAAGATCTGAAACGCACATGTGACAAGCCTCATCTTTCCCGTTAATGCATCTACCAATGAAGAGAGCAAAATAATGTATGGAAGGTAAATGAATGCTCCCTATGGTAGCTTGTGTGATTTCCCTAGATTCCCCCATAGTAATACTAGCAAGAAAGTCTTTATATTAATATTTGCGAGGTTCACTAACATTGCCCCAGTGCGGGAGTTTACAAGCAGTGTTAAAATCTTCTAGGTCCATGGTATATGATTTATCATAAAGATAAAATAAAACAGTGTGAGAATTACGTGAGGATGTAAATTTAAACCTTCTCACATATGAATCAGTTAGATAGAGGTATTGCCGGCACTTATCTGACACAAAGCTCTCAAGATCAGCGTTATGCACATACGCGTCAAATTCATCCTTGATGCCTGCCTGGACCATGAACTCCTCTGACGGCCATTCACAAGGCCGCACTTGAGCTTCCCTGGATAGTTCATTGTCCAGCTCACGTATCGCGAGCCTTGGGCCTTGCTTCCTTGAGGAACCTCCTTGGTACATTTTACTAAACGTATTTCTTCCTCTGAAAAATTTCTGAAATTTTTAGTGACTCAAAATAAAAGTGAACCAAACTCAATAAGATTGATAGCAACTACTCCCACAAGTGCCTAGAGGCCATATCATGCATTAAAACTACTTTTGACCACATAAATTTGACATGCAAGCTCAAGAACAGGGTCACCTAAGCAGCAAAATTTGCAATAAATAAAGCACTAGAACAAAAACTAATTGGACCATTGGAGGAGTCACCTACCGAAGAACAATCCCCCAAAGCAGTTTTGCGAATGGAGCTTTGAGCAAGGAGATTGAAAATGGCAGCAAGATGAGCTAGAACTCGGGTTTGAGCTGGTGGATGATTTTTTATGGAGGAAGACAAAGTGTGTGGGTGCAAGAATAAGTGGAGGGGGCCCACGTGGGCTCCACGAGGCAGGGGGCATGCCCTGGACCCTTGTGGCCAGGTGGTGAGGCCCAGGTGTGTTCTCAGTGCCAATAATTCTTAAATATCCTACAAAAAATCATCTAAAATTTTCAGGGAATTTGGAGAACTTTTATTTTTGGGGTATTCTTTTATTGTAAGGATAATTCAGAAAACAGACAGAAAATACTATTTTTGCTTTATATAATCTAAATAACAGAAAGTAAAAAGAGGATATATAGAGTTGTGCTTTCTAACTTCATCCATCTCATGCTCATCAAAAGGAATCCACTAACAAGGTTGATCAAGTCTTGTTACCAAACTCTTTTCAAATAACATGAAACCGGAGAATTTTCGAATAACACTAAGTTACCTCAACGGGGATATGCATGTCCCCAACAATAAGAATATCATATTTCTTCTTGACAGTAGGAAGAGGAAATTCAAAACCTCCAATAATAATCGCTGAAGTTTTTCCAATAGAATTAATACTGTGGACTTGAGGTTGTTTCCTCGGAAAGTGTACCTTATGCTCATTACCATTAACATGAAAAGTGACATTGCCTTTGTTGAAATCAATAACAGCCCCTACAATATTCAAAAAGGGTCTACCAAGAATAATAGATATACTATCGTCCTCAGGAATATCAAGAATAACAAAGTCCATTAAAATAGTAACGTTTGCAACCACAACAGGCACATCCTCACAAATACCGACAGGTATAGCAGTTGATTTATCAGCCATTTGCAAAGATATTTCAGTAGGTGTCAACTTATTCAAATCAAGTCTACGATATAAAGAGAGAGGCATAACACTAACACCGGCTCCACAATCACATAAAGCATTTTTAACATAGTTTCTTTTAACGGAGCATGGTATAGTTGTTACTCCTGGATCTCCAAGTTTCTTTGGTATTCCACCCTTAAAAGAATAATTAGCAAGCATGGTGGAAATTTCAGCTTCCGGTATCTTTCTTTTATTTGTAACAATATCTTTCATGTACTTAGCATAAGGATTCATTTTAAGCATATCAGTCAAACGGAAACGCAAAAAGATAGGTCTAATCATTTTAGCAAAGTGCTCAAAATCCTCATCATCCTTTTTCTTGGATGGTTTAGGAGGAAAAGACATAGGTTTCTGAACCCATGGTTCTCTTTCTTTATCGTGTTTCGTAGCAACGAAGTCTCTCTTATCATAACATTGATTCTTTGATTGTGGGTTATCAAGATCAACAACGGGTTCAATCTCTACATCATTAGCATTGCTAGGTTGAGCATCAACATGAACATCATCATTAACATTATCACTAGGTTCATGTTCATTACTAGATTGTGTTTTAGCATCGGAAATAGAAATATCATTGGGATTCTCAGGTGTGTCAACAACAGGTTCACTAGAAGCATGCAAAGTTCTATCATTTTTCTTTTTCTTCTTCTTAGAAGAACTAGGTGCATCAACATTAGTTCTGTGAGAATCTCGCTCAATTCTCTTTGGGTGGCCCTTAGGATACAAAGTTTCCCGAGTCATTTTACCACCTCTAGTCACAACTATAACATCATTATCATTTTTCTTATTATTTAATTCATTGAGCAGATCATTCTAAGCTTTAAGCACCTGTTCTACTTGAGGGGTAACCATAGAAGCATGTTTACTAATAAGTTTAAGCTCACCTTTAACTCTAGACATATGATCACTCAAGTGTTCAATCATATAAGCATTGCGTTTCAATTATCTACCAACATAAGCATTGAAGTCTTCTTGTTTAACCATAAAATTATCACACTCATCCAAGCATTGGCTAGCAAACTTAGTAGATGGGATTTCACCCTTATCAAATCTATAGAGAGAATTTACCTTTACTACTTGTGTCGGGTTATCAAGACCATGTATTTCTTCAATAGGTGGTAAATTCTTAACATCTCCAGCTTTAATACCTTTTTCTTTCATAGATTTCTTTGCCTCTTACATATCTTCAGGACTAAGAAATTGAATACCCCCTTTCTTCTGAGTTGGCTTAGGAGTTGGTTCAGGAAGTGTCCAATCATTTTCATTACTCAACACATTATTCAATAGCAATTCAGCTTGATCAACAGTTCTTTCCCTGAAAACGCAACCAGCACAACTATCCAGGTGGTCTCTGGAAGCATCGGTTAGTCCATTATAAAAGATATCAAGTATTTCATTTTTCTTGAGAGGATGATCAGGCAAATCATTAAGTAACCGAAGAAGCCTCCCCCAAGCTTGTGGGAGACTCTCTTCTTCTATTTGCACAAAATTATATATTTCCCTTAAGGCAGCCTGTTTCTTATGAGTGGGGAAATATTTAGCAGAGAAGTAATAAATCATATCCTGGGGGCTACGCACACAACCAGGATCAAGAGAATTAAACCATATTTTAGCATCACTCTTTAATGAGAACGGAAATAACTTAAGAATAAGTTATTGCGAGTTTTCTCATCATTAGTGAACAGGGTGGCTATATCATTTAATTTAGTAAGATGTGCCATAACAGTTTTAGATTCATAGCCATAAAAAGGATCAGATTCAACCAAAGTAATTAACTTGGGATGGACAAAGAAATCATAATCCTTATCGGAAATACAAATAGGTGAAGTAGCAGAAGCAGGGTCATATTTCATTCTAGCATTCAAAGACTTCTCTTTCAGCTTAGCTAACAGTTTCTTAAGATCATATCTATCATTGCAAGCTAAAAAGTCTCTAGCAATTTCTTCATCCATAACATAACCCTCAGGCACAACAGACAATTCATATCTAGGGGGAGAATCTTCATCATCACTTTCATCAATATTATCAGTTTCAATAATTTCATTCTCTCTAACCCTAGCAAGTTGTTCATCAAGAAATTCACCTAGTGGCACAGTATTATCAAGCATAGTAGTAGTTTCATCATAAGCATCATGCAAAGCAGAAGTGGCATAATCGATAACATGCGACATATCAGAATGAATAGCAGGAGTAGGTGTCGCAAGTTTACTCATAACAGAAGGTGAATCAAGTGCAGAGCTAGATGGCAGTTCCTTACCTCCCCTCATAGTTGAGGGATAAATCTTGGTTCTTTCATCTTTCAAGTTCTGCATAGTGATCAACAGATATAAATCCCAAGTGACTCAAAGAATAGAGCTATGCTCCCTGGCAACGGTGCAAGAAAATAGTCTTGATAA
This sequence comes from Triticum dicoccoides, assembly GCF_002162155.2. Lineage (NCBI taxonomy): Eukaryota > Viridiplantae > Streptophyta > Magnoliopsida > Poales > Poaceae > Triticum > Triticum dicoccoides. Next base: position 533,575,293 of record NC_041390.1, on the reverse strand, counting down.
CTCACAAGTATAGGGGATCGCAACAGTTTTCGAGGGTAGAGTATTCAACCCAAATTTATCGATTCGACACAAGGGGAGCCAAAGAATATTCTCAAGTATTAACATTTCAGTTATGAATTCAACCGCACTTGAAAGACTTAATATCTGCAGCAAAGTATTTTGTAGCAAAGTAATATGGAAGTAACAGTAACGGTGGCAAAAGTAACAGTATTGGTTTTCTAGTGATTGTGACAGTGGCAACGGAAAAGTAACTAAGCAAAGATCAAAATGTCAAAAGCTCATAGGCATTGGATCAGTGATGGATAATTATGTTGGATGTGATTCCTCATGCAACAGTTGTAACATAGGGTGACACAGAACTAGCTCCAGTTCATCAATGTAATGTAGGCATGTATTCCGAATATAGTCATACGTGCTTATGGAAAAGAACTTGCATGACATCTTTTGTCCTACCCTCCCGTGGCAGCGGGGTCCTATTGGAAACAAAGGGATATTAAGGCCTCCTTTTAATAGAGTACCGGAACAAAGCATTAGCACTTAGTGAATACATGAACTCCTCAAACTATAGTAATCACCGGGAGTGGTCCTGATTATTGTCACTTCGAGGTTACCAGATCATAACACATAGTAGGTGACTATTGACTTGCAAAATATGATCAAGAACTCACATATATTCATGGAAACATAATAGGTTCAGATATGAAATCGTGGCACTCAAGCCCCAGTGACAAGAATTAAGCATAGAAAAGTCATAGCAACATCAATCTCAGAATATAATGGATACCAGGGATCAAATCCTAACAAAACTAACTCGATTACATGATAAATCTCATCCAATCCATTAGCGTCCAGCAAGCCTACGATGGAATTACTCATGCACAGCGGTGAGCATCATGAAATTGGTGATGGAGGAAGGTTGATGATGACAATGGTGACGGATTCCCCTCTTTGAAGCCCCGAACGGACTCCAGATCAGCCCTCCCGAGAGAGATTAGGGCTTGGCGGCGGCTCCATATCATAAAACGCGATGCATCCTTCTCCCTGTTTTTTTCTCCCCGAACGTGAATATAGAGTTGGAGTTGAGGTCGGTGGAGCCTCAGGGGGCCCACGAGACAAGGGCGTGCCCCTCACCCTCATGGACAGGGTGTGGACCCCTGGTGTTGATTCTTTCGCCAGTATTTTTTATATATTCCAAAAGTATTCTCCGTGAAGTTTCAGGTCATTCCGAGAACTTTTATTACTGCACAAAAATAACACCATGGCAATTCTGCTGAAAACATCGTCAGTCCGGGTTAGTTCCATTCAAATCATGCAAGTTAGAGTCCAAAACAAGGTCAAAAGTGTTTGGAAAAGTAGATATGATGGAGACGTATCAGAGGACATCTCTGCTGCATTCGCGGCATGGCGGGATGATGACCCACAAGTATAGGGTATCTATCGTAGTCCTTTTGATAAGTAAGAGTGTCGAACCCAACGAGGAGCAGAAGGAAATGATAAGCGGTTTTTAGCAAGGTATTCTCTGCAAGTACTAAAATAAGTGGTAATAGATAGTTTTGTGATAAGATATATTGTAACGAGCAACAAGTAACAAAAGTAAATAAAGTGCAGCAAGGTGGCCCAATCCTTTTTGTAGCAAAGGACAAGCCGGAACAAACTCTTATAATAGGAAAAGCGCTCCCGAGGACACATGGGAATATCGTCAAGCTAGTTTTCATCACGTTCATATGATTCGCGTTCGATACTTTGATAATTTGATATGTGGGTGGACTGGTGCTTGGGTGCTGTTCTTACTTGAACAAGCATCCCACTTATGATTAACCTCTATTGCAAGCATCCACAACTACAACAAAAGTATTAAGGTAAACCTAACCATAGCATGAAACATATGGGTCCAAATCAGCCCCTTACGAAGCGACGCATAAACTAGGGTTTAAGCTTCTGTCACTCTAGCAACCCATCGTCTACTTATTACTTCCCAATGCCTTCCTCTAGGCCCAAATAATGGTGAAGTGTTATGTAGTCGGTGTTCACATAACATCACTAGAGGCTAGACAACATGCATCTTATCAAAATATCAAACGAATACCAAATTCACATGACTACTAATAGCAAGACTTCTCCCTTGTCCTCAGGAACAAACGTAATTACTCACAAGTCATATTCATGTTCATAATCAGAGGGGTAATAATATGCATATAGGATCCGAACATATGATCTTCCACCAAATAAACCAACTAGCATCAACTACAAGGAGTAATCAACACTACTAGCAACCTACTAGCACCAATCCCGGACTTTGAGACAAGAATTGGATACAAGAGATGAACTAGGGTTTGGAGATGAGATGGTGCTGATGAAGATGTTGATGGAGATTGCCCTATCCCAATGAGAGGAGCGTTGGTGATGACGATGGTGATGATTTCCCCCTCCCGGAGGGAAGTTTCCCCGGCAGAACAGCTCTGCCGGAGCTCTAGATTGGTTCCGCCAAGGTTCCGCCTCGTGGCGGAGTCTCGTCCCGAAAAGTTCCTTCTTATTTTTTTCTCATCGAAAGACTTCATATAGGAGAAGATGGACGTCGGAGACCCATCAGGGGGCCCACGAGGTAGGGGGCGCGCCCTAGGAGGGGGGGGCGCCCCCACCCTCGTGAGCAGGGTGTGGGCCTCCTGGCTTTCATCTTTGGCGAGGATTTTTCTTTATTTATTTTAAGATGTTCCGTGGAGTTTCAGGACTTTTGGAGTTGCGCAGATTAGGTCTCTAATATTTGCTCCTTTTCCAGCCCAGAATTCCAGCTGCCGGCATTCTCCCTCCTTATATAAACCTTGTAAAATAAAAGAGAATAGCCATAAGTATTGTGACATAAAGTGAAATAACAGTCCATAATGCAATAAATATCGATATAAAAGCATGATGCAAAATGGACGTATCAACTCCCCCAGGCTTAGACCTTGCTTGTCCTCAAGCTAAATGCCGATAACAATAAATATGTCCTCATGTTTAGAGGTAGAGGCATCGATAAAAATAAAATACGGACATGAAGGCATCATGATTATGCTCATAACAGCAACATATATAGATTTTGTCATATGATTACTTATGTTCAAGTGATGATCTATGCACAATGCAAAAGTATAAATCATAAACCTTATTGGGCTCCGACAAACTATAATCTCAGTCATTGAAGCAATTGCAATTTATCATAACATCGGAAAGATTCTATGTCAGAGCTAAAAAGCAAGTCCACATACTCAACTATCATTTAGTCCTTCATAATTGCTAACACTCATGCAATACTTGTGGTTATGAAGTTTTAATCGGACACAGAGAAAGATAGGGGCTTATAGTTTTGCCCCACAACCTTTTACCTCAAGGGTAATGTCAACAATAATAATTCATGCTCCCCTATATCCAATTATATATATATATATATATATATATATATATATATATCATGTTCTTTCCAACATGCTGAGCTTGCCAAAGGATAAAATGAAAAAGGAAAGGTGAAGATCACCATGACTCTTGCATAAGGTAGAAGATAATAATAAAAGATAGGCCCTTCGCAGAGGGAAGCAGAGGTTGCCATGCACTTTTATGGTTGGATGCACAAAATCTCAATGCGAAAGAACGTCACTTTATATTGCCCCTTGTCATATGAACCTTTATTATGCAGTTCGTCGCTTTTATTACTTCCACATCACAAGATCGTATAAAGCTTATTTATCCCACACCAATCAATCATACATATTTAGAGCAATTTTTATTGCTTTGCACCGATGACAACTTACTTGAAGGATCTTACTCAATCCATAGGTAGATATGGTGGAATCTCATGGCAAAACTGGTTTAAGGGTATTTGGAAGCACAAGTAGTATTTCTACTTGGTGCTGAGAATTTGGCTAGCATGAGGGGGAAAGGCAAGCTCAACAAGTTAGAGGATCCATGACAACATACTTTATCTCAGATATAAGAAAGACATAACTCATTACGGTGTCTTCCTTGTCCAACATCAACCCTTTAGCATGTCATATTTTAATGAGTGATCCCAATCATAAAAGATGTCAATGATAATATATCTATATGTGAAAACCTCTCTTTCCTTATTACTTCCTATTAATTGCAATGATGACCAAAGCTATGTCTGCCAACTCCCAACAACTTTTAACCATCATACTCTTTCTATGTGAAGTCATTACTCTCAATAAGATCAATATGAACTCTTTGTTTCTTTTTATCCTTTTTCTCTTTTCTTTTATTCACCCCAGATTATGGCAAAGTAAACAAGCTCTTGACTCAACACTAATATTTATTATATATAGCTCACAGACTCGATTACAAAGAGAGATCATAAAGCAAACTCAAAACTACATCATGCCATAAACTTTATTCTACTAGATCAAGATACTACTAATAGGATCGAACTAAGAAAAAACGGTAAAGATAGGAGTTGTGATTGTGATACGATACCGGGGCACCTCCCCCAAGCTTGGCAGTTGCCAAGGGGAGTGCCCATACCCATGTGATTATGTCTCCTTCTTTGTTGTCGATGAAGAAGGTGGAGGTGACGGATAATCGCACATCGAGTGTAAGAGGTCCTCCAGCTTGCGAATAATGCCCTTGAGTGTGACAATATGCTCCTTCAACAAAATATTTTCTTGTGTGAGATACTTGTTTTGTATACGAGCTAACTCAATCATCTTGAAAGCTTCGATCTCAGTTGGGGTAAGAAAGTTATGATCAAGTTGAAGGATGTCTGACGGTGTCCTAGACTAGGGGGTACTCATCACATCGTCTCCTGATCAGTTGGATTGGGCCGAGGACCCCCATGGCCGCATACTCATGGGCCAGTTCGGACAGCTGCCGCATACAAGGAAGATTCCACAAGACTTGGCGATCAAGACAAGGACTCCACCCCATCGGCGTATTCGGCTAGGACTCTTGTTATCCTAGGCCTTTGGTGCATTATATAGACAATATATACAATAATCATACCATAGGCTAGCTTCTAGGGTTTAGCCTCCTTGATCTCGTGGTAGATCTACTCTTGTACTACCCATATCATCAATATTAATCAAGCAGGACGTAGGGTTTTACCTCCATCAAGAGGGCCCAAACCTGGGTAAAACATCGTGTTCCCTGCCTCCTGTTACCATCTGGCCTAGACGCATAGTTCGGGACCCCCTACCTGAGATCCGCTGGTTTTGACACCGACATTGGTGCTTTCATTGAGAGTTCCACTGTGTGATCGACAAAAGGATCGATGGCTCGCCTGCAGATCAACTGCGACTTCGGAATCTTCGTCACCAGCTCGACTGGTCACCTTGGTTCGACCAAGAACTGCGCCCCGTGTTCGGATCACCATGTCCAGACGGGGGCCTTCATCGAACATCAACTCTGATCTCTATCAAGATCATGGAGGAATCATCTATGGAGCTCAGGGGCTCAACGTCAACATTGCCCTCATGCGACCGTGCTGTTTTTTGGACAGTAAACTCGTATCTGCCACCACCACCTCCTCGAGTATCGCTTTGACGATCGCTTTGGTGGAATTGTGCGGAATTGAGTCTACAACAACCCTGGAAAATTTCGTCGAGTTTCGATGGAGGAATCTCTGGCAATCCACAATATACCGGAGCCCTGTCAAAACTAGACGGGAATTTGGATGAGTTTAGGGCGTGGTGTCCAGATTCTAGCTCGGACGTCCTTTGGAAGATCCAACCGTTGATCGGATGCGGAATTCCCATATCTACAACCTCTCAAAATTTCAGCTCGGTCCGACCGTCCAAACTCCGGGAACCTTCCGATTAGTGCATCACTTTTCGGATCTGTTTTCTGCACGAAAACGAATCCGACCTGAGTTCATCTTTTTTATGAACAGGATTTCGGACATCCCTTTTGAAGGAAGTTTTGTATGGGGTATTGTGTTTTGTTGCCGAACACATCCCACTAACTTTAAGATCTTTTGAACATGATCTTCAACATCATGCTGGTGTCAAACCAGTCCGGCAATATTACTCCACGGATTACATGGAGCGGGCATACCGGCATCGCCGCACGGTCGCTTCATCAAGCCGGCATCGACCACATCACGACCTGCATCAACAGGGTCGCACTATTGCTTCTTCAAGCTGGTGTCCATCACGCCGACCTACTTCGACATCTCGGCGGGACCGGGGGCTTCGCCATCTCTTCATCAACCTACTCCGGACACTTCGGCGTCACTAGACGACCAGCTCTGTCACGTTAGCTGGGCCGAGGGCTTTGCCTCGGCGAGTCAACCTTTACCAGCATTGTCATGCCGTCGTTTTATCGCCCAGCAGGCAATGGGTGTGCGGAGCGAGTCCTAATTGTGGGAATCATCTTCCTTCGGATTGCTACAACAAATAAACCAGGTGCTATTAATCCCAGTATTTTTTGCTTGTTTGGGTTCATTTTTCCCAAGGAATTATTACTCTGGTTTGTCCATGATATGTACACAGGTCTATCAAATAGTGACCGCATTAACGATGGTCGCGTGGTGGTTCGATCAATTTCCGTACATAGTCCGGCGAACGCCACATCCGGAGCTCGGACCGACCTGTGAATTCAGGCTTTGCCACGCCTTTACTACATCACTCCGATGCCCTGCATCGACATTGACTTCGGCGCCAGGCCATATTTCTTTTATTACTCACTTTGCATAAATTATTTATTATGAAACGTTTTTTCTAATTATCATTATTACTATTATCTCCGGTTGGCACTATTTTTTGTGCACAGGAAAATGATCCGGAGACTTTGGCGTCACTCTGCCGGTCTGCATTGACCGTGCTATGTCACCACTTCGGCGTGTCGAGCTCTCCGCTCCGCCACCTCGGGACCAGCTTGGGGATGGAACCTTGCCCCGCATCAAGCTCGGACCGCGTCATCAATACCGAACACATTAACCAGCTAAGTCGCTTTCATGCTCAAAGGTTTAATTTCTAACTTGTGCTTGGTTCGACCAAGCATTATACTTTTTTGGAAAAAAGTTGCTTGTAAAAAATTTCCTTGTCCAAACTTTGTTTGTGACGCATAAATTCAAATACCCCGTTTACTTGGGGGCTTCCTTTATGAAGCTTTTCCTGTTGCATATGATTATACTTGTACGGCTTCGTTCCTTATTCGTGTATTACGCCACAATATGCACCATATTGACTTAAGAGATTTGCAAGCTGGGTTGCCTCGCTCTTGTGTTTACCCCTACGTTCCCGATTGTTCGACTAGGGAGTAAAGGGAGCACCTCTGCGATTGTCACGATTGGGTCAACCGAGCTGGACCTTAGACTGGGTGAAGCCGAAAGCTAGCGCTCTTATAGTTTTCAATGATGGTCGGCACACAACGGAACTCATGAGTACAAAAAATCTATTGCACAAGTCTCATAATAACAATGAGCACCGAAGAAAGGTATCGGTGGGGGTACTATTTTCTTCAAAGATGCTTCTTACACTTCACGGTAATATAGCATAAGTTCCCTGGGCGCGCTTTCTCTGTTACAGCCTTATGGCTTGATTGCCTAGTTATTGGAAACACCGTCGATATTCTCGACCGATGGAGTACATAACACTTTTCGGTCCTTGACCGAAGAGGGAGAAGCTGACGGTCGGTTAAGACGCGTTTAAAGTTCGGTTGAACATAGATATGATATAAGTACTTCGGTACATGCAATCATTCTTCTAGCCAAGTCACTTGGGGGCTCTTAAGTTTATTTGAGCCGTTTTATAATAAGTGTTCTTCTTCTTAGTCGTTGCAAAGTTTTATTATTATTTATCACTCCTTTTTTTTACACGAGTGTGCGGTCACTAGCCGGGGAGCCTAATTTCTCTCTCAAAGCCGCTAGAGTTTAGTTTGCTAAACTGGCCTGATGAGAAGTACTCCGCCCTCAGGATAGGAGGTTGAAGCCGTAGGCTGACCCGCTCGAAGTCTTGAGATAGGATGTATCATGTTAAAGCACGACAGAAGCACTTCTTTTTTCTAAGACCAACTTTCGGATTGGCACCGAACACTTGATATTGTTCGGACGTCATGTTTTTACTGACGTTTCTTGGTTTTCCAAGCTTTTTGGCACTTTTAAACTATTTGTGCTTTTCCAGCATTAGTCTCGCAGTGCAACGCCGGACACCTTTAGGGATACGGCAAAAACATTCTCAGATATTGCTATATATGCATCGGTTTCGAATTGTGTCTTCGGTCAATAGTTGGGTCGCCCGGCTCCTGCACTTGCTTCCTACGTTCCGTTTTGTTCGGCTAGGCGTGCAAAGGGAGAACCACTACGATTGTGCTTCCAGCTCACATGGTTAAGCACCTCAGTGGAGAAAGCCGAAAACTGACTTTCACAATAAGCGTAAACTGGTCAGCGATCCGATGACTATGTTAAATGATGGGCCGTTCATAACATTGGCCGAAGTGTTTACGGCTTGACCCCGACTGTCGCCGAACACTACCGGGGGCTATTAACTGGCCTCCCAAACTAAATCCTCAATATTTTGCTCTTAAATTAGAGCTGAGGTTTAATGATCATGCTTAGCATGACAACCCAAAGAAAGGAACCGATAGCGGGACTATTTTCTTTGGAAGATATTTCTTCTGTTAAACAGTAATATAACTCTCTGTGTACCTTTGTTTATAAAACCGTATGGCCAGATTGCCTTGTTTGTTGTAAATCTTTGCCCTCATAAAGGCTTTATAAAGTAGGACAAACACTCCTCCGCTACTGGCCGAGGAGGTGGAAGCCGATGGTCGGTTAACAAAGTTTTGTACAATGCGGATCTGAGCATTAATGACGTAAAGTACTTGGATACATAGAGTCATTACACATAATTTGTGATTTTACTATGGATATTGATCCTTAATTCGGCCACCCGTGCCCGCATTAAGGCTCGGGTTTTAGACCGATACACACCTTGAGGGCTACTGGCTATATATCTCGGCAGAGAATAAATTGCACCAACAAAAAATATTCACAAAAATCGGCCCACATTCGGGGTGGTGCACCACCTCGGAAGCAGTCCGGCATAAAGCTCGGGCGCTAGTGGCTGGCTCCGTAGAGGGCATTTCCGGCGTTAAGCTCCGCTAAACTCCTTCAAACTTTTTTGAACCAAGGTGATATGACACCTCGGATATAGTCCGGTGTTGGAGCTCGGATACATAGTCCGGCGTTGGATCTCGGATACATTCCAGCGTTAGAGCTGGGAAGCGGTCCGGCATTGGTGCTTGGCTGCAAAAGATACCTCGAATACAGTCCGGCGTTAGAGCTCGGACGCAAGAGGACACTGCCTCCCGGGAACAACTTCAGTCCCGAGGTGTGGCATAAAAATAATAAGGCATTGATAAAGGCCGGAAACTTAAAGGGGCTCCTCGGATACCCAGCGTATAAACTCGTCGAATGCATTTCGGCGATCCTCAAGATCGAAGATGAGAAGATTTGTTGAACCAGTTTTCAAGACCGACGACCGAAGATGAAGAACAGTTCGGAAGAATCGAGGAGCATCCCTAACTTGAAGACCAGTTCAGGGGGCTACTAACGGTGTCCTGGATTAGGGGGTACTCATCACATCGTCTCCCGATCAGTTGGATTGGGCCGAGGACCCCCATGGCCGCATACTCATGGGCCAGTTCAGACAGCTGCCGCATACAAGGAAGATTCCACAAAACTTGGTGATCAAGACAAGGACTCCACCCCATCGGCGTATTCGGCTAGGACTCTTGTTATCCTAGGCCTCTGGTGCATTATATAGACCGAGGCCAGGCTAGTCGATAGACAATATATACAACAATCATACCATAGGCTAGCTTCTAGGGTTTAGCCTCCTTGATCTCGTGGTAGATCTACTCTTGTACTACCCATATCATCAATATTAATCAAGCAGAACGTAGGGTTTTACCTCCATCAAGAGGGCCCGAACCTGGGTAAAACATCGTGTTCCCTGCCTCCTGTTACCATCCGGCCTAGACGCACAGTTCAGGACCCCCTACCCGAGATCCACCGGTTTTGACACCGACAATGTCTATTGCTGCCGGAGCTTGATCCTCCATGGACTTCTTGATCCTTTCATCCTTGTTGACCCTCGTGGGTTCTTCCCTCTTCAGAACTATCTTCAGTAGCCAAGCATCGTTGTCACCATTGTTGGAGGAGGGAGACGACATGATGCCTAGCCTGGAAAACCCTGACAGAAAACAGCTCGAAACAAGAACATAGGAGATTTGCGTGATACGGGAGTCAAAACCTTCGGGAGGTTATATAATGATTTTTTACCGACCAAAATACGTATTGTGCAAGAAAACGGAGTCCGGAAGGCACACGAGGTGCTCACGAGGTAGGGGGCGCGCCCAGAGGGGTAGGGCACGCCCACCACCCTCGTGGGGCCCTCATGTCCTTCCCGGACTACTACTTATTTTTCTATTTTTCTAAATATTCCAAAACGGAGAAATATTGCCCTAAAAAGTGTTTTGGAGTTGGTTTACTTACCGTACCACATACCTATTCCTTTCTGGAGTCTGAAACGTTTCAGAAAGTGTCCCTTATGTATTCCTCCGGGGTTACGGTTTCAATAATATTGGTTTCAACATTTATGAGATTACCTGAGATATAATGTTTGATTCTTTGATCATTTACCACCTTCGGATTTGTGCCTTCGAAGTTGTTGATCTTTATGGCACCGGAATGATAGACCCCTTCGATAACATAGGGACCTTCCCATTTAGAAACAAGTTTGCCTGCAAAAAATCTTAAACAAGAGTTGTATAGCAATACATAATCACCTACATTAAACTCACGCTTTTGTATCCTTTTGTCATGCCATCTTTTAACTTTTTCTTTAAACAACTTGGCATTTTCATAAGCTTGGGTTCTCCATTCGTCAAGTGAGCTAATATCAAATAACCTCTTCTCACTAGCAAGTTTAAAATCATAGTTGAGCTCTTTAATAGCCCAATATGCCTTATGTTCTAGCTCGAGAGGTAAGTGACATGCTTTTCCATAAACCATTTTATACGGAGACATACACATAGGATTTTTATATGCAGTTCTATAAGCCCATAATGCATGATCAAGTTTCTTACACCAATTCTTTCTAGACCTATTAACAGTCTTTTGCAAAATTAATTTGAGCTCTCTATTTCTCAACTCTACTTGAAAACTAGACTGTGGGTGATAAGGAGATGCAATTCTATGATTAACATCATACTTAGCAAGCATTTTACGGAAAGCACCATGAATAAAGTGTGAACCACCATCAGTCATTAAATATCTAGGGACTCCAAACCTCGGAAAAATAACTTCCTTAAGCATTTTAATAGAAGTGTTATGATCACCACTACTAGTTGGAGTAGCTTCTAAACACTTAGTAACGTAATCAACAACAACTAGAATATGTGTGTATCCATTAGAGGCAGGAAAAGGTCCCATATAATCAAAGCCCCAAACATCAAATGGTTCAATAACAAGAGAATAATTCATAGGCATTTCTTGACGCCTACTAATATTACCAATTCTTTGACATTCATCACAAGACAAGACAAACTTACGGGCATCCTTGAAGAGAGTAGGCCAATAAAAACCAGATTGCAATACCTTATGTGCAGTTCTATCTCCAGCGTGGTGTCCTCCATAAGCCTCGGAATGACACTTGCGTAGGATCTGTTCCTGTTCATGCTCAGGTACACAACGTCTAATAACACCATCTACTCCTTCTTTATAAAGATGTGGGTCATCCCAAAAGTAATGTCTCAAGTGATAGAAAAACTTTTTCTTTTGCTGGTATGTGAAGCTAGGTGGTATAAACTTAGCAACAATATAATTAGCATAATGAGAATACCATGGAGTACTACGAGAAGTACTTATAACATTTAATTGTTCATCAGGAAAGCTATCATTAATAGGTAGTGGGTCATCAAGAACATTCTCTAACCTAGACAAGTTGTCTGCAACGGGGTTCTCAGCTCCCTTTCTATCAACAATATGCAAATCAAATTCTTGTAGCAAGATAACCCATCTAATAAGTCTAGGTTTAGCATCTTTCTTTTCCATAAGGTATTTAATAGCAGCATGATCAGTGTGAATAGTTACTCTAGAATCAACAATATAAGGTCTAAACTTATCACAAGCAAATACAACTGCTAAAAGCTCCTTTTCAGTAGTGGCATAATTTCTTTGAGCATTGTCTAGAGTCTTACTAGCATAATGAATAACATTTAATTTCTTTTCAACTCTTTTCCCTAGAATAACACCTACAACATAATCAGTAGCATCACACATAATTTCAAAGGGTAAATTCCAATCAGGTGGCTGAACAATAGGTGTAGAGACTAATGCTTTCTTAAGTATTTCAAATGCTTCTACACAATCATCATCAAAGACAAATGGTATATCTTTTTGCAATAAATTAGTCAAAGGCCGAGAAATTTTTGAGAAGTCCTTAATGAACCTCCTGTAAAATCCGGCGTGACCAAGGAAACTTCTTATACCTTTGATGTCCTTGGGACATGGCATCTTTTCAATAGCATCGACATTGGCTTTATCAACTTCAATACCTTTTTCAGAAACTTTATGCTCCAAGACAATACCTTCATTAACCATAAAGTGGCACTTTTCCCAATTCAAGACAAGATTAGTTTCTTCACATATCTGCAAAACTCGATCAAGATTGCTCAAGCAATCATCAAAAGAGGAACCATAGACGGAAAAATCATCCATGAAAACCTCACAAATCTTTTCACAAAAGTCAGAGAATATAGCCATCATACATCTTTGAAAGGTAGCAGATGCACTACATAAACCAAAAGGCATACGCCTATAAGCAAAAGTACCAAAAGGGCATGTAAAAGTAGTCTTTGATTGATCTCTAGCCGACACAGGTATTTGAGAGAAACCAGAATAACCATCTAGAAAGCAATAGTGTGTATGTTTGTATAATCTTTCTAGCATTTGATCAATAAAGGTAAGGGGTAATGATCTTTCTTAGTAGCTTTATTTAATGTGCGGAAATCAATTACCATCCTATAACCTATGATAATTCTTTGTGGAATCAATTCATCTTTATCATTAGGAACAACAGTAATACCTCCCTTCTTAGGGACACAATGGAGAGGACTTACCCACTGACTATCAGCAACGGGATAAATTATACCTGCCTCCAGAAGCTTGAGTATTTCTTTTCTTACCACTTCTTTCATTTTAGGATTCAGATGTCGTTGAGGATCACGAACTGGTTTGGCATTTGCTTCCAAATTTATTTTATGTTGACATAGAGTGGGACTAATGCCCTTAAGATCATCAAGAGTATATCCAATAGTAGCACGATGCTTCTTCAGAGTTTTCAATAATCTTTCTTCTTCATGCTCTGAAAGGTTAGCACTAATAATAACAGGATCAATCTTCTTTTCATCAAGATAAGCATATTTAAGATTATCAGGAAATGGTTTAAGCTCAAACACGGGATCACCCTTGGGTGGAGGAGGATCCCCTAAAATTTCAACAGGAAAATTGTGTTGCAGAATAGGTTCCCGTTTAAAGAATACTTCATCTATTTCCCTTCTTTAATTCATGAACATATCATTTTCATGGTCTAGCAAATAGTGTTCTAAAGGATCACTAGGAGGTACGGCAATAGAAGCAAGACTAATAATCTCATCCTTACTAGGTAATTCTTCCTCACTATGTTGTTTACTAAATTTAGAGAAATTAAACTTATGAACCATATCATCCAAGCCAATAGTAACAACATTCTTTTCGCAATCTATCCTAGCATTAACAGTGTTCAAGAAGGGTCTACCAAATATAATGGGACAAAAGCTATCTTGCGGAGAAGTAAGAACAAGAAAATCAGCAGGATATTTAGTTTTCCCACACAAGACTTCAACATCTCTAACAATTCCAATTGGTGAAATAGTATCTCTATTGGCAAGTTTAATTGTGACATCAATACCTTCTAACTCAGTAGGTGCAATTTCATTCTTAATTTCTATGTATAAAGTATGCGGTATAACACTAGCACTCGCACCCATATCACATAAGCCATGATAACAATGATCTCCTATTTTAACAGAAATAACAGGCACGCCCACCACAGGTCTATGTTTATCTTTAGCACAAGGTTTAGCAATTCTAGCAGTTTCACCTTCGAACTGAATAACATGCCCATCAATATTATCAGACAAGAGATCTTTAACAATAGCAATTTTAGGTTCTACTTTAACTTGCTTAGGGGGTGTATAAGTTCTAATATTGCTTTTACGAACAACAGTTGAAGCTTCAGCATGATCCTTTACTCTAATAGGGAAAGGTGGTTTCTCAACATAAGAAGTAGGAACAATAGGATCATCATAAGTGATAGTCTTTTCTTCAACTTTAATAGGTGCAGCTACTTTTACTTCTATGGGAGGATGATATTTAAACCACTTCTCCTTAGGGAGATCAACATAAGTAGCAAAAGATTCACAGAAAGAAGCCACTATCTCAGAGTCAAGTCCATATTTAGTGCTAAACTTACGTAAAATATCGGTATCCATAAAAGATTTAACACAATCAAAGTTAGGTGTCATACCTGACTCCTTACCTTCGTCGAGGTCCCAATCTTCAGAGTTGCGTTTAATTCTATCCAATAAATTCCATCTGAATTCAATAGTCTTCATCATAAAAGAGCCAGCACAAGAAGTATCGAGCATGGTTTGATTATTATGAGAAAGCCGAGCATAAAATCTTTGCATAATTATTTCTCTCGAGAGCTCATGATTGGGGCATGAATATAACATTGATTTAAGCCTCCCCCAAGCTTGAGTGATGCTTTCTCCTTCGCGAGGCCGGAAATTATATATATAATTGCAATCACGATGAACAAGATGCATAGGGTAATACTTTTGATGAAATTCCAATTTCAATCTTTTATAGTTCCATGATCTCATATCATCACATAGCTTATACCATATCAATGCGTCTCCCTTCAAAGATAAAGGGAAGACCTTCTGCTGAGCAACATCATCGGGTATACCTGCAAGTTTAAATAATCCACAAACTTCATCCACATATATTAAGTGCTCATCAGGATGCTTTGTTCCATCTCCTGTAAAAGGGTTAGCTAGCAGTTTTTCCATCATACCCGAAGGAAATTCAAAAGGAGTTTCATTTTCAATAGGTTCAGTAGGTTGAGGAGCAACTCTTTGCTCTACTAGACGGGGTGAAGATACCCCGAACAAGCCCCTCACAGAATTACTTTCCATAGTAGCAAGTGACAGTAAATTTCAGCACACTATATAAAATTTTCCTTACCAAATTCCACCTACCAAAGGCGCTACACTCCCCGGCAACGGCGCCAGAAAAGAGTCTTGATAACCCACAAGTATAGGGGATCTATCGTAGTCCTTTCGATAAGTAAGAGTGTCGAACCCAACGAGGAGCAGAAGGAAATGATAATCAGTTTTCAGCAAAGTATTCTCTGCAAGTACTGAAATAAGTGGTAACAGATAGTTTTGTGATAAGATAAATTGTAACGAGCAACAAGTAACAAAAGTAAATAAAGTGCAGCAAGGTGGCCCAATCCTTTTTGTAGCAAAGTACAAGCTGGAACAAACTCTTATAATAGGAAAAGCGCTCCCGAGGACACATGGGAATATCGTCAAGCAAGTTTTCATCACGTTCATATTATTCACGTTCGATACTTTGATAATTTGATATGTGGGTGGACCCTAGCTTGGGTGCTATTCTTACTTGAACAAGCGTCCCACTTATGAATAACCTCTATTGCAAGCATCCGCAACTACAACAAAAGTATTAAGGTAAACCTAACCATAGCATGAAACATATAGATCCAAATCAGCCCCTTACGAAGCAACACATAAACTAGGGTTTAAGCTTCTGTCACTCTAGCAACCCATCATCTACTTATTACTTCCCAATGCCTTCCTCTAGGCCCAAATAATGGTGAAGTGTTATGTAGTCAACGTTCACATAACACCACTAGAGGCTAGACAACATACATCTTATCAAAATATCAAACGAATACCAAATTCACATGACTACTAATAGCAAGACTTCTCCCTTGTCCTCGGGAACAAACGTAATTACTCACAAAGCATATTCATGTTCATAATCAGAGGGGTAATAATATGCATATAGGATCTGAAGATATGATCTTCCACCAAATAAACCAACTAGCATCAACTACAAGGAGTAATCAACACTACTAGCAACCTACTAGCACCAATCCCGCACTTTGAGACAAGAATTGGATACAAGAGATGAACTAGGGTTTGGAGATGAGATGGTGCTGGTGAAGATGTTGATGGAGATTGCCCTCTCCCGATGAGAGGAGCGTTGGTGATGACAATGGTGATGATTTCCCCCTCCCGGAGGGAAGTTTCCCCGGCAGAACAGCTCTGCCGAAGCTCTAGATTGGTTCCGCCAAGGTTCCGCCTCGTGGTGGCGGAGTCTCGTCCCGAAAAGTTCCTTCTTATTTTTTTCTCATCAAAAGACTTCATATAGGAGAAGATGGATGTCGGAGACCCACCAGGGGTCCCACGAGGTAGGGGGCGCGCCCTAGGAGGGGGGGTGTGCCCCCACCCTCGTGAGCAGGGCGTGCCCCCCTGGCCTTCATCTTTGGCGAGGATTTTTCTTCATTTATTTTAAGATGTTCCGTGGAGTTTCAGGACTTTTGGAGTTTTGCAGAATAGGTCTCTAATATTTTCTCCTTTTCCAGCCCAGAATTCCAGCTGCCGGCATTCTCCCTCCTTATGTAAACCTTGTAAAATAAAAGAGAATAGCCATAAGTATTGTGACATAAAGTGAAATAACAGTCCATAATGCAATAAATATCGATATAAAAGCATGATGCAAAATGGACGTATCACGGGACATCTTTTCTGCTTCTGCAGCGCGGCCGGACCAGTCTGCTGCATCAACGGCATGGCGGGTCCTCCATGCTGCTTCGACGGTGCGGCGGGACCTCTCTGTTGCTATGGCCGTGCGGCGGGACATGTTGGCTGCTTTCGCAGCAAGGCGGGACATCTCTCGTGCTCGCGCTTCCAGGCTCACCTCTCCCTGGTAGCAATCTCTCGACCCAGAACTCACGCTGGCCATGGCGGACGCAAGGGAACGATGATGAATGACTTGTTTGTTTTTGACTTTTTGTGGATGAGGAGTTGTCGGTGTCAAAACCGGCGGATCTCGGGTAGGGGGTCCCGAACTGTGTGTCTAGGCCGGATGGTAACAGGAGGCAGGGGACACGATGTTTTACCCAGGTTCGGGCCCTCTTGATGGAGGTAAAACCCTACGTCCTGCTTGATTGATATTGATGATATGGGTAGTACAAGAGTAGATCTACCACGAGATCAGAGAGGCTAAACCCTAGAAGCTAGCCTATGGTATGATTGTATGTATATCTATCGACTAGCCTGGCCTCAGGTTATATAATGCACCAGAGGCCTAGGATAACAAGAGTCCTAGCCGAATACGCCGGTGGGGAGAAGTCCTTGTCTTGATCGCCAAGTCTTGTGGAATCTTCCTTGTATGCGGCAGCTGTCCGAACTGGCCCATGAGTATACGGCCATGGGGGTCCTCGGCCCAATCTAACAGATCGGGAGATGACGTGGTGAGTAACCCCTAGTCCAAGACACCATCAGTAGCCCCCTGAATCGGTCTTCAAGTTAGGGACGCTCCTTGATTCTTCCGAACTGTTCTTCATCTTCGGTCGTCGGTCTTGAAAACTGGTTCAACAAATCTTCTCATCTTCGATCTTGAGGATCGCCGAAATGCATTCGACGAGTTTACACGTCGGGTATCCGAGGAGCCCCTTTAAGTTTCCGGCCTTTATCAATGCCTTGTTATTTTTATGCCACACCTTGGGTTTGAAGTTGTTCCCGGGAGGCAGTTTCCTCTTGCGTCCGAGCTCTAACGCCGGACTGCATTCGAGGTATCTTTTGCAGACGAGCACCAACGCTGGACCGCTTCCGAGCTCCAACGCCGGAACGTATCCGAGCTCCAACGCCGGACTGTATCCGAGATCCAACGCCGGACTATGTCCAAGCTCCAACGCCGGACTGTCATAAATCACCTTGGTTCAAAAAAGTTGAAGGAGTTTAGCCGAGCTTAATGCCAGAAATGCCCTCTATGGAGCCAGCCACTAGCGCCCGAGCTTTATGCCGGACTGCTTCCGAGGTGGTGCACCACCCCGACTGTGGGCTTATTTTTTGTCAATATTTTTGATTGGTGCAATTTATTCTCTGCCGAGATATATAGCCAGTAGCCCTCAAGGTGTGTATCGGTCTAAAACCCGAGATGCACATGAAGGATGACGTAAGACCGCTGATCCCAGTAGCCGCTGAGACTCAAGTTGATTTGCAAAATCAGCCTGAGGATCAAGTCCTAGCTCGGCAGAATACTTCGGGACACCAAAAGCGGCATGCTCGGTCCTCGAGACTCAGGTTGGGTGCGGCCGACCAACCTGAGGATCAAAATCTCCTCAGAAACTATATTGCACTTAAATTTTCTGCACTGGATTGCCAATGCAGTAGCCCCCGAGACACTGGTCGGGTGGCAACACCAGATCAGGGGATTAATGTGCCCCTTTAATATTTGTAAATAATAAGCCCAAAGCCTAGTAGCCCCTGAGCCTTAATGCGGGCATGGGTGGCCGAATTAAGGATTGATATCCAGAGTAAAATCACAAATTATGTGTAATGATTCTATGTATCCAAGTACTTTACATCATTAATGCTTGGATCCGCATTGTACAAAACTTTGTTGACCGACCATCGGCTTCCACCTCCTCGGCCAGTAGCCGAGGAGTGTTTGTCCTACTTTATAAAGCCTTTATGAGGGAAAAGATTTATGACAAACAAGGCAATCTGGCCATATGGTTTTATAAACAAAGGTATGCATAGAGATATTCTATATCACTGTTTAACACAATAAATGTCTTCCAAAGAAAATAATCCCACTATCGGTTCCTTTCTTTGGGTTGTCATGTTGAGCATGATCATGAAACCTCAGCTCTAATGTAAGAGCAAAATATTGAGGATTTAGTTTGGGAGGCCAGTTACTAGCCCCCGGTAGTGTTCAGCGACAGTCGAGGTCAAGCCGTAAACACTTCGGCCAATGTTATGAATGACCGGTCATTTAACACCGTCATCGGATTGCTGACCAGTTTACGCTTATTGTGACAGTCAGTTTTCGGCTTTCTCCACTGAGGTGCTTAACCATATGAGCTAGAAGCACAATCGCAGTGGTTCTCCCTTTGCACACCTAGCCGAACAAAGCAGAACGTAAGAGGCAAGCGCAGGAGCTGGGCAACCCAACTATTGACCGAAGACACAATTCGAAACCAATGCATATATAGTGAGATCCGAGAATGTTTTTGCCGAATCTATAAAGGTGTCCGGCATTGCACTGTGAGACTTGTGCTGGAAACACACAAATAGTTTAAATGTGCCATAAGCTTGGAAAACCAAAAAACCGTCAGTAAAAACTTGACGTCCGAACAAGATCAAGTGTTCGATGCCAATCCGAAAATTGGGGAAAAATTGTGCTTCTGTCGTGCATTAATATTACACATCCGATCTCAAGACTTCAAGCGGTTCAGCCTACGGCTGCAGCCTCCTATCCCGAAGGCGAAGTGCTTCTCGTTAGACCAGTTTAGCGAACTAAACTCGAGCGGTCACTAGAGAGAAAATGGGTTATCTGTCTATTGACCACACACTCACGTCGAAAAAGGAGCGATAGAAAAAGACTCTGCAACGACCAAGAAGAAAATAGTTTACTATAAAATAGCTCATATAAATTTTAAGAGCCCCCAAGTGACTTGGGTAAAAGAATTTTATGTATAATGATTGTATGTACCGAAGTACTTATATCATATCTTTGTTCAACCGAACTTTAAACGTGTCTTAACCGACCGTTGGCTTCTCCCTCTTCGGTCAAGGACCGAGAAGTGTTATGTACTCCACCTGTCGAGAATATTGACAGTGTTTCCGATAACCAGGCAACCGGGCCATAAGGCTATAACAGACAAAGCGCGCTCAGGGAACTTATGCTATATTACAGACAAAGTGTAAGAAGCATCTTCGAAGAAAATAGTACCCCCACCGATACCTTTCTTCGGTGCTCATTATTGCTATGAGACTTGTGCAATAGATTTTTTGTACTCATGAGTTCCGTTGTGTGCCGACCATAATTGAAAACAATAAGAGCGCTAGCTTTCAGCTTCACCCAGTCCGAGGTCAGAGCTCGGATGACCCGGTCGTGACAATCGCAGAGGTGCTCCCTTTACTCCCTAGCCGAACAATCAGGAACGTAGGGGTAAGCACATGAGCCAGGCAACCCAGCTTGCAAATCGCTTATGTCAATATGGTGCATATTGTCGCGTAATACACGAACAAGGAATGAAGCCGTACAAGTATAATCACATGCAAGAGGAAAAGCTCCGTCAAGGGAGCCCCCAAATAAACATTGTATTTTGAATTTGCGTGTCACAAACAAAGTTTTGACAAGGAGATTTTTTACAAGCAACTTTTTTCCAAAAAAGTATAATGCTTGGTCGAACCGAACACAAGTTAGAAATTAAAACTTTGAGCATGAAAGCGACTTAGCTGGTTAATGTGTTCGGCATTGATGACGCGGTCCGAGCTTGATGCGGGACAAGGTTCCATCCCCCAAGCCAGTCCCAAGGTGGCGGAGCGGAGAGCTCGACACGCCGAAGCGGTGACATAGCACGGTCAATGCAGGCTGGCAGAGTGATGCCGAAGTCCCCGGCATGGGGTAATGAAGTGTTGACAAAGCCCCCCGTCTAGCCGAGGTGGCATGGTATGTCAGTACGCCGAGTTGGTGATACTGCCCAACCCGGATAATTTTCCTGTGCACAAAAAATAGTGCAAACCGGAGATAATAATAATAATGATAATAAAAAATATTGCATAATAAATAATTTATGCAAAGTGAGTAATAAAGGAAATATTTCCTGGCGCCGAAGTCAATGTCGATGCAGGGCGTCGGCGTGATGCGGTAAAGGCGTGGCAAAGCCTGAATTCACAGGTCGGTCCGAGTTCCGGATGCCGCTTTCGCCGGACTATGTACGGAGACTGACCGAACCACCATTCGACCGTCGTTAATGCGGCCACCATTTGATAGACCTGTGTACATATGATGGACAAGCCAGAGTAATAATTCCTTGGGAAAAATGAACCCAAACAAGCAAAAAATACTGGGATTGATAACACCTGGTTTATTTGTTGTAGCAATCTGAAGGAAGGTGATTCCCAAAATTGGGACTCGATCCGCACACCCATTGCCTGATGAGCGATAAAACGACGACATGGCAATGCTAGCAAAGGTTGGCTCGCCGAGGCAAAGCCCACGGTCCAGGTAATGTGACGGAGCTGGTCGGCTAGTGACGCCGAAGTCTCTGGAGTAGGTTGATGAAGAGATGGCGAAGCCCCCGGTCCAGCTGAGATGTCAAAGCCTCGATGTCAGCCGATGAGTTGAAGTAGGTCGGCGTGATGGACACCAACTTGAAGAAGCAATAGTCCGGCCCTGCCGATGCAGGTCGTGACGTGGTCGATGCCGACTTGATGAAGTGACCGTGCGGCGATGCCGGTATGCCCGCTCTGTGTAATCCGTGGGGCGGCGATGTTGGTGATGTTTTATCTTTCGCGATGCCGGACTCTTGTTCGACTTGCCGAGATGATGATCCGAAGAAGTTGAGCTCGGCTCTACAAAGTGACGACGTGTCTAGCGCAGGTCGGCAGCCTTGGAGCAATATCGCCGGACTGGTTTGACACCAGGATGATGATGAAGGCGACCTCGGGGGAGGCTTAAAAATTTACGGGCACGTGTTTAAAAACAACACACAATACCTTAGAAGAGAATTCCTCTAAAAAGGTTGTCCAATGTCACGTTCATAAAGAAACATGAATTCGGGTCGGATCCGTATTCGCGCAGAAAACAGATCCGAAAATTGATCCACTCATCGGAAGGTTCCCAGAGTTTGAACCGTCAGATCGAGCTAAAATTTGGAGGGGTGGTAGATATGAGAATTCCGCAGTGGATGAACGGTTGGATCTTCCAAAGGACCTCAGAGCTAGGCTCTGGAGACCACACCCTAAACTCGTCCAGATTCCCGTCCAGATTTGACAGGGCTCCGGTATATCGTAGATTGTTGGAGATTCCTCCATCGGAACTCGACGAAATTTTGCATGGCTGTTGTAGACTCAATTCCGCACAATTCCGCCAAAGGGATCATCAAAGCGATGCTTTAAGAGGTGGTGGCATCGGATACAAGTTTGCTGTTTGGAAAAACAGCACGGTCGCCCGAGGGCAATGTTGACGTTGAGCCCCCGAGCTCCATGGATTATTCCTCCATGATCTTGATAGAGATCGGAGTTGATGTTGATGAAGGCCCTCGTCCGAACATGATGATCAGAGATGGAGCACGGTCCTTGGTCAAGCCAAGGTGACCAGTCGAGCCGGCGATGAAGATGCCGGCATCGCAGTTGACCTGCAGACGAGCCATCGATCCTTTTGTCGATCACACAGCGGAACTCTCAATGAAAGCATCAATGTCGGTGTCAAAACCAGTGGATCTCAGGTAGGGGGTTCCGAACTGTGCGTCTAGGCCGGATGGTAACAGGAGGCAGGGGACACGATGTTTTACCCAGGATCGGGCCCTCTTGATGGAGGTAAAATCCTACGTCCTGCTTGATTGATATTGATGATATGGGTAGTACAAGAGTAGATCTACCACGATATCAGAGAGGCTAAACCCTAGAAGCTAGCCTATGGTATGATTGTATGTATATCTATCGACTAGCCTGCCTCGGTTTATATAATGCACCAGAGGCCTAGGATAACAAGAGTCCCAGCCGAATACGCCGGTGGGGAGAAGTCCTTGTCTTGATCGCCATGTCTTGTGGAATTTTCCTTGTATGCGGCAGCTGTCCGAACTGGCCCATGAGTATACGGCCATGGGGGTCCTCGGCCCAATCTAACAGATCGGGAGATGACGTGGTGAGTACCCCCTAGTCCAGGACACCGTTAGGAGTTGAGGAGGAATGTGCAGTCATCTTGGAGTAGTAGTATTTATAACTGCGTAGTAATACGCTCCTAAGTGGGAAACCGTTTAGGTTTTGACCGGTGTGAACAGGTTTGCAATTTGGAATGTGACCGGACGCGGCCTCCCTGTTCTTCTAAAAAAATTGTAATGGGACGCATGCTCAAAATTTACTGACGATTATAAGTGTGGCACTATTGCCGGAAGGTGTAACGTGGGCACATACGCCTTCTCGGCCGCGTACGTGGCGTTTGCACCATAGGGTGCACCGCAATAGGCAATGTCAGCACACGTCTTGTTCCAACAACCGTGCGCGCTCGTTATTACCATCGCACATGCTTCTTTTAATTAGAATGGGTGTGCCCGTCTAGAGCACACACGTTGATCTATCTAACTGTTTCAGTTTATTGTGGCTAATCCCAAACAGTTCATCTATGTGAAGTGTATGCCATCAATCACAGACACTTTGATCTGGCTTATCCGTTTCTGTTCTGTTGCCTAATCGCAAACAGTTAATCCTGCTGAAGCGTATGCCCTCAATCACACACACCTTGATCTGGTTGACCGTTTCTTTTGTGTTGCCTAATCACAAATAGTTCATCCGAGTGAACCTTATGCTGTATATCGCACACACCTTCATCTGGCTTCCCGTTTCTTTTGAGTTGCCTAATCACAAATAGTTCATCCGAGTGAACCGTATGCTCTATATCGCACACGCCTTCATCAGGCTGCCCGTTTCTTTTGTTCTGCCTCATCGCAAACAGTTCATTGGACTGAACCGTATGCCCTGGATCGCACACGCAACTAAAATCTCAACCGTGTTTGATGCATCCTCCATTGCAAACATTTTGCACCTTTTTTGACGTTTTTTACATCCCTGTTTGTGATTAATGCATCACACACAGTTTCGTGAAAGGGTCTCTGATCATAGTGCCACATTAGCAGCATCCTGCAGTAGTGAGTGAACCTTTGGTTATCATGTGATGTTCCCTTTACTCTGCGATACTTCACAGAACTAGGGATGCATCGGCATCCTCCCGAGTCATCACTATGCTCATTATACTGAAACCCTCACTATCGGTTTTTCTCATTATTGTGTTCTGGCATCCCTATGACAAAGTCACTTGTGTATGGCCAGACTATTGATACGTCTCCAACGTACCTATAATTTTTGATTGTTCCATGCTATTATATTATCTGTTTTGGATATTAATGGGCTTTATTTCACACTTTTATATTATTTTTGGGACTAACCTATTAACCCAAGGCCCAGTGCAAATTGCTGTTTTTTTTGCCTATTTCAGTGTTTCGCGGAAAAGGAATATCAAATGGAGTTCAAACGGAATGAAACCTTCGGGAGCATGATTTTTGAAACAAACGTGATCCAGAGGACTTGGAGTGGACGTCAAGCAACCAACGAGGTGTCCACGAGGCAGGGGCACGCCTACCCCCTGGGCGCGCTCTCCCCCCTCGTGGGCCCCTCGTGGCTCAACCGACCTACTTCTTCCTCCTATATATGTTCACATTCCCCGAAAACATCCAGGAGCACCATGAAACCCTATTTCCACCACCGCAACCTTCTGTACCCAAGAGATCCCATCTTGGGGCCTTTTCCGGAGCTCCGCCGAAGGGGCATTGATCACGGAGGGCCTCTACATCAACTCCATGGCCCCTCCGATGATGTGTGAGTAGTTTACTTTAGACCTTTGGGTCCATAGCTAGTAGCTAGATGGCTTCTTCTCTCTCTTTGGATCTCAATACCAAGTTCTCCTCGATCTTCTTGGAGATCTATTCAATGTAACTCTTTTTGCGGTGTGTTTGTCGAGATCCGATGACTTGTGGGTTTATGATCAAGTCTATCTATGAACAATATTTGATTCTTCTCTAAAATCTTTTATGCATGATTGGTTATCTTTGCAAGTCTTTTTGAATTATCAGTTTGGTTTGGCCTACTAGATTGATCTTTCTTGCAAAGGGAGAAGTGCTTAGCTTTGGGTTCAATATTGCAGTGCTCGATCCCAGTGACAAAAAGGGAAAGTACATGTATTGTATTGTTGCCATCGAGGATAAAAAGATGGGGTTTATATCATATTGCTTGAGTTTATCCCTCTACATCATGTCATCTTACCTAAGGTGTTACTCTGTTCTTATGAACTTAATACTCTAGATGCATGCTAGATAGCGGTTGATAACCCACAAGTATAGGGGATCGCAACAGTTTTCAAGGGTAGAGTATTCAACCCAAATTTATTGATTCGACACAAGGGGAGCCAAAGAATGTTCTCAAGTATTAGCAGCTGGGTTGTCAATTCAACCACACCTGGATAACTTAATATTTGCAGCAAAGTATTTAGTAGCAAAGTAATATGATAGTAATGGTAACAGTAGCAAAAGTAATATTTTTGGGTTTTATAGTGATTGTAACAGTAGCAACGGAAAAGTAAATAAGCGAAGAACAATATATGAAAAGCTCGTAGGCATTGGATCGGTGATGGATAATTATGTCGGATGTGATTGATCATGCAACAGTTATAACATAGGGTGACATAGAACTAGCTCCAGTTCATCAATGTAATGTAGGCATGTATTCCGAATATAGTCATACATGCTTATGGAAAAGAACTTGCATGTCATCTTTTGTCCTACCCTCCCATGGCAGCGGGGTCCTATTGGAAACTAAGGGATATTAAGGCCTCCTTTTAATAGAGTACCGGACCAAAGCATTAACACATAGTGAATACATGAACTCCTCAAACTACGGTCATCACCGGTAATGGTCCCGATTATTGTCACTTTGGGGTTAACGGATCATAAAACATAATAGGTGACTATAGACTTGCAAGATAGGATCAAGAACTCACATATATTCATGAAAACATAATAGGTTCAGATCTGAAATCATGGCACTCGGGCCCTAGTGACAAGCATTAAGCATAGCAAAGTCATAGCAACATCAATCTCAGAACATAGTGGATACTAGGGATCAAACCCTAACAAAACTAACTCAATTACATGATAAATCTCATCCAACCCATCACCGTCCAGCAAGCCTATGATGGAATTACTCACGCACGGCGGTGAGCATCATGAAATTGGTGATGTAGGAAGGTTGATGATGACGATGGCGACGGATTCCCTTCTCCGGAGCCCCGAACGGACTCCAGATCAGCCCTCTCGAGAGAGTTTAGGGCTTGGCGCCGGCTCCGTATCGTAAAACGCGATGAATCCTTCTCTCTTATTTTTTCTCCCCGAACATGAATATATGGAGTTGGAGTTGAGGTCGATGCAGCATCAGGGGGCCCACGAGGCATGGGGCACGCCGAGGGGGGTAGGCGCGCCCCCACCCTCATGGACAGGGTGTGGGCCCCCCTGACGTGGATTCTTCTTCCAGTATTTTTTATATATTCCAAAAATAATCTCCGTTGATTTTCAGGTCATTCCGAGAACATTTATTTCTGCACAAAAATAACACCATGGCAATTTTGCTGAAAACAGCGTGAGTCCGGGTTAGTTCCATTCAAATCATGCAAGTTAGAGTCCAAAACAAGGGCAAAAGTGTTTGGAAAGGTAGATACAACGGAGACGTATCAACTCCCCCAAGCTTAAACCTTTGCTTTTCCTCAAGCAATTCAGTTGATAAATTGAAAGTGATAAAGAAATTTTTTTACAAACTCTGTTTTCTCTTGCTGTTGTAAATATGTAAATCCAGTATTCAAGTTTTCAGCAAAGATTATGAACTAACCATATTCACAATAACATTTAGGTCTCATGTTTACTCATATCAATGGCATAATCAGATAGCGAGCAATAATAGAAAATCTCGGATGACAACACTTTCTCAAAACAATCATGATATGATATAACAAGATGGTATCTCGCTAGCCCTTTCTGAGACTACAAAACATAAATGCAGAGCACCTTTAAGGATCAAGGACTGACTAGACATTGTAATTCACGGTAAAAGAGATCTAGTCACAGTCATACTCAATGTAAACTAACCATAATGGATGCAAATGACAGAGGTGCTCTCCAACTGGTGCTTTTTAATAAGAGGATGACGAATCAACATAAAAGTAAATGGATAGGCCCTTCGTAGAGGGAAGCAGGGATTTGTAGAGGTGCTACAGCTCGGTTATGAAATAGATATGAATAGTATTCTGAGAGGTATACTTTCATTGTCAACATAACAATCGAGAGATCTTGGTATCTTCCATGCTACACACATTATAGGCGGTTCCCAAGCAGAATGGTAAAGTTTATACTCCCCCACCACCAACAAGCATCAATCCATGGCTCACCCGAAACAACGGGTGCCTCCAACTAACAACAATCCTGGGGGAGTTTTGTTTGCAATTATTTTGATTTGATTTGAGCATGGGACTGGGCATCCCGGTGACCAGCCATTTTCTCGTGAATGAGGAGCAGAGTCCACTCCTCTTGAGAATAACCCGCCTAGCATGGAGGATACAGACAACCCTAGTTGATACATGAGCTATTCGAGCATACAAAACAGAATTTTTATTTGAAGGTTTAGAGTTTGGCACATACAAAATTACTTGGAACGGCAGGTAGATACCGTGTATAGGTACGTATGGTGGACTCATATGGAATAACTTTGGGGTTTATGGAATTGGATGCACAAGCAGTATTCCCGCTTAGTATAAGTGAAGGCTAGAAAAAGACTGGGAAGCGACCAGCTAGAGAGCGACAACAGTCATGAACATGCATTAAAATTAATCAACACCGAATGCAAGCATGAGTAGGATATAATGCACCATGAACATAAATATAGTGGAGGCTATGTTGATTTTGTTTCAACTACATGCGTGAACATGTGCCAAGTCAAGCCACTCGAATCGTTCAAAGGAGGATACCACCCTATCATACCACATCACAACCATTTTAATAGCATGTTGGCACGCAAGGTAAACCATTATAAACTCCTAGCTAATTAAGCATGGCATAAGCAACTACAATCTCTAATTGTCATTGCAAACATGTTTCTTTCATAATAGGCTGAATCAGGAATGATGAACTAATCGTATTTACAAAAACAAGATAGGTCGAGTTCATACCAGCTTTTCTCATCTCAATCAGTTCATCATATATCGTCATTATTGCCTTTCACTTGCACAACCGAATGGTGTGGATAATAATAATAGTGCACGTGCATTGGACTAAGTTGGAATCTGCAAGCATTCAATACAAGGGAGAAGACAAGGTAATATGGGCTCTTTGTAAAATCAACAATAATGCATATAAGTGCCACTCAACATTTTCATCATGGTCTTCTCCTCTCGACCCCCAAAGAAAAGAAAAGAAACAAAACTATTTACACGGGAAAGCTCCCAACAAGCAAAAGAAGAACAAGAAATATTTTTGGGTTTTCTTTTTAACTACTACTACTGCAGGCACGGAAAGTAAACTAGCTAAAAGCTACAACTATTTTTTTGTTTTTCTTAAGGTTTTTCAAACACACAAGAAGAAAGCTTAAAATGAAATTAAACTAGCATGGATGATACAATGAAAGAGTATGAGCACCGACAACTGGCATGAGTGTGTGAACATGGATGTAATGTCGGTGAGAAATACGTACTCCTAGCATGAGTGTGTGAACATGGATGTAATGTCGGTGAGAAATACGTACTCCCCCAAACTTAGACTTTTGGCCTAAGTTGGTCTATGCCTATGGATGGCCTGGTGGATATCCGAAGTTGAAGCTGGGGTCATACTGAGATGCATCAGCTACTGCCTGAAGAGCTGCAGCATGGAGGCAGGCTGCCTCCGCCCTCCTCTCGTACTCAGTCGTCTCCTCCCTGGTTATAACATATCTCCCTTTTTCTTGAAAGTCAAAGAAAGTAGGAGCAGGGAGAGCGACGTGATAGGTGCGTCATTTGTCGAAGATTAGTCGGTACTGGAGAAACTGATTGTTCCTCTCAACAAACTGATGACGAACCATGGCATTACAATCTAAATAAGCAAGAGGCAACTCAATATCATTTCCACGAATGGGTATCTCAAGAAAATCAGCTAAACGGGTTGCATAAATTCCACCAAAGAAATCTCCATCAATATTATTGTTATGCAACCTACGTGCAACAATGGCCCCCAAGTTATATTGTTTATCTCCTAATACAACACTCTTGAGAACACTAAGATCAAGAACACACAGGTGACACGCCTCATCCTTACAATTTATGCATCTACCTATAAAGAGAGCAAAATAATGTATAACAGGAAAATGAATGCTCCCTATTGTCGGCGTTCTGGGAACGGGGGTCCCCAGACTTGCCTGCCTGCGGCCTGCGGCGTGGCTCAAAGGGGCCCCAGCACGGCCCATCTTCATCAACACAAGACTCAAGACCCTCGCGAGGGGCCAAGCCTCGCGGGGCGGACGACGTGGAGCTTCCTCAGGCGCGGCCTCGTCAGGCTGGCTCGCGAGGAGGCGGAGAGACCAAGGCGGGGTACCTCGCAAGGTGCCCGTGATGCAAGCCATGACGACTCGGGGCGCCAGGCGAGTGCCAGCCCGCGCAGCGTCCTCCTTTCCTCTTTGGTGCAAAGGGGTAAGCGCAGCCGTGGAGTACCGAGGCATCAGGCAAAGGTTGCCATTTCGGTGCAAGGAGACCAAGACCAGAAGGACTACAAGACGGAGGTCACCGTGGAGCCCAAAGACGGCGTCATCACTAGAGCTTTGCGCAGGCGAAGACTGCTTTTGTCTGGATAGTTGATACTTGCTGTTCCCCTTCAAATTAGCCCGCCATTGTTGGCTCCCTTCCCGCTCAATATTTGGGAAGAGGACCAGGGCCTCTATAAATAGGACCAGCCACCCACATAGCAAGGGGGTTCGGTCGGTTGGGTTGGAAGCATAGATAGATAGAGAGAGAAAGGTGGCTGAACTCCTCTCAGCAGTTCATCGCCCCAGCCAAGAATAGACCCTCGCGAGGCTGTTCTCCCTTGTATTGTTCATCATCATCAGTCCCAAGAGGCAATCCGCCCACCACAAACTAGAGTAGGGTATTACACCTCAACGGTGGCCCGAACTAGTATAAACCTTGTGTCTCTTGCGCTGTTCTTTCGTTAGTTTAGATCCTTGCGAGACGGAGAGGTAGGAGGTGTAATCTCCGTGCGCACCCCAGCGTTCGAACCTTAAGGGTCTGCCGGAACCGGAAATCCGACATTTGGCGCGCCAGGTAGGGGTGCGCCGGAGTTCGTCTTCCACCGCTCCGTGCCCCGTCGCGTCTTCATCACCTTGCCCGGCAACCAGGAGGGCAACCCTGACCCATGGGCTGCATGGCCCGCCCGCGCGGAACCGCTCGCCTCGGGCGACCCCGTGCCCTAGGCAGCTCGCGGTCCGTAGGGCACTGCGGGCCGCGGGCAATAGACTTCGACAACTCTTACACCGCGGCAGGCACGGTCGGCAGCAAGGGCCTCCAATCACGCCGCGACCATGACACCGTACACCCGCCGGGAGCAGGCGAACTCGAGGGCCGCGCTCAGGGTGGCCCGAGAGCTGCTGCAGTGCAGGCTGCTGGAGGGCGGCCACGACGTGCTGCTGGAGCGAGTGGCGGAGCTCCTGGGCTTCGCCGCCTCGGGGGCTCACCCCTTCTCCACCCAGCTCCCATCTCAAACCCAGGGCGACCCGCGTGGGGGCTCCGCGCATGCCCGCGGGCTCCAAGGCTACTCCGACGCCAGCGAAGCTGTCAGCACCGGACCGGCGCGGCGCTGCCCCCGCCCCCGGCCCGTGAAGAAGAAGGACTCGACACGACCCACGGCCCGAGTGGGCGGCCGTGCTGCCACCCCGCAGTGGGCGTGGCAGGCGGGACCGCGGGGCATGCAGGGCATCACGGCATGGCATTCGGGATGACGGCACCAGAGGAATACGTACCCCTCATGATGGACCAAGGACACCCTCATGAGAGCAGACAAGGCTCGCTCCTCGGCCCAAGCTGGGGGGACGAGGAACTAGAAGCCGAGCCTTTCCAGGAGCCCCAGAACGGTCCCACTGGCCACGCTGGAGGCAACGATTATCGGGCACCCCTGATTCTTCAGGAGCAGGTATACGCTAACCATGGATCGCAGGAGGTGCAGGTCGCCGCAGCAAGCAGCTGCCCCGCTCCCACAGTCTCCTACCCCTCGGGAGGAGGGCGGAGGGGGCTGCAGGAGAGGGGTAGGGATCCGACATCGCCACCGCGGCGTTCGGAGCAAGGCGTTCTCAGGAGGTAGGCCCTCCGCTGGGGAGGTGCCCCAGGGCCTGCCCCCGGCGAAGGACCCGTGGTCGTCGGGGGAACCGCTGGCGACCTCTCTACCCCATCGGGCGGCGTCCTGGTTTCCGGTTGTTGCTGATGGCACTAGAGTGTGGCGCAAGGCGGGGCCCTCATCTGGCGATATGAAGCAAGGCCAGTACCTGTGAAGAAGGCCCAGTGCCTGTGAAGCTCGCCGCCCCGTGACACTCTCACGTAATAATGAGTGGGGCTGTACACGCCCCGGAGTCTCAGGGGTGCCGGCCTCAGGCCCTGGGGCTCCCTCCCACGCCCAGTGGCAGCACTTAGCTCCGCGCTGGTGAGAAGACGTCCAAGACTAGACTAGGTGTCGGACGCGGCCTTTTGTTTGCTTTCATTGCCTTTCCCTTTGGCTGTATCTTTCCCCCGCTGGATTTAAGTTGGATTCGAATTTGAGATTTGCGTGTGTTCGGGGAAGGGGTGCTTATTCTCTTTCGAGCCATTTCTCGCGTTCTGGTTACCGCTTCGCCACAGCTGCCTCCCCTCGCGAGCCCCTCATGAGTCGGGTCAGGCCTGGCTCGTGCGTAACCCAAAACTGCCGCTGTCGCTCCCTCTCGGGAGGATTTTCGGGTGCCTGCGGAGGTTGTCCTCTTTGGAAAAGGCCCAGAGCCAGTGAAGCAAGGTGAGTGCCTGTGAAGCTATTGCGTTTTGGAAAAGGCCCGGAGCCTGTGAAGCTATCGCGCTTCAGAAAAGTCCCGGAGCCTGTGAAGCAAGGCAAATGCCTGTGAAGCTATCGCGTTCAGGAAAAGGCCCGGAGCCTGTGAAGCAAGGTGAGTGCCTGTGAAGCTGTCGCACTCAGGAAAAGACCTGGAGCCTGTGAAGCAAGGCGAGTGCCTCTGAAGCTATCGCGCTTCGGA